>NC_061093.1:35932136-35967136 GCF_015104395.2 Macrobrachium nipponense
AAGAAGCTGAACAGGGTGTTTATCATCAAATTAACGAAATGCTTTGATAAAAGGTGAGAGAAATCAAATATGAATTTTTTATATAAATCTGTTCTCAAAGTTTTGCACATTTTAACCAAAGAATTTCCAATTCATTTTCAATACTTTATGAGTTGCATTCTTTCTCCATTGTTGTCGCATTCATTCATTAATCTTCCTTATTTCTCATAATCACTTTCACTCGACTCCCTTTCCTGTCTTCTTTCAATCTAGATTTTTTTATTTTTTTTATTTTCTTTGATCATTGCGGAAAAGTATAGCTATTTTTTTAAATTATATCTTACTTTGTTTTTAGCAATTCGGGAGTATTCATTTTATATACTTTATGAATGGGAGTGTATGATGAACATATTCATTCAGTTTTAAATAGAGATATGACTCTCAATTACCAATTTGAAAAACTTTTAGGTTATTGTGTAATGCGAGCACTTCTGTGTGGTATCAAAACATTGTGAACTGCATCAATAGGCTTATTGTTCTAAAGGGTCCACAACTATACAAAGTGTTGAGAGTCCGAGTATAATTTTTATGCTTTTGTAAAGTCTTAAAAATTATACACGGACTCTCAACACTTTGTATTATTGTGGACCCTTTAGAACATATATACTCTCGCGATAGAGAGTTTTTCCCTAATAGGCTTATTATTACTTGTAAATGTAGGTTTTTTCGTTTTCATTTCAATTCATATTATTGCCTCCGTAATTACCTACCAGTGTAATAGATGATATAATATGAATTATAACAATAAAGGAAATCGCAACATATCAGTGAGATCAATTGCAATCTCTCATGGAAACTAACCTCTATAACTTTCGAACAACTCCATGGCTGGTAAATCGATTTTAAAAAAGTTGAACTCTTACGACAAAAGGTCAGAATGTCTATTATTGCATTATTCTCTTTGAGTTTGGGTACCAAAGACATTCAGAGAATGGAGAATGGAAGGTAGGATCTTTTCCAAACAAATGCGAATAAATAATGAAGGCCCGAGAACCAAAATGTCCACCCGTATCATTAAATGAAATGAAAAATCTGTTATTGAAGAAAGTCTGACTCCTCAGATGGGAAATTTTCTGGGGAGATTTCGAAGTCGTTACTATACGGAAGTTCAGCCAGTTTTACCGGAATTGCCCATTCAAATCGGCGTTTAGTACCTAATTGCTATCGTTGGGAACGGATTCCCATTCTAGCACCGGCAACCTATGACCCCTAAAAGTCGAGGAGGGTTTACTTGAGGACGTCCTTAACCCGCCCGACACTTCAAAATAATTATATAGTGATCCCTCTCCCGGAAGCGGAAGCGATGCTTCAGAGACGTTCTTACCGTCGAAAATTGGAGGACTAAACAAGGAAAGTTGCGAATTAGATTTTATTTACATTTTCAATGGTAACGATATCGCAATTAGCCACATCAAAATAGCCTCAATTCGTTAACGCATCTAAGGTTTGTATCAATGATATTTCGAAACGAAAAAATGAATAGCGTAACATGAATAACTACACACTAGAATTTAATTAGTGGGTAAATGATAACCTTTGTAATTATCAAAAAATGATAAACCGACTTCTTTCGAGTAAATAATGAACCTCAGCGTAAATCGTATAAGACGTTCTACTGTTCCATATTTCTCATTATGCTATGCGTGATATTCTAAAATATATTTAGAAATTTAGAGACATTTACTGACAAACATTAGCCTCAAGGGGTATACTTAAAACAAACTGGAAATATAAAAATGAAAATCGTAAAGGAAAGTGAAACATTGCCGCCTCTTGTGGCTTATCTTTATATGAATACCGGTGACCAATCTATTGTAATTCTAGTTTATAGTAATAAAGCTATAAATGACTGATTTATAGCTTTAATTCTGATGGATCAGTAGTTTGCAAACGCACCTAAGTCCATTTTTTATGTTTGCTTTTTAATATAATCAATAGCAGATGCCTTGTATGATTCAACATGCATTTGCTATTTCTTTTCCGCAAATTGCAGATAATTTTATAAGAAAATCATTTGGCTACTGAAAATAAATAGATAGATAGATAGATTGATAGATAGATAGATAGATAGATAGATAGATAGATAGGTAGATAGATAGATAGATAGATAGATAGGAAATGACCTGACAGAGCCTTTTAACTCAATAAGAGTTTTATCAGTAAGGAGAAGCAACATCTCTTCAGCTGATGAAACCCTAACTGCCTATTACATCGAGAAGGAAGCTTTTATAGGCCTTTTTAAAGAGATGCTGTATCGTGATAAGGGTAGTTTTTCTCAGTTCCAAGGATGTCGGAGATATTGATCTGTCTTTCGTAACTTTCTGGACGTTACAAAGAAGCGCTATCAATAACTGAACCACTAATATAAAACTAACGATAGTTAGAGCAATCATGTTATCTAAATGGAATTTTGCTCGCGTCATTATTATCATTATTATCATTATTAGCATTATTATTACTATTGCTGTTGATGTTATTGTTTGTACGCAGAGGAGGAAATATTAACGTGAAATGACACATGGTTCCTTTGTTTCTTAGAACTATGAATTCTGTGCAAAGTGTGTGTTTATCTGCTTTTGGCTTCCACTTACTGTCCTTTAAAGCTCCTTTACTTGGCATCTGTGAATGCTTTCTGTAAATCAAAAGAAAAACCTAAAGACGATATGGGCTCAAGAGACAGAACAAAAAAAACAAAAACAAATCCAATATCCAAAACTAAGTCAGTTCGCCCTTTCCCAAAACTTCCATCAGTATTGGAAAACTGTGGTTTGAGACGTCAAGGAACAATCGGCGTTTTTTGTCTTAATTTTGTGTGTGTGTGTGTGTGTGTGCAAGAGAATGTTTTTTGTTCAGTTAATTCATTAGAACCTAATTACCAATGATTTATGAAATTATGGCGGAGAAGAATATTTAATAAATTTTGTTTGTGTGCTGGGTTTACGAGCGCTTCCAATTGAAAAACTCGACATTACTTATTCCGATATCTTTTTTATGTTCTCATCCTAAAGCAGAAACAAGCAACCAGTAAGAGCAACTAGTGATGCCGAGGCACGTGGATATCCCCATATATCCTCACAAGGATGAAGACCCCAGATCCACGATGCACAAACACCAACAATAGCAATACCCAACACCACCAGTGATGAAACTCCATTGAGAGCGTGAATGGAATTCCATTTGCAACCGCCGGAACTTCACAGAGATCAAAGAGACCAATATCATCCAGCCTTCCGGCAACACCTAATACGACCATTCTGGCGTTATCAGTTTTGCTGTAGATTTAATTTCTCTTTTCATTTTTTTTTGCTCGCACTTGTTACTTGTAAGCCGCAGTAATTCCATTGTGGAAATGTATTTACTCGAAGATAACCAAATAGAAACTCTATCGCCAAACGAAGTAGATGTAATACCGTAGCAAAGGTTTTCGTTCTCTTTTCATGTTTTGCTTTGAGATTAAGAAAAAAGATAGAAGGCTGGATACAGGCTGTCTTGAAATAACAGAAAAAAGAAGTGCAGCAACACCCAGTAAAAAAATGGGTCCGAGGGAGTCCATGATCGCAAAGTATTACCACACATACACACACACACACACACACACACACACACACACACACACACACACACACACACACACACACATATATATATATATATATATATATATATATATATATATATATATATTATATATATATATATATATATATATATATATATATATATATATATATATATATATATATATATATATATATATATATATATATATATATATATATATATATATATATATATATATATATATATATATATATATATATATATATATATATATATATATATATATATATATATATATATATCAAACTACAAATGTCCTTTAATATCTAATTCGCTCTACCTCGGAATTAATATATTTTCATAGATCTTTAACCGAGGGGGAATTTATTAAGCGATAATAGAATTGGCGATCGACAGACGCGACCCACCGACCTCTACAATTCCAGGACTGACAGTGAAGCCCCAAAACCACCACGCCACCGCGTGAATGTGTGACCCAGGCATAGGGCTCACCAAGAATCTACGTTTAAGTGAACCAGCTATAGTAACCTTCAAAACACACTGATACTGACTTGGATATAATTACATACTCAGCTGCTCCTCCGATGCATTTAATTATGCCAATGGGGAACTATACTTTTCAAATTGTGTTGCGCAAAAAATTAGTAGATATGCCTTCCAGTGAACTGTACAGTTTTTATTTTCTTTTCAGCAAATCCAGCAACAGTTACGTGCCTTTCTTTACCTCAATACTGCCTAGCCGAGATAATGAATAGTTCCTATATGGCTGTACCCATACTACAGCGAAAAACATATCATAAACACACGCCGATAGGCATATATTATAAGTTGAGTACAAGGCACGACTTTTATTGGAAATCCTAAACCAGTCTTCACGAGGTTACCCACTATTTGTCAGAGATTTTTTTCTCCACTTAAGGGTAATTGACCTGTTTTCAACTTGTTTGTGATGTGGAGCGAGAAGTCACCGACATGTATTCATAACATGTTTTGACTGTAATGAATCCTCCCGAATGTAACTCAGGACATCCAAGCACACACTATCGTTTCATTTACTGAGCATAGAGCTTGTAAGTCACAATAAATGACTGCAGTGATAATCAGTGAAAATGGACTATCACACTGGTTAAGAACTATCACACGGCAACGTTTTCCTGCAACTTTTAGCTGACACTATTTCATGAAAATAAATCAATCGTTTTATGTGCTCCTGCAAAGTTTGTTACAAGATGCCAATTGTCGCTAGAAAACGTGATTATGTGACATGCTTCTAGATGTTATAGTTTGAATATGAACTGGTTCCTTCAAAGTCTGTCACAAGATGCCAATTGTCGCTAGAAAACGCGATTATGTGATACCGCTTCTAGATGTTATGGTTGGCAAATGAACAGGTTCCTTCAAAGTCTGTTACAAGAGGCCAGTTGTCGCCAGAAAACGTAATTATGTGACAGCACTTCTAGATGTCATAGTTTGCAAATGAACGGGTTCCTTCAAAGTTTGTTACAAGATGCCAGTTGTCGCTAGAAAACGTGATTATGGTGACACTGCTTCTATTCGGTATAGTTTTGCAAATGAGCAGTGACAACGCTGTACATTTTCCACAAGCCTTTTGATGCATAATGAAGATTAGGTACTTACAACAGAAAATCTTTTTAAACGTAAGCCTCTAGGAAAATTGAATTTCTTGGGTAATATGCGATGTAGTTAACGTTAATGGTAAAGTCGTGAGAAATTCACGAGAAAATGAGCTGATTATACCAGAGAGTGAAGAGCAGGAAAGTGGGTATAAAGTTGTTAAATAATTCGTTTATCTGAAGATTTGAGGGGGAATTCTTTAAACTGTTAGATTATAAGTAAATAAATGAAAAATCTACGTTTTTCAGTCAGATAGAAGATTCGATTCACTGTAAAGTTCCATGTAAAACAATTTTTTTTTCATTGCTCTAAAATTGTTTTGAAGTTACAATGCAATGCGATTATTACATTTACATTTCCGGCAGATAACAATTTTTTTCTATGTTGTTCCTAAAAACTTCGGTTTATGGTTACGTGTGAGTGTGTGTTTACTAGTTACTAACTTAAGATAATGTCAGTTACTCTTAACAGTAACCTTTATGAATTCATATTTTTGTATACAGAATTATAATAATATTTCACACATTAATTAGGTAGCAGTACTTTTCTGTGAAAGTATAGTTTAAATATCGTAAAAGAAATTATGTGACAGTTCTTCGAAAAATTATTATTATACCTCCACATAGCACACAGTCCACGCACGCAAAAACACACACACACACACACACACTTATATATATATATATATATATATATATATATATATATATATATATATATATATATATATATATATATATATATATATAATGTGTGTGTGTGTGTGTGTGTGTGTGTTCGTGTGTGTGTGCTGTGCGTGTGCGTGTGTGTGCGTGAATGATTCAAGAGAGCGTTTCTACATGAAACCATTCTTCCTGGTAGCGTCATATTAACTCTTTAAATCCATATGTTTTATAACTCAGATCAGGAATAATAAAATCTGTTATTTGATTTATTCAAGTGCTACCATTGCTTGGTTAACTACAGGGGAATAGGTTCTCAGCTTCATGGTTTCAAAATCAGTATCCACAAAGATCCCAAGCAACCTGATATGTTTTACCTATTATCCGTTAAGAGCTGTTTTGGGTATTTTCTCATATCCTACAACTCTTATCTTTTTTTTTTTTTACTTTTTTTATGTCAACAATACTTATTTCTAAGTATGTAAAAACATTTTACTGTAATCATTAAAGCTTATGCTGAGCTGGATATATCGACACACATGGAAAAATAATTTTCATCTTTAGCAAAAGAGTTTGATTTCCGAAATGAATTTTTATATTTTCGGAGAGAAAATAGTATGCAGGTTATGTAATGGCTTTGTTGTTGTTGTTGTTGTTGTTGTTGTTGTTGTTGTTGTTGTTGTTTTTGTTTTTATTTCATTATAAACAGAGCAGTGTTTGGCATTTCAAGAATTGAATAGCTGAAGATCATATAGTACACTTTATTTGAGTAGATCCACAGTTTATTTGTTTTCCCCTCCTACACGTCGAGGGGAATTCTCTTTCCTCTCAAACCTCTCCCCATTAACTGCTGGCCTCCGTCCTCAAGGGCATAATCAGCTCACCCATCTGTAATCTCCCCAGCTCCACTATTTAGGCTAAATCATCTCTCGGTCTACATCATTTGGGTTGGTCTAAAACCCGTATTTCATTACAAGTATACCATATGTTTTCGTAAGCGCTTCGTTTGTTGACGTTGTGGTAGAAGTTAGATTAGAATAGCAGCTATTTCAATATTCTTTTTTTGTTTTTTCAAAAGAAAGCAACAGCTCTATAACAAAATGCTGCTTAATTCCATTTCTCTCAAGTTTCTAGATCCTAATACATTTATTAGGCAATGATGGCAAGATCATTTATAGCTAAATTATTCATTGGAACGAGTCTGTCTCAGAAACGAAGATTTTTTTTTTTTTAAGCTAAGCAATCTTTGTCGTTCTGAACTATTCTTACAAGATTTGCATTTCGCTTAGGGATGTTAATATAATGTTTCATAATCTTGATAGCTGGAGTTGGAAAGACTCTGATGGTTATCTTATAAGGTTAATAGATTCTACAGATATTCCTTTTACCTCCCTTCTATTGACTAAGATATTTGGTAAAGGAATGGAGAATGAGATTCGAAATTCATTCATCTTTATTACTCCGAAGCTTCTGGTCAGTCATTTCATCTAACAAATCTTTTGTCGCATAGTATTTGGGCGCCAAGTGCAAGTTTCAACAACTGCAAAACTGCATTTGTAAGTTATACTTCTCCGGATATAAATTTCCCGCAGGCTTTCATGCTTGGACGGCCAAGACTGTGAGAGCCATTTATGTTTTATATAAATTCAGAAGGATGGTAGCCCAGAAAATAGATATAATGGATATATATATTGAACCAAGTCCATTAAAGCTCGTCAATACATGTCAAATCATGTTTCGCCATAAAAGCTTTACGCGGCAAGGTATAGAATGAACCAGGAAAGAGAGAGAGAGAGAGAGAGAGGAGTGCAGAGACAGAGAGAGAGAGAGAGAGAGACGAGGGGAGCAAAATTACGGTGAGGAAATGAACACATAAAAAAAAGCTACAGTCAAATCATGTTTCGCCATAAAAAGCTTTACGCAGCAAAGTATAGAATCAACCAGGAGAGAGAGAGAGAGAGAGAGAGAGAGAAGGGAGAGAGATGAGAGAGAGAGAGAACGAGAGAGAGCAAAATTACGGTGAGGAAATGAACACATACAAAATAAAAAGAGGTATTTATGGACCGCGTTCCATAACGGCGCGGGATGAAGAAGTTGCGAGAAATGATTTAGGAATTCCTCTTTTTCCCTACGGCCGCAGAAGACAATTCTGTCTGCATTTTGTGGAGGTTGTTGCCGTTGCAAAAAAAAAAATAAAAAACAGTAATTTGTGTCAATCTAAAATTCCACGTAAGATTGTTACCGGATGAGGATGGGATTCCTTGTAAGAATGCTTTACAAATATGTCCCAGCTCTATTTTTTTTTATTTGATCATAAAAACCTTTTTACAACATGTCACGTGTCACGTACTACAGTATTCAAAACTAGGAGTAAATGCACATAGTTACAACTCAGGGTTACGTTAATTTGCAATCATTTTCGGGAAAGCATTGAGTATAATTTGTTATGTTCATTGACATAATTTAATTTGCTCATATTGAAACGCTTATCTAGTACTATATTGCATTGATATGCATACATATATACATACACACACACACACACACACACACACACACACACACACATATATATATATATATATATATATATATATAAATATATATATATATATATATATATATATATATATATTATATATGTGTGTTGTGTGTTGTGTGTGTGTGTGTGTGTGTGTTTGTGTGCGTATGCGCGTTTATCTGTGATTGCTTGATTAAGCATGTGCCTGTGTTTCTGCGCATACATTACGTTCCCTTGGATGAGTGACTATGCGATAGAATACTGTGCTAACTCTTCTAGGGAACTCAATTACAGCGTGAAGGAGGGAGAAAAAGTCGAATTAGTTTCATGGAAAGATCAGCTTTAGGAATTCCCCAGAATTCCTGGAAGATTAATAATCATATGAGAAAGAAACCTTTCGCAAAATGTTGAACTCTATCCTCTCATGCAGTATTTGTCTCATTTGTTCAAGGGTCATGGTCACATGACGTTTGAAGTTCTCCATATTGAAATTGAGTCATTTCTCTCTCTCTCTCTCTCTCTCTCTCTCATCTCTCTCTCTATCTCATCTGCGTAGGTTAGTACAAAGTGATTTGGTAATAATTTATCTCATTGTATATAGTCGTCATTCCTTTAAAAAAAGAAACAATTCCAATAGATGCATATTACTTTAAAGGCGTATTTTATTATACATTAAACTTTTATTATTAAGGACATTTTAGTATGCCAATAGGTAAATTGCTTTGGAAATTTGAAGATTGTTAAGTTAACAGAGTTAGGATTATTTAGCCCCCCAAAATCTTAAAATGATATTAACTCGGTTTATCAACAAATTATCTTAAGGTTTATTATGTAGTATGTATTTATTAAATTTCGCACATTTTATAATAGAAGCAAATAAATAAAGATGAATATTGTCCCAGAAGAAAAAAAACCTACCTTTTAATTTTAATTTTGGTAACGAATGAAGTAGATGTTAACATTTCCAGTATTTTACAAATGATTCACAAATAACATCATTACTGACACCAGTACAAGAACTACCACCTACCGCAGTGCACTGCTATTTGTGTATTTCTACTTTGAAGGAAAGCGATCCTCCCTGCATTTCCGTGACGTATGTATGTTCGGCAACATTTCTGAAAAGTTCTGTATATTTCACAATGACCCTAAAATCTAGTTTAGTGTCTCTGAAATACAGAAACATTTTCCTGGCAACTTTTTTCAGCACTCTTTCTGTGGCCATTACATTTCGGAATTTTGGATTGCCCACAGAAAAGGGGATTTATATTGCTTCAAGCCTATATATGAATATATATATATATATATATATAATATATATATATATATATATATATATATATATATATATATATAAATATGTATATATATATATATATATATATATATATATATATATATATATATATACATATATATATATACGTAAATAGCCACATGAAAGGTGAAGAATCAAAGACCAGGTACCAAGCGCTTTCGTGTATTGCGTACACTTCTTCGGGGTACAAAGTAAAATAAATAAATAGAAACATAAAACAAGAAAACTTACACAGAACAAAGATCAAAGCCATTAACAAGCAAATTATCATTACAAATTGTCACTACCAAACAAGTAAGAATACTTTAAAAGTGCTTAAGAACTGAAACTGCAGTTAGTATAACAGGCTGTTGCTAAAAGGTGACATTGTATTTTCCCTACAATTTTATAAACAAGGTAACTATCTAATTTAAAAAGACCTGAACTCAGATTCATTAGTTGATCGTTAAAATGTTTAATAAATGCAGATTCAATTATGTTCTTTTTACAATATGGTTACAAAATATTACTTCAGATGCATTTTTCCAGTCTATACTATGGTTAAAATCATTCATGTGTACAAATAAAGCACTCGTCGATTGACCTGTTCTAACTGCGTAACGGTGTTGTTTTAGACGGTAATCTAGTTCTTTACCAGTTTGACCAAGGTAGTTGTAATTACAGCCAGCACAAGGAATCGTGTAAATGCAGCCACTAGTTTGTTTTGGGGAATTACGCACAATGATATTTTTGAAGTGTTCCTGAATTTTTATATACCACATTTATCTTGAAAGTTTTCAGTAATTTCTGAATAAAGAAAGATTGACATTATATGGCAGTGTTTAAGATATTTTCTCTCACAAAAGGCTCCCTATTGTTAATGGAATAAAAAATACTTCTAACTTTCTGCAAAGATTTGTCAATTAAAACTTTGGGTAGTTTAACCTATTTCCTACGTCATAAAATTTACAATTCTCGGAGTCTAGGAATTCCGGACTGCATATCCGTAGTGTCCCTTTCATGTGGCTATTTACGTACATATTTGTCACGTGCTGTTTGGTGACTTATTGCTGATATATATATATATATAGATATATATATATATATATATATATATATATATATATATATATATATATATATATATATGTATATATATATATTATATATATATATATATATATATATATATAGATATACTATATATATATATATATCATATATATATATATATAATATATATATATATATATATATATATATATATATATATATATATATATATATATATATATATATATATAGATATATATATATATATATATATATATATATATATATATATATATATATATATATATATATATATATATATTACTATCATATATATATATATATATTCGCTTAAATACAAGGTGGCCTTGACTGATTAGTTTATGATAATAGACATAATTCCTTCGTCCTAATAACAGTTAATTAATTTTTACGAAGAGAGAGAGGAGAGACGAGAGAGAGAGAGAGTGAGAGAGAGAGAGAGAGAGAGAGAGAGAGAGAAAAGAAGACGGAGAAATACAAACTTTTGGAGAAAACAAAAATTGTACAAATTTTACTTATCTAGTTTTAGTAGATTGTTGTGATTATTCTTAGAGTGTTTTCTTAGAAACTTGTGAAGATCATCCCTACTGAGAGTAAAGGACCAGATTTAAAATAAATCTTAAGGCAAAGAATGGAAAGAAATAACAGCGACAAACTTAACACATGAAATACGGCCATTCTTGGTCCACGTTGACTAGGATTTTTACACTGCAATTTCCCACCATCAACCAAGAGAAGCGTTTCCGGAAATTCATGAATCTCATGACGAGGAAGAAAAGTTGGGGCAAATGGACAGAGGTTGGGTGCATAATCCGTTGTCAAAAATTGCTGATGGAAAAGTTCGTCATCATGTTGGTGCACGACAACAAGACATCAGCCTGGCGCAGATGGTGTACTTTCACTCGTTCAGCAAAGCAGACCTTTGCATTCGGTGAATACTAAATTAGCTGACCAACTTGCACTCTACTGCTGTCTGTGAATTCTTTTACCTTTATCGTATTTAACTATTTTTTTTTTCTTTTAGTTGCGGTGATGCTATAAAATGCGATGTCTTAAAATCTCACCCTTTCGTAAATCAGGTTTCAAAACCAATTGTTATACTCGATCGAAACCTAGCTTAACCCATTCTTGATTCTTCCTTCTTCCAGTTTCTTTCAGTGAAATGTTTCCCTTCTTTATTTCCTGTTTCGTAATAGTTACGCTACTAAAGAAGATCAATGTAAATGGAACACTAGACTTTAAGCTTGGGTTTTAACGCTTATGGAGACCTCTTCAAACATTCTGAATTTTTATAGTTTTCCTGAATCGTGAACTTTTTTGGTTCTTTTGACTGAAATCTGGTTTATAATATTTGATGGTGAACCAGGTAAACACTATTTAATCATTTAAGTATAGACAATTTATAAAAATACATAAACGATTGAAATGAAATGTTCATATACTTTGATCCATGCTTGATCAGCAAACTTATGGGCTTTCGTTTCAATTTAGTTTTATGGAATCACTGACCCATTTGTTGCTCGCGAACATGTTTATATTAACATGTTATGAGCATAAATTCCATTGGAAAAGTTTCTACACAACTGATGATAATGTCAGTGATATTTGTAATGCCAAAAATTAAGCCCAAAGTAATAGAAAATATTTTGTTATAGTTTTAGAGGCTTTCAGTTTCAAAGCAATACAAAAAAGGGAACTCTCATCACCCTTCTTTTTAAAAACCAATTCATAAATTTGCTGAAGAATACAAGAAAGGTAAAAATGAAGTCCTACATAATTATCTTAACACTGGAAGGTTGTTGAAATGGTGAAGTCTAAGCAAATCAAATTTTTCCCAAATATTATGTAATTAATGTTTACATAATTATTGTATGCCGTGGTTTTTTTAAAACACAGAATGGTGAAATAGGGTTTTGTGCCTAGCGGAAACACTTGGAAATCCTCTCTCTCTCTCTTCTTCCTCTCTCTCTCTCTCTTTCTCTCTCTCTCTCTCTCTCAATAACGTCCTTCTTGTGAAAGCTTTGGACCTTTAGAAAAAGCATATTTTAACAATCCGCTAAGTTAATATATTAACAATCTGAGAACTTAATACATAACATCGTACGAGCTCTGCATATTTTAAGAATTACATTATATTTTAAAATTGTTTAGTGCCTCAAAATGAATGTGCTTAAATATCCCCGTGTCTATGTCTCGGCATCCAAAGAAAGGACATATACAAATATTTTCATGTTCGTAGGAAAGATATCAAATCCGAAACAGATGCGAATATGAAAACATCAGATACAGGAAGACAAGATTAATAATGCGTGGAATTCTATTTTAGAAATAAGAAAATAAAAATATTTTTGATACATTGTTTCAAGTGAGGAATATTTCTTGTATGTGAAGATAGAAAGTAAACAGTAAAAATTTATGTGGTAGTGTATTAATAGTTTTCAAATTAAAGCAGCATATCATTTTTAACTGAGGTAGAATAAAGGTCAATACTCAACTATTAATGTTGATTGGCTCTTTTAAATTCCTAATATAAACGAGGTAACGTGTCTCGTATTTTGCTAATGAGAGTCATTGTATTATCAACGGTATTCCTAGTCACACATTATATACTGTATAAAAGATAACTGATCCAAAAATTAAATAAAGAATAATAATAAAAATGACAACGATAATCATCGAAATTGTTTTGCTGAAGAAGAAAATTATTAATCAGTTAATACATTGAAAAAGCGAATTAATTTTATAAGAATCTTAGAATGAATATCGTTCGATGACTTGAATTATTTGTTCTAAGCATATTTGCCTAAATTTATTGCTAGCACACAAATACTAATGAAAAATATCATTTGTTCGAAAAATGCATAATCTCACCTATGGACACAAGTTAAGTAGGCTATGGCAGTTATAAGGCAAAGTTTACAATTAAATTTCGGTTTCACTGGAAATCAGGCCGGTTCTTGACGATTGTCAGATTGACTATGCAGCGAACTGACTCCCAAGGAATGAAAAGAGTTTATGGCATATTTTTGTCAGGATAATAAATGATATTTCACGTAAGTGCTGAGAAAACACAGGAGGATTGAATATAATAGTTTTTATCGGCAATTTTTCCCTTACAGGTGAACTGCCAGTTCCAGAAAACTTCACGCTTAAGGCTCTAGTGGCCTCTTGTAAGCTTTTTTTCCTACGAAAGTCTTAATCTACTTAACTGAAGCTATACAAAAGACCCAGGGAATTCTCGCCTAATTAACTGAGATATACAAATTACTTGAAATACACTGAAGGCCGGAAAGTCATTGCAACAACCGACATGAAACATTTTTCTTCGAAAGTTTTTTTTTTCATAAAGTCCACTCATTCGCAAAATAAGGTATCCAATTTCGGTGAGACGTGTCTTCTAGAATTCGTAGGGTGTAGTAATTCTCTCTCCATTGAACGGGAATATCATCTTCCCAAATCATATGTCACATTCTAAGCAGTTGTTCATTACGAATAAGAACGGAATGGATGCGGACGCTAAAGAGCAAAAGGTAATAAGGATAATGAGCGTTCCTTATCTTTTACTAAATATGTCGTTCTTTCATTCTATTAACACCGGTAGACCATCACAATATGCTTTGCAAGACTCAACTATAGAGTTACACAGTCGCCTAGTGTGTTACGTAAGCCAATCCAAGATAAAACAAGTATTGCGAATTGTTTCTTTTGAAAGCAAGATAAAACCGTAATCATATATTTAACGAATATGGGTATGTTCAGTAGAACCAGAAGTGTAACGGTATTTTAAAAATGAGTCAAAAACTACTTCATTACAGATGTTCATCTACCAATGCGCCCACTTGTTTATTTCAACAAAAAAAATGCGGTTCTCCCTAGACTGCCATAACGTATGTTTTGGAAACATGAATCTTCAAGGGTCGTGAAACGTTTCAGTAGGCTTTTATTAAATCCAGGTGAGTGATTGCTCGAATTAAGGTTTTTAGTGGCACATGACACCTATTTAGCTTACGAGTATTTTTTTTTTTTACAGACTTTTTCAGCGAACGTTGGGACGACCAAGCCGTTTTTGGAATTTTTTTATAAGGACATACAAATGATGATTTATGAAATCTTACCAGATCAAAAAAAAATTCTAAATACTCTGCAGAGTTACGTTCTTAGTTTCTTACTAAGGCGCGGTCGTTAAAGTTTTGCACAAAATTTAAGTATAATGATTATTTTTTTTGAGAATAGATTCTTACCTTGATTCAATTTTATGTATATTCTTAAACACAAGAAAATATAAGAAGGATTTTTCATAATTTTTTTCTAAATGTAAACAACTTTAAATTGATAAGAGAGAGAGAGAGATGAACTTCATAGCATGGAAAAAACTGCCACCTTTTGGTGAAAATGATAAAAAATTTCCGTTTCTATTAATTTTGTGTCCATTAGTACTGCGTAGCGATTGCAAGTGAGATTATTCTTAGCAGGTGTAGGTACTGAATTAGGGAGGCAAATTTACGATAGATCTTAGGAGGATAGTGAAAGCAAATCAAAATAAAAAAAAAATAAAAATGTAAAAAGCGGAAAAATCAGTTGGAATACAGCCATAGTGAGTCAAGTTGCCTCCACCAACCCTCAACCAGGAGAAGATTTCGGAATTCATGATCCCATGGGCAGAAAAAAAGTTGGGGCAAAGGTCCAAAAGTCGGTGAACCACTTGCTGTCAAAATTGATGAATGAGAAAAAGTTTCCGCCTCATGTCGGGTGCACATAGAGATATCAGCCTGGCAGCAGATGGATTCCTTTATTCCAGTTTAACTGAAAAACTTTGAGTTGTCCGAATGCAAGTTAGCGAACAAAGACTTGATTTATAGCTGTCATTATGAATTATTATGACTGCATGGTTAACGGTTTTTAACGTTCTTTGTTCAGTTAGCGGTGCTATATAACTGCGATTTATCCGAGCTCTTGCATTTCATAATATCAGGCCAAGACCAGTCTGTTAACATTTGATATCTACTACAGAAGGAGCACATTTCTACCTTTTATCAAATTCTTTTGCCACATCTTGTGAATTTTTACTTCGATGGGTTTGTCTATATAGTACATAACTTTCCCTTCTCACGGATATTTTCGTAGCATGTTAGGCAGGTCAAGAAGGTCAAACGCACTTCAAGATTGTAAACGAAGGGTTTTAAATGCATTTATATACGTGGTCAGATAAAAATATTTTTATCTTTTCGAATTTCGTTCTGCGATCCCCCTGGACTACATCGTAAATGTCGTTGGCATACAGAACTCTGCAGTCAGTAATATTCAGATCGTAAACAACACGATGAGATAGTTAAATAACCTAAAATCTTGTGTGTATTAAATAAATTAAACGATTCTAAATGAATAGCGTAATATTTTGTACAAACATGCTACGACGCCAAGAAAGTAATGGGCTGTTCATTTTCAATTTAATTTGATAGAACCAGCGAACCATTTAGATAACAGACTCAATTGTATTGACATTGTTCTCGTTAAATGCCTAGCGTTTGCATTAAATGTTTTAGACGAGGTATATATTTCACTGAAGAGTTACGAAATGCATTTCGTTGTAGGAATATCGTGTTTTGGTCAGCAGTTTCTTTGAAAAATGTCTCTACACAAGTTGTAATAAATTTAGGATGTTTTGGCTGTCATTAATTAACTGATATAAATGAAAAAAAATGGAGTAGGTGTTTTTTGCTGATAATGAAAAACAGGACTCTAGAACATTGCAATTCTTTGTATTCGTAGAATACGATAGGAAGGAGAGTTTGAAATTTACATAACTGTTTTGTAAAGGTGAAGGACTGACATGATTCCATCCTGTTTTCCAAATTTATGTAATCAACAGTTATTTAGTTATTCTTTTAATTTCCGACCATTCTGCTTTTGCGTAAAATTAAGGAAAAAATTTTGACAGTAAGTATAAAAAGAAATTAGAGGGAAAGTAAATAAGATTGTTTTGATAAATCAGTACACACAGGAAAACTCATTACCTGAAGTAGAGACAAGAAAAGTACGTAGAATTTTCTTGCAAAAAAAAAAAAAAAAAAAAAAAAGCAGTCTTGACCACAGAAGGAAAATTTCTGAACATCATTCTGACCTCGTGCTTCACCATAAAGCAGAGCGGCATAATGATGATTTAAAAGACAATCTAAGATCTGTCATGTCGAAAAGCATTTTAGAATATGTGGACGTTTTAGTGAGCGGGAAACATTATAGACTCTCTCTATCTCTATCTCTCTCTTCTCTCTCCTCTCTCTATCTCCTATCTCTATCTCTCTCCTCTCTATCTCTCTCTCTCTGCAACCTATTAAATGTCGAGAGGTTGGCCCATAAGTATTTCACTCTGAACAACGTTTAACATTTCTCGAACATAATAAAATAGAATGAATGGTGAAATCCAAATATTCCAAGTGCAACTTAATCAACTTTTTCGAACTCTAATATAAATGAGGATAAGCAGCAGGTGTCTAGTTATGCTAATTAAGCGTTCAGTGGTATCATTAAACGGATTGCTAATACATATAATGAAGGTAACAGAGCAAGGAAAACTGAAAAAAAAATGCACTAACAGCAATCGAATATTGTCGAAGAGCGTAATTGCACACTTATATTCAAACAAGAATACATTTAATAAACACATTTAAAAATGAGTTATACCGTTTCTTGATTAAAAAAATACTTGGCTCGGAAAGTTTCACCTAAATGAGGAGTCATTTAATTTTTTTTTAGATGATGAAAATTGTGTTATGTGAATACCACGGATATATCGGTGCGAAATGAAGTTAGATCGCAGATGTGATTACTTTATCCTAGGGAACGAACACAAAACTCGTTTTCTTATTAATGATTATTTTTATATTTCTTTATTAGCTCGCATGTGGGTACACGGCTCGCTTTACAGCATCCCTGCCTATTGTTTACTGCATCTGATCTTATTAATTTATATTGCTTTCACACGATAAAAATTTACTAAAGCTTTAATGTCTGCAGTTTACATTTATAAACAGCTGTTTGCCGATGGAGGAGTTACCGTAACTAACACGTTACTGAAAGTGCTTACTAGTGTCTTGTTAAAAGTTGCTTATTTATTACTGACTTTACAATAAAGTAATTGCTACATTTCCAAACCCAACTTGTTAATTAACGAGATACAAATAACCCCGGATTATGTTTTTCTGTGCAAACTAATGTCAATGAATCAGTTCGGTATAGTACACCAAGACACCGGTGTCTGGTAGTTTTCAATCAGCGCGATTTTGAGATGTAAACAAATCAAATGCAAATGCAATGCTGTTATAGAGTAACAGTAGATAATAGTACATGCACAATACTGTAATTGGATGCAAGAGCAAGCAGAACAGCCGTATTTCAATCATTATTATTATAAGCAGAGTATACTGTTGAACTTTGCCTAGTGAGCAATTTTCTCCAGAAAGAGATTTCGATTTTAGAGTTTCTGTTTTCGAATCGGGAATAAGAGATCGTAAACCTGTATGGAGGTTTTGCCTGTGTTTAATTAATATGATATTTTAAGATGGTAAATCACTGTTATTAAGCGATTTTGGGTGTACATACTTAAGAATAACAGTTGTAGGAGAGTTAATGTAGAGTACTTTGGGTGTTTTGGGGTGATTCACGTATTACAAAACAACGATATATCGGAGTGTCTTTTTCATATCAGTGTATGGCTCGTACGTTTTCTTATCCTTTATTCGGCGTAGCTACTTTGTGCAAAAAGGGAAATTTAAACTAAGGCATATCCTTCATAGGCTGTCACCTAGACGTGCAAGAGTACACTGAAATGTCATTCATATGATATACAGCATTCTTCAACAATCTTTGTTTTGGACACAGACGATAAGCGACTCTGGACTAACTAGAGGATGAACAAGATTCATGAATCTATTGGGAGAAAGCGAGGTGATTATTTTCATTAGCTGTCTTGGAAAATCTCCTGGGGGTTACACTTTGATTAGATTTTATCGTAATGTTCCCTCTTACATATACCTTAACCGTAAGTTTCAGAGAAAATATAGAACTAAGGGATCTTTTTTTTTCTCTTCCTAAACTTCCTGTTCTGCGGAAGTTTCTTAGTTTACTTAACTGATTTTACAGGAGTCCGAGCAAAGTTATGGACCTTCTTAACTGGTGTTTACAAAAAGCCCTGATAAGTTCCCGGACATGCTAAAGGGCCGAAAGTCGTCTTACAAAGACAAAATGGCAGGTTTTATACCTTTACCGTCAGTCAGGTTCAGAAGTAGGATTTCACTTTATAGGGAAGCGTTGTCCCCTTCCCCATCCCAAATTTCTTAGTTTGGAAAAATTCTGCTCAAGAGGAAAAAAATAAGTTTCCAGAATGCAAAGAAATTTCTAAGCAGATGTTATACGTATGGAACAAAGGGACATGAACACAGGAGCAAAAGATAGTATGGATACTGAGCGTTCATTAGTTTGTAAATAGTAGGGCTCTTTCATTATAATTTATTGAGAGAATATCAAGATATTCCTCGTCAGCTTAACCACGACAGTCGTATGGTTTCTTGCATAAGGCCAAAACCAAGAAAAGAGAGTTTTGTGTGGCATTTTTGAAAGTAAATTGCTCCCAATAATTTAAATTCTTGCCGAAACATTTATGTCCTGTGACTTAAAAAATTCCAGTTAATTTGAAACTAAAATTAATGCACGATAAGACAAGAACAGAGCCAAAAGATTCAAGGAACCAGTGAGAAGTATTGGTAACAGTTACAGCGGACATTACCTATTGTCAATCTTACCCGTATTACAAGTCAGACTCTTGCTTTTCCAGGGATGTTTTATCTTATATAAGTTTGAAGGTGACTTTTTTTTTTTTTTTTTTACATGCCAACCTGAATGATAGGGACAACTGGATAATAACAAAAACACACACACGAACACAAACTAACACACACAAAACAATGACGATCACTGCATCTTCAGAACACTGAAATAATCCTTACTATGGCTTGTACCTCAGCATTCATGCCCAAGACCTTCTTAAACATAGTATGTTAAGCATGCTACGCTTATCCGAAAGGTTCGAATCAGATTGCTATTCTTCTAACAAGTAATTTAATGAATCTACATGCAAGATGTCTGTGAACAAATTGGAATTCTTCGCATTTGTTCAAGGCACGACACGACGTTTTTTATTGTCAAACAATAACATTCCGTACCTTTTCTCTATAACTAATCGTTCTTAGTATCACAAAATCTGAGAAAGCGAACCCTTTCCATTCTCCCAAATGTGAGATTCGGTCGGCACTGTAAATAAATATACCTTTTCATTGGCTTGGTAACTGGCCACTATCCTCGGTTCTGCTGATGCCCCTCCCCAATTCAGAACGCCTTTATAGTAGGAGCCTTTAAAGGCTTTTCTTATTTTTCTTGCCTTTTCAGTAATACTCTCATCTTTGTTATCGCTTGGCCGTTTTTGTTGTTTCCCGTGGTGGAATATAAATCCTATTTTTCAAATGGATTATACGGAAAGAAACTATGACGATGGCATAACTGGCTGTTCAATTACTGCATTTTCTATTGCACATGTTTTTTTTTACTAATCCTCCAAAGCAAAGCAATGCAAAAAAAAAAAAACAGAGAGACATAACTCAGATAAAACAGCGTTATTTGGCCGGTACCATGTTGTAGCTAGATAAATAAAGCAGAAATCTCTCTCCACCCCAGCGAAGATTTTGAGCACCTGCCTTCTCTCGTTTCATGATTCTTTAGGCTTAAAACTATTATCAATTTGTCACTTGTATTGATATTCAAATGCTATGTCTATCGTGTTGTATTTAGTTTTGATTAGTACCAAACATGTTATCAAATTACCTATCTGGGCCTATACTTTTTCATATTTATTCCTCTTGGTTAATTTATAAGTGAATCATTCACTTTAATAAAAAGAATTAATTTTTAAAAACAAGGTAATGAAGGTCATTAAAAATCTGGCAAGCACAAGTATAGGAGTATAATGTACACAGCATATTAGCTTGCCGTGCTAAACTGATATAGTCACAATTATCGACGCTGATATTGTGAACAAAGATTTACGAAGATCCATTTTTATACTATCTAATTAAACTTCGGATCTACTTGCTTTCAGAATAATTCTCTCTTCTTTTTTCTTTTATAGATGACGGTAATTACCAACAGGAAATATTTAATTTAAGCTTCTATCTCAATCCTATTTGGCGTGAATTTCCCCGTAACCTTTGGCGATTGTGGTGAGCAACATAACCTTTTCATTAACCACGATTACAGCGCCTCGTGCATGGCGGTATGGTGTTGGTCGTGCCACCTCGTCGGGACGCGGAGTCGATTCATCGGGCATTTCATTGAGGTGGGAAAGTTGTGTGTGTCTGGTGATAGGAAGTCAATCTCGACGTGGTTCGGAAGTCACGAAAGCCGTGGTCCCGTTGATGAATAAACACTTGTTCCATGCAACGTCAAAAAATCATAAAACAAAATAATAATCACGATGAGGTGCAGTGATATAATTATATAAATTTTCCGTCAGTTACCGAAAAACAAAAAATCGTCAAACAATCATTAACATGTTCGCCCCACTATCCTTAATTACGTTCTTCTCATTTTGTTGGAAAGTTAATAATTTGCATATCCGCGAAGCGTAAATCCAAACTGAATATCACTCACCAATGTTTACGGAAGTGACGGAAATTGATAAGGCTCAATGGCTAACATTCGGAAAGCATGACAAGGAAATCGCGGAATACCCAACCTATGAGGACGGGATCGTAAACATGTGTTCGATTGTGTATTTCATGGCACGAGGGAATACGCATAATATCAAGCGACGGAAGAATAAAATACCCTCGGTTAGAAGATGATTAGAAGGCGGAAAAAATTGGTCACCACGTGATAATATTGCTTTATCCAAATGGAAATATTTGGCAAAAATGGATAAATAAATTTGGCATTTTACAGGAAAGACTAAATATAATCACGGAGGTAAGTTATTAGGTTATGAACAATACACATGTACACAAAAATGTCACATGTGTAGTCAATACACATACACAGGTACACAAATGCATACAACTTCATGCTTGATATTACAATATCGTATGGACAGTTTATATAATGTATAATATGCAATACATATAACAAAAAAAACATTAAGATTAGTTATGTTCAATAGCAGACAATATTTTTTCACGTTACGCCTATCCCAGTCCAAGGGAATGTGAGAGAAACGTATATATATAATATATATATATATATATATATATATATATATATTAATATATATATATATATATATATATATATAATATATAGATATATTAAATTATATATATATACATATCATATATATATATATATATATATATATATATATATATATCTATATATATATATATATATATATATATTACTATAGAACGCATAGCCCTACGGTACTCAGGAATCTATAAGATAAGGTTGCTCTAAACCTAAGTCTCTACCCTGATCTCAGTCAATGGTTGGGTGTCATTTTTAACTGGGGAAAACTGGTGAATTGTCAGCAAAAATCATCAAACCACGAAAATTTAAGTTGTGAGCTCAATGCTGTACAACAGACCTGAGGCATCCCACAGTATTATAAATTTTATAGCATTTATTGTAATAACAACTAAATAATTGTACAGAGCATAAAATGTATATAAGAAAAGCTGTGTCATCACAAAAACATTACAGCTAGACAGAAGCCTCAGAAAATTGCCAGCATCGTCACATACTTACCAGAAAATGATCAAAATTGCGAGCAACTAAACATACCAGTGATGGAAACACACGTCATCAAAATCTTTTATCTTTATTATCTGAAATGTACAACTGTTTAGGGAAGCTTTTCGGGAGATCGAAGTGGCATGTTTGGCCTTGGAGGAGACGCGTCGAAATGGCTTTATAGACAAAAATAACACTTCAATGTCCTTAGAGTGCTGTTCTCATCACACTAAAAATATCTTACATGTACACGAAACGGGAAAATTAACGTCTCATGATTGTAAACTAAAGAACGGCATTCCTAATACGAGTATATAAAGCTCAACCTGCCAATATATAGTATATAGATAGAGATAATAGATAGCAATAGATATAGTATAGAGTAAATATATATAGTCTAGATATACAGATAGTAGATGTCGATAATATAAAGATATTTATAGAGACAGATAGTAAGAGATATAGAGATAGATTATAATATAGAGATAGATATAGAGATATAATACATAGATATAGGTATATATATATAAAGATATTAGATAATATAGAGATATTATAACATAGAAGATATATAGAGAGTATATAGAGATATATAGAGACATATACTTATAGATGATAGATATATATACATATAAGAGAGATAGATATAGATCATATGTATATACATAGTAGCTAGATATAGTATATAGAGATATATATATATATAGATATAGAAATAGATAAATATATATATTATGATATGATATATAATAATATATATATATACAAGACACACACCACACACACACACACACAACACACTAGACGAGATATATTATAACATATATATCTATATATAATATAATATATAGAGATAGATATATATAGAATCTATATATCTAGAAAGGTATACATAGAGATGATATATAGGTATATAGAGCAAGATAGAGAGTAGAATAATTAGATATATATATATATATATATCTATATGATATATACATGTTAGACATTATAGATGATATATATATATATATAATATATATATATTAAATGATATATATATATTCTATATATATATATAAACACAGTAAAAGATAGGGAGAAACCCGCACGAGCCCTTTCGCCTTTCATCGAAGAATTGTCGAGGCACAAATGAAATACAGGGGGAAAGAGATTACAAAGTAAACAAAAAGATCAAGAATACCAGATGGGTTAATTGTCAAAAAGGGTTAAAAATCACAAAGAGATAATCCAAGATAATCGAGATCACGCACGGCCACAAATTAAAAACATAGATTTACCCATAATGAGAAAAAGAAGCTTAGCCATGCAAAGTCCAAAAACATGTATAAAACTGGATATATAAATTTGGTTGCTTATATTTATTCACTTTTAATCAGGAGGCATCGAGTTTAAACAAAACCAAGGATTAAATTTAGAACAATCGATATTTGACTGGATGGAAACAAGATTCAAGATATCCTTTAAACTGTGTCGCTACACGGGATTAAGGACCTTGCTTGACACTGAATTGCATATCTCATATGGACGAATCATGTATTCGATTATTTGGCCAAATTCTCAAGAATAAAAACAATTCAGAACATATCGATACCTGATGCACTGAGGAACATTTGAAAAAAACAATGAGATACTCTGCTCTTCAAAGAGAAATTCCGCGCTGTGTTAACTTCTCAGCGACGAAATTGAAAATCCCAGACATCGAGTAATTAACGAGCAGCTGCAAGATTTGCAGAGATTAGAATAACGGGATTTCCACCAGACTAAAACCTCTCACTTGCATACAGATGTCTTCAAGAGTCAAGAGTGTTGAAGTAAGAGATTTTGTCTCAACTCCTCCCACTTTAATCGTTTCCTTTAACACAATTAAATTGGACTGTTGTTTATGGAAATTTTTTCTCCTCGGTTGAGGAATCGTTACAATGCTTCATAAAGTTACTTTGAAATCGAAAAGCCTTAGATGCACTTTTTCGGGATAGTGGAAAGATAGGATTGGTGTTTACAGTATTTACAACCATCCATGAAACTGCGAAAGTTTTAAACTACTTTGGATTTCTTGGAGAGAGAGAGAGAGAGAAATCGAGAGAGAGGAGAGAAGAGAAGAGAGAGAGAAGAGACTGATAGAGAGATAGAGAGAGAGATGAGACGAGAAACGGAAGAGAGAGATGAGAGAGAGAGAGATATTGCGACAATAATTTAGCATACTAGAACTTCCTTTAGAATTCTACACTTTTTGAGTCATATTATTAACAGGAAGTTACTGAATCTATGTAATCTGTTTATCGACCTATTCACATTTGGAAACAAATTGTTTTGGGGGGTCTACATAAGCTGATTTCGAGCTTTTTGAGTGGAAACATGCGTCATTTAATTTAGGCAAAAGTCACAAATACTTTATGAAAGATAAAAGTTATAAAATCTCTCTTTCTCAGAATATCAATTGCTATCAAATGCCTTTTTCTTGGGACCCTCTCCCTGCCTCGCTGAAGTTTGAAATAGCAGCAATTCTACTAAAGAGAAGACTGGGGGCCCTGTCGTAGAGATTTAAGATTTCTTAAACAGCAAGATAACTTACATAGACTCTCCATTTATGGCGTTCCAAACCAGAAAATGAAAGCGACAGATGGGTGTGAAAATGCAATGCTGGTTACACAGGCTGCGTAAATCTAGGAAAACTCATTTTAATTTACTGTTCCGATAGCGACCCAAATGCAGGCACCTATGGGAGAAGGAAGAAGCAACACAGCAGCAGTATTCGTGGACTAAACTGTAGCAGGTACGGCGTAGGAAAGCTGAAAGTGTAGAACAGATATTTTGTATGATGACAAAATCTCCAATTCATTTAGTCGGCAGATACAGTTACATCCCACAAGAGATAATCCATGAACCCTAATTACTTTTCAACAACATTATGAGGACAGTAAGCGGTGACAAGTTTTGAACAGAACGGAAGTCTCAGAAGAAATGATCCAATATACAGACCAGAGGAGGGGGTCCCGGGGGTCGTGGATGTTAGGGGCCTTACTGGGTGGGCTGCGGGAGAAGGGAATCTTTCAGGACATTGGTAGGACAACGTATTCTCCCGATGAAAGTCAGACAATGCAAGGAGGAGAAGAGAGTAACTCATACAAACAAATCTTCCTGTTATATTTTTTAGACGATTATAAACCAGTTTTAAAGAAAACAGAAATGTTATCAAGACTCCAGACACCCCCCGCGCTCTAATGCAAGATCGCTATTCAAATCCAAATACGCAAAAAAGGTTTTTTTTTAAATTTAGGTGTACTGAAATATTACTGGGTCTTTCCTCCGATCACGAAAAAATAATCACCATTGCCGTTTATCCTACTTCCCTAACCCTTATATTTCCTTTAAATTGGTTACGGCTACTCACCCATCGACCCTTACTATCAGAGTCCGTTTTTTAGAGCCTAAGTGATGTTTGCCAAAGCGTATAAGGAAAAAATTTCTCAGAAGGTTTCTGATGGGCAGGCAAGCAATATCGTATAATGAGAAAACAATCGATAAAGATTGAAACTCCGCCGTTGTTCGGAGAATAAGATGTTCTTGGCCATTTTTTACTACTTGCATATACATTAGGTGCATACTGGTATACTGTTGAAAGCTGTTATGGCTTCAATACTGGAGTTTACTTACGAAATATGATTTCCCCATATGCAAATGCTGTTGTTGCCGTTATAGATTGCAGGCGATTGTGACAGGAGTGTGTTGTAAGACCACCTTGATAATTGAAATATGCCATATAGGTAGGAAACGTGCGCGACCATGGCCGATATGGATGTTTTATAAAATTTCAAAATCTTGAAATGAATAACCTGTTCTTGGAGTGTAAATAAAATTTTATGCCTAAATCAATACTAACTATAAAAGTAGCCACCCGCTAAACACAACCACATACACACATACGTACACAAGCACACACCCACACACACACACACACACACACACACCCACACACATTATATATTATAATATATATATATATATATATATATTATATAATATATATATATATATATACGTATATGCGTGTGTGTGTGTGTACGTAGGGGTGTATGTGTGTTTGTTCAGCGGGGGCTACGTTTATGTTAGTATTGATTAAGTCCAGATGTAATTTACACGCCAAAAAATAGCGTTATCTTATTTCAAGATTTAAATTTATAAAAATCTCCTGGTAATACCCACACACACACATATATTACGTAATATATATATATATATTATAGATATATATATATTATAATATATATATTATATATATATATATATATGTATGAATAGATATATACATATATAATATATATATATAGATAATATATATAGTATATATATATATATATATATTATATATATATATATTATATATATAGGACTATAGATATAGCATATATCTCAGGTTTACAAAAGTAAAAATAGTTCCTCATTTTAATAGTTACGCTTACGACAGCTTCGATAGGAATCATTTTCACGCTTCAGAAACCGTTAGCGCTCTGTTAATCCTTACGCTAAACATTCCTCTTCTTATTCAGGGATTGGACGAGTGCATGATTTCATTTCCGAATAAATATTAAGATTTGAAGCAAATATATATATATATATATATATATATATATATATATATATATATTTATCTATATTATATTATATATATATATAGATATATTATTATATATATATATAGGCAACTATGATAGTTAAAAAACAGAAGTACTAAGAGGAAGGTGAGGAAAGAAGTAGAAAAGCTGTTGGGCGAGATGTCACATTTCCAAAAATAAAGTAAGTTATACACTAATTACTGATAAAAAATATATATAACTAGCATTAGCCCATAATTGGAACCAATATCGTTTTAACTGCGTCTCTTCATGGTGAACGTAGAGTATAGTCGATTTAAAGCTTCTCTTGATCCTTGGTATAAATTCGATATGTTTAGTATATGTTCCCTGTTTATTTATGTATTTATTTATTCATTTTTACTTTATTTTTGGTGGGGTGTTGAACATGTGTACTTTGACTCTCCGATCTATTAAACAATTGAAATCCAATTCTAATAGGGAGAGCCCACCTGGTCATTAAGACGAGTACCGTTCCCACCTTCGAGGCCCTTCACTTCACTTTGTTGATTCATGGTCTGTGAATGACATTTGAGGTCGTCATTATCTGAATTACTTCCCGAAATCTGTCTAGGATTACTTCCCCCTAGCTGGCCTTTACAATCGATATTTCCACCTTTAAATGATTTAATTTCAAGCACCATTCGTCACAATTCATACCATTTTCTATTTATTCAGCTACGTTTTCCGTATGTGACTTTTTTGTTTTCTTATCTTTATGTCCGGCAGTATGTGGAGCAATTCATGATTCGCGCTGACAATATCGAAATAAGAGATAAGGAAGGAAATCTTAGATTTCTATTAAAAATTAATCTGAGTTGTTTCGCCTCCAATTTTCATCGAATCGTTGTATTGAATCAATGAGTTGCATCTTTGTTCATAGAACTTAATGTTCTAGATAGAGGAACCCAGTTAAGTTTTGGTCGTGATCTATGACTAATATGGTCTAAGGGGTCATTATCTTGGGTTAGTTTAGTCTTTGTTAGTTATTTACGGTAATCCCCAACAGGGTGTACCAAACACGCCGCAAAAAGGAGGATACATCGGGTTAAAGCCAGTGGGATTCACTATCTAGGAAAGCTCATAGAACTTTCCATGATCTTGATAGGATTTCTAAAACTAGATAACTTTGGCACTTGTAGAAAGACAAAACTGTTCTATCCAACTGTAAAATAAAACGTACCTGACCCCTTAAACAGGCTGCGCAATGGAATACATTTTAAATCATAATTGATTGTAAAAGGTTAATCAGACCATGTCCAAAATATCATCCTATACACCTAACTTTGCTGATTATTGTCATTGTAGCTTTGCATGTTTAATTTTCCTCTGTATGTTTTGCTTTTTATTCTAGATTCTTCGAAGATGTCTAGAGTTTCGAGCGATGAAAACTTTATTATAAGTGGACGCCTCTTGTTCTTAGTGCGTCTCTCTCTCTCTCTCTCTCTCTCTCTTCTCGTTTTCTGCAGTTGAAAAGTTTGGGACACAAAAGCAAAACAAGGTGACTTGACGTGGATTCAATTAAAACTGCAGGGTGTGTTACGTATAATGTTTATAATTATATGACTGCCTCCAAGACATTCAGTGTTAATCTCTCTCTCTCTCTCTCTCTCTCTCTCTCTCTCTCTCTCTCTCTCTCTCTCTCTCTCTCTCTCTCTCTCGTAGAAGATTGTTTTGTTAAGCGGTTTCCTTTCAGAGATTTTTCCCTTTTTTCTCTGATGACTTTTAAAAGGACAGTATGATATCTTTCGAAGGAATACAATAAAAAGAAATGCTTTCCATTGCTTCTGCAATAAGGATAATATTTTCACAGATCATTTTCTGCACCGGCTTATTTGATTACTTTGACAAAATAGAACTATAATCCACAACAATATCTGTAATTTTTCACTTATTAAGCACCATTTTTTTTTACTTATTTCTATTCAATTATTCCTAATGTTGAAACTGATTTTACAATCCACGTATTTTCTATTTACTATCAATGATATTCATTTGTATTTTATACTTTTTGATTGAGCCTCATTTTCGAGAATTATAATTTTTCCAGTTTCACATATTTTATAAGCTACCGTGAAAATCTTTTGGGGCTATGTCTCTAATACTTAGAACTTATAATTTTTTAAAAAACATATTCTTACACAGAATATTCAGATGAAGTATGTAAAACAAAAAAAATAGATAAAAAAATATTCCTTTTGTTAAGTACTTGAGGGTTACTTTAGAATTCCGATTAGAGTCTTTTTCGCAAAATGGAATAAAAAATAAATGAAAAATAACTTTCCATCTCTCTCTCTCTCTCTCTCTCTCTCTCTCTCTCTCTCTCTCTCTCTCTCTCTCATATGAATAAAACATGAATTTCTGATTGCATTACGGAGCAGAAGGATATCAGAATTCTGGTGCTTGCGAATTTCTCTTAGGAATCTCCACATCTTTTCTAGAGATTCACATCTCGGGAACATCCAAGGAAACATCACCGGTATTTAAACACATATCTGTAATTTCGCACATTGGTTTAGCTACAGTTACCCACGCTTTTTGAGGGCGAAAAAACCATTTTTAATTTAATCCTAGTTTTACATTAACTTCAATTTACACGCGGAAACTCACATACACTCATATATATATATATATATATATATATATATATATATATATATATATATATATATATATATATATATATTATATATAATATGATGTGTGTGTGTTTATATTAGCGGGCATATCCCCCCTTTTAGATTAAAAATGGTAACGTTGGCCGACCTCATAACCCTAACCATCCCATAAGACAACTGCAAAAATTAACTTAGGCACTGAATTTACACCGAACTACAAAAATTGACATTATTCCAAAAGATAAGCAAGATTCTATCTATCAGGGAAGAACTAGATTATGTTAACTAAATGAAGTCAAAATCACCCCTTTGAACCTGAACATATAGAAAAACGGTAAATCTGTGGATTAATTATCTAAAAATCTCTGTTCTAATATTTTCTTAATAAATACTTCTGCTAAAAATCTCTTAGATCATAAATAGAAATGCCTCAGAAGAATATGGTCTGCTCTTGACATAAACTCAAATAGCTGTTGGTCCGTAATTCTTTTGTCCCGGGAAAGTAATTCATCTTTCAATGAAAATATTCACATTTTTCTTTCATCACTTCTATGAAAAATTGGATCTATATTCAAGGACCTGTAAGTATCTATAAAATCGTTTAACGTAATTTCAGAGAAATTGGGATTATTTTCTAAAAGAAAAAATCTCCATAAGATGTTATATTAAGTTAAGAATTTGTCTCCTAGTTTGTGAACAGCTTAGCTTTTAAAAGACAGTTCCAGCAAAAGTATATTGATGCTCTTCTGGTGAGAAATATACCTCTTTCTCAAGAGTTTAATTTTTGCTGTTTAAAATTTCTATTTTTAAGTGTATATACATACATATCACACACACACACACACACACACACACACACACACACACATATCTATATATATATATATATATATATATATATATATATATATATAGATATGTGTGTGTGGTGTGTGATCACATAACTCTTTTTCTTTGTGTTCTCAGCTATATTTTATATTTTCAATTTCACGTGTCTCTTCCATAGCAAAATTGAATTTGTCCTTTCACTAACGAAATCTTCAAGACAGCAGTATCCACACCTTTATAAAATAATAATAATAATAATAATAATAATAATAATAATAATAATAATAATAATAATAATAATAATAATAATAATGAAAGTAATGGACTCCTAAGGATGCAGGATGCAACCCGGAATCCCACACTATAAATACCACTCAGTCGAATTGGAGGAATATGATAGACCAAAAATAAATAAATAAATAAATAAATAAATAAATAAAAATGAATAAATAAATAAAAATAATAATGATAATAATGAACTCGGCAAATTGCAGTAATACCTGAATTACCACATATCCCAGCTGACATGGCTGGCAGCCTAACGGCATGTTCATATTATGAATCTCCTGCACCTGACATTTTCCTGGAACTAGTTCGTTGCCAGTGTCCCAATTACAAATACTCCAAGTGATGCTCGTGAAAGCAGCATTACTCTTAATGCACAGGAATGTGGAAGAGCTAACCTGATGAAAGCCTGTTTCGGGAGAATCACTGTAACTTGCGTTTCTGTATTGCAGAAAAAGTGATGCCATTGTTGGCATATTTCAAAAACCTTTAGCTTATTTTAAGATTTGTTTTCTTTTTGTTGTATTGTCTCGTAAAACGACAGTACTTTCGAGAATTTCATTTTCTTTTTTAGGGTTTTAAAAAAGCACTGCGTGGGTGAATGTGATCAGGTTTTGTGATTTTTATTAATATCTTGTGAGTAATGTTATGATGAATGGAGACAACTCTTTCTTTATTTAACGTATTTTAAAAAGAATACCGGCTATATTAATGTTTATCAGTTCCGATTTTCCTATCTTTTGAGAATTATTTATTTCTACTTTGAGTAATGTAAATTCATTGCTTAATGTTGGACATATCTTGGTGCGTAGTTATTACTCTAAAAGTTGTACAGAGCCCAAGATTTCTCAGATACTGTGTTAAGTAGCGAAAAAATAAGCCTACATTTCATTTATTCGAATTACATTTCTGTGTATAGGTAATGGCTATATTAGTCCCATGAGAAAATTAAATTATTGCACCTGAAACTAACAATATGTCTACTATAAATCAAATGTATTGAACTGTTGCCATATGTTGTAAATAAGATCTATAAAGCATTTACAAACAGTAAAAATATTCCCTTTATATATCTTGTTCACTTATTCCATTGAAAAACCGAAAAGAAAATAAGATTTATAAAGAGGTACATTGGGTTGGCTTTTTTTTACCATAATGTGACATGAATCTAACAATAACTCCAAAATTCATTATCAAACGTTCCTCACACTATGCTTGAAAAACTAAAAGCACACGAACACACAATCATATTTATGGCGTGATAACCATAAATTTAAGTGAAAACCCTCTGACATTATTCTGCATGAATAATAAACTAAAAAAACAATATTTTTTTTGTTTTTTACGTATCCTCATTTGACGTGAAGTTCAGAAAACAATCCTTACCAAAGGACCCAGTGACCCTTATTCGAGCCCTTTAAATTTAGTAATTTACGCATAAGGTCGGTCGAAGCGCTAACCTCGAAGCTGGCTGCAAACATACGAGCAATCTTACGCTGCCATTTTATTACACCTACTAACTCACAGAGGCAACATATGTACATTTAGGCTTGTATAATTCTTTTACAGAAAACAAAAAAGAGCGAATCTTTATAGTCCTCTATTGATTTTCAACAAATGATTGTGACTCTTCATTACGGAAACAGGAGTAGTATCGTATTACAGCAAATAACACGTTCTTACTAATTTAATTATTGGTAAATTCGCGTTAAAAACTAAGTATCATATGTTTACAGTGTTAGAGCATTCATCACTGCAATGATACTTAGCGTTTACTATTTTGCAAAATAAATTGCGGTATTTTCTATTGGATATCCCATTTGCTATATATAATGATTGAGGTAAATATAATAATAAAGATAAAAATAATTAAAGACATATTTAATAATAGAGATAAATATAATAATAGAGATATATATCATAATAGAGATAAAATGTATGCTACCTTTTTAACTTGATCTGATAATAATGATAAAGTTATTATTATTATTATTATTATTATTATTATTATTATTATTATTATTATTATTATTATTATTATTATTATTATTAGACTCGCATCCCATTTTGAAGTAAAATGTGTGATCTTGATTAATCTCTCCGTTTTCCAAAGTGGTCAGTAAATGAGAGCGTTCTATGGGTACCTTTGGAAATGGTCACTCAAGCATTCCACCTTCTTAATTTACAGAGCCTTGAAAATTGGTGGTCATTGTATTTTTTTGGGCTGCGGCAGATTGATTACTACGATGTCTATGCCGGAAAATACTTCCCCCAAAATCTGACCTCCATTCATTTTGATCACTAATATATGTATATATATATATATATATATATATATATATATATATATATATATATATATATATATATATATTTATATATATATATTTATTATATATATATATATATATATATATATATATATATATATATATATATATATATATATATATATATATATATATATAATATATATATATATGTGACTTCGCCATTGAATTAATTTTGTTTTCAGGCTCCCTGATCGAGGGTTATCAGTAATATGTTTTGTTTTTTTATTGTGTATTTTAGAGGAAATTAAATCTTTCAACCACTCCGCTTATATCCTATAGCTCTTTATTCACCCTCAATAGTGCACTAATTATTACTTTATAACATTTGAATGCATTTGTTGCCCAAAAAAAGCCTCATTGCTTCCCTTATGAACGCATGGCTATATTCATAAAGAACGAAAAAAGACAGATTGACGCACGCGTGTGTGTGTGTGTGTGTGTGTGTATCGCCATTTGCAATCTGTCTTTTCATTCTTTATGAATATAGCCATGCGTACATAAGAGCAATGAAGCTCTTTATGGGAAGAAATACATTTAAATGTCATGAAGAAATAATTAGTACAATATTTTGGGTGAATATGAGCTCTAGGATATAAGCGGAGTGGTTGAAAGATTTAATTTCCTCCACAAAAAAAATAATAAAAAAAGATATTACTGATAACCTCGATCAGGGAGTCGGCCAAAATTAATTTCAGTGGCGAAGTCAGCGAAGCGCGAGCAGATAAACGGCCTTGAAATTAAATATAACTGACAGGTGATAAAGGGAGCCAATTACTCATGAGAACCGTATCAAGAAAAAGCAATAATTTGTTCTTAGGAAAAAGGGAATTAATTTACATTACTTAAAAATCATCAAGTGAGGCGAACGTACTTTCAATACCTTTCCTTTTGTTGTTAGCATCGACACCGAATCTTTTGGATAACTGTTTTTTTTTCTTTAACAAGTAAAATAAAATAATTACATCATGGACCCTAAAAGAGGCAACTTTCCCCCCAAATTTATTCTGTGCGTCCTTGTGTCAGGATATAAAACAGCTTTCATATGTCGGGGATTGATATCTGAGTATAATAGTTAACCCAGTTCAAAAACAAATGTACAGTACGTCCTCATTTTTTTTAATGGCTGAAATAAGTAAAAATTCAGTTTAATTGTATGTACTGACTCTATTGCTATACTGGTTCCCCCCCATCTCTACAATTTACAAGAGAACAAATGTATGAATGTACCGGATTAGTGAATGTTGTATGTATGGTATGTTTAACTCGTTCTAGGATAGAAAGATTACGAACTTACATAAAAAACAACCTTCATTCGTTTCCTTAACCTGAAAAACAAGAATGTTTTCTGTCGTTTAGGCTGAACCCTCGGAGAAACTCAGGTGACTTTTAATATAATGGGGTTCATATCGATGTCATGTCGGCTTTAACGTCACATTGTGAAAGGTTCACCTACGTAGGCGAAGGTCTCCTTTCGGTATTCAAATCCCGAGTTTACTATCTCGGCAGACTTGATCTATAGCTGACATTTATATTGTCTGGATAAGGAAGAAAGTATTTTTGGATTTCTGCCATCTTTCAAGTTGAGCATTGGAGGTAAGGGAGAGTTTCATACTGTTAATATACTTCTGTGATTCGATTTTTTCTCTATGTATAATAATGAATCTTTATGGAATATTTTTCAATGCATAGCTAAACATTA
>NC_061093.1:35977136-35987136 GCF_015104395.2 Macrobrachium nipponense
GATGAGTGGTTAGTGCATTACCAGGATGGAAATGTAATGAGGTAATTTTATGACATTGACATGAGTGTTAGTATCACAAATTTCTAGGGGTAGTTAGGGTTAGTTCTACTGGCAGAGATCAGGCTGGCTACCTTCTCTGGGTAGGTGCCAGGATCACTCTGCAAACTGAATGCGACACTGTACCTCGGGCACAGGTGTCAAGGGAGAGCATGTGGCTCTTTGGTTAGTGTGTTAATGATTTGCTACATCCCTTCTTCTTCTTCTTCTTATTCCTCCAGGACCTGGCTATACCAGTCCTAGGAGTAGACGGAGGCACCGACTCTGAGATAAGGCCAGAAACGCCGGCAGGAGCAGAGGCAGTGGTAGCCTGAGGGATTGCAGGAGAACTCCCTACTTCGGTATCTGCAGCAACCGTCGTAGAGGTGGAACCTACTGCAGGGGAGGCCCTCACTCCGGCTGCTGCGACAGCCGTCATAAGGGGAAAACTCCAGGCTGATTCCTGGTCGGGCAGTTCCTGGTTTTCCAGAGGAGGTATGAAGGTTAGGTCTGCCGGGGAGGTTCATCCATCGGGCGTCAGTGGTGAGGGCGAAGAAGACTCATGGACTTTGGATTGGCCATGGGCTGCGGTAAGCTCCATGCCTGTTGTAGGATCTCCTGTAGGAGGATCCTTGGTTAGGTTAGGCGCCGGCGCTAGCTCGGGGCCAGGCGCAGAAGTCAAGTTCTGTGGTGGCTCTACGTCCAGGCTGGACGGAGCTTGGCACTGCTCAGTGCTGCCCAGTGGCACTGGCAGAGAGTTGAGGTCGACTGGACCTGACGGGTACCGGAGGTGCAATACCTCTCAGCGTGCCCTTGGAAATGGGAGACAGAGGCTCCTGTCTCTTGTTGAAGGCTAAGCCTTGTTGAAAATATGGACATTGTCCACTGCTGGTAGTCGGCTAGGGCACCTAGGCCAATTAGTAGAGTGCCCTATTACGTTGCAGGTTTTGCAACGGAACTGTGAATGGTCAATCTCCCTCCTTGGTAACGGGGGAGACTGTTGGTGGGCGTACTTCCTGGAGGAAGTAGAATTTCGATGACTCCTTCCGTTGGAGTGATTTGTTGAGGGGTTAGGACCCCTAGGCTTCTTGAACGGTGAGGGAGACTTCATGTCTTGCCCTAGGAGGAGGTCGTAACCTCCTGGAATGTAGCTTGCAACTGCAAGGGTACAAACTCTGGAGAAGTGAGGTCTGGTGACCCTCAATTAGACGGTCGGAAGGATCAGTTTTAATATGGTTGATACCTTCAATGGTGATTAAGTGACGTCTATTGACGTTAGCCCCTTGGGGATTCGATCCTCCCGTATCAGGGAGATTTGAGCGCCAGAGGTCGTCGTAGGCTCATGACGTGGGCTTGGCTGATAATGGCTTTGGAGGGGTGCGACTGTTATAGGGCCCTTAGCTGGGGGTCCTAGTGAAGAAGGATTGGTGGACGGCCATTGCGATGGCAGGAATATGTGGTTCGCGCACCCTCCGTAGTTGGCAGACATGTGACCCTTGCGGCCACAGTCTCGGCAGAATGTGTTCCAGAAAACCCCTCTTCCGTGGCACTGGACGGTAAGGCCGAGATGGCCCCACAGGTTGCGAATCTGTGGAGTCACCAGGCTGGCAGTGTGCTCTGGCACAGGTGAAGAGTCCTCTCTGGCAGTGATGTGAGGTAGGGAGGTTAAGGAAACCTCTGTTGAATCACCCTCGGAAACAAGTCCGCGGTTTAACTGGTGGGCTTACCTCTCCTCCAAAGTGGAGGAGATAGGCGGTAAAATGGTAAGAGGCTGAGATGATGCGGAAGAAACATCTGGCTCTGACACTGGGTCAGGGCCAGGTTCACAAATAAAAGGGATGTCTGGGACATCGGAGGCACTAGCCTCTGAATCTAAAATTGAGGTTTGATTATGAGGCATGCTGCAGGGATCCGGTGCATCTGGTAGTGGGAGCGGCGTCCAGGGGAGATACGGCTTAAGTAAATCTCGGCCCATATCACCTGATAAACATCATGAAATTGGTCACTACGCCCAGGCGGCACATGTGGTTTCCTTGGTCACCTGGTCCAGGAAAGGCATTTTTACATTCAGAAGGACCGAAGAACAGAATAGAGGTTACCGTCCAATCCATTCAAACTGAATTTTCTTCGTTTGTCTGGATTTTGGCATCCCCTAGGCAATGCCTTTCTGGAAATAAGGGAGACCTGGGCTTCGGTGTCGGCCATGACTTGTACCCATTGATAGGCCGTAGGAGACTGTTCATCAGGCAGGTCTACATGGTAGCCTTGGAGAAGTCACCCTGGAAGCTCTCCTCCCAAGGGTAGAGACCCGACTTGGGCACTGGTCGGAATCCACAGCATGCCCACGCACACAACAAGTGGTGCAGAACCTCCGCAACCACCTCTTACCGGGAGTCCAGCTCATGGTCTGGGGCTTAGAAACTAGCAGAGAGATTGCGTCATATATGAGAGCTAGCTCATGCTTTCTCTCTTCTTCTTCTTTCTTTCTTTCTCTCTCTGCTTCTCTTTGGCTTTCTCCTCTGCTTCTCTTTCTTTCCTTTTCCTTGCAGGCACGCAGTAGCCTGCTGCGCCTTTATCCACTGGTCAGTGGCTGGTCCAGTGTACCGGCCTCCTTGCCAGAGTTATGAGGGCTCCGAGCTTCTCTAGCTCTCTGGCAAAGAAGTCGCGGGAATCAGGGGAAGACCATTTCCCTTAGGCTGCAGTAGAGGCTCTGATGAAATGAAAATATAATGGCCAGAAAGTGTACCGAATGGAAATGGGTAGTGCCTACTGTGGAAAGTAGCACTCACTTGGAAATGGGTTCTGCAATGTGGTAATGAAAAGTCTGAAAGACTGGGTGCTCGGTGGCACTTTGTGAATGGCACCTCTGATGAGGTGAAAAAAATCGAATGCAGTGTGCGGCGTACGTCACCTTACGGGCGTTTCCCAACTTGGGAGACGTTGGTAATGGGCTACCTGTAGGTCCCAATACAGGTGCACGGCACTTATGAGGAGGCGTTCCTTGGTTCAGTGATCCAAAATGGTGGATACTCTAATGGATGAGCGTTCCGTAGGACGGACACGCAGGTTTAATGGCTACCTGTACGGCCTGTACAGGTGCAATGGCACTTATGAGGAGTTCCTTGGAGCATGGTATCGTGCTGGTGAGTCCCGGGCACTACATGCAGTATGCTTAAATATACTGAAGTGAAATGGTACTCTGTTCGTGGCAGAGGGTAATAGTGGAGGAGAGAAAGTAAAAGGTTGGGAGTACTTCAGCAGCCAGTCGATGGACAGTGTCAAGAATTAGTGGCACTGTAAAAATGGTAAGACCTGATGTGCACTGGTGGTGACCAGTCCTAAACTGGGTAACGACTTCCCTGTCTGGAAGTAATGAATTTGCGTGGCACACTGTGCGAATTGTGCTTGCGGTATAACGCAAGTCTTTCGTGATAAAGAAAATGAAAAGACCACTTGGGCAACGACAGGTAATGATAATTGAAAATGCTCAGTCCCTCGCTGAAGTACTCGGTAAATGAAATAAATAAATGCTTGCAAACTGCAATGGACACCAGGCGCGTACGTATCACGCTGTGTGTAAATGAAAGACACAGGAGACTAAAATAAGGTTAATTCTGCATGCATATAATTAATGGTAAGATGTAGTACTCTTGGCTTCATGAATACTGGGTTCTGGTTTTCTCTCTCTCTCTTCTCTCTCTCGGGTCGAAGTGATATATGAATGAACTCCCTTATATTTGAATTGAACTACTAATGTTAGTTTAATATGACGCAACTTGTGTTAAATGATTTACTTACGTTAACGTGAAATGAAAGAATTGCTTTGGATAACGTTTTATGAAAATGATAACGCGCTCGTGGTTAACGATTTTTACGCTAATAGTAGCGGCTTGCGCTTATGAAATTATTTGCGTTTCAATATGAATTTCACCAAGACGCGTTTTACGTTAACAATTCTTGTAAGTGACTCTACTTTTAAGATTTACGTTAACTTTATGTAAGATTATTAGGTCCCCTGTGAACAGTGAAATGACGGTAAGGATTTTAAAATGAAAATGTTAGCAAACAATTGTAAAAAGAAGAGGTTACGTTTAGTGCGAAGTGAAATGAAACTTTCGCTCAGCGCGCGAGTGAGCGATGCGAGGTGAAACACGTAGGCGAGAAGAGCGGGTTAGCACCACGGTGTTGCTAGCATGATGGCGAATCAGCTGATTCTCTGTAAATGCGACGCGATTTACAACACGAACTTTTAGTTTCTTATTCAGGCGAATTAACGTTAATTTCTCTGGCAGAACGATAGATGCTAGTACCGAGATTGATATTATTTACGTTAAAACTTTGAGACTTACGTTACTTTGCTTAAATGGTTTAGGTAATGCTGAAAGAGATAACAAACATGGCTGCCGCTGTGAGTGAAAACGAACGCTGGTTGAGACCCGCGCAGGCGCGAGAGTGCGCTAAGCTGAATTAAGCTGAGAGGTAAGCGGTTTACCAACACTTGGAATGAAAAACTAAGTTAAAATGGATTCCCTAACATATCACAGACAAAAGAATTGTACACTTCTTTTGCCATAACTATTAGTAAAACACTCCTACTAGCTAGGCTTTCTAATAGAGCAATAAACCCTGGCAAAGCACTTCCTAGTTTGATCTGGTCCTTTCTGGCATCTATCTGCACACGTGTTAGTGCTCGTCCGACAACAATGCGATTTACAAAATAACATTAATTCGCTCGGCGCTCTGGCCGTTACAATATAATAATATTTCTACCTTCACATTTGTTTAAAACACTTCTACAATAAAAATACTTAAACGTACCTTAAGCTAACATTGGTTATAGAATAATCATATTAATGAATGGAATACCTTACCGTGAGTCAGTGTCTTTCTCCCGTGCAAGTGTGCTTAGTATTGCGCTTTGAAAAACATTCACGTTTTACAACGGATAACGCGATTTACAAGCTTTTTTTAAGCAAGCTAGGGTTCAATCCTGGCAAGATTCGCGCCAATTTTTACGTATTTAGCGGGCCTTGAGAGAGGCTAGATACGTAAACGGAAATAATTGAAGGAAGACGAGTTGAAATTAATTGAACTTACCGTAAAACTGATTATTAATGAATATTCCTTTAGAGGAAAAGGTCGCCAGAAAACTCAGCTCGTTACTTTACAGCTATTTATTTACAAAAAGGCCCGTGCTGGCCTGGAGAAAAGGTAAATGATGGCTCCAACTGGAGTCATTCAAGCTGATTTTCATTCACTTGGGTAATGTACACTTGCGGGCAGAGAGGCGGCACGTGACTCATGGAATCTGGAAAAGAATCCCAGATTAAAACAAGATAAAAGGAAAAATGACTTCTTGCTTTGATTAATTAATTCTCTAATACTGGGGAAAGGAACTTTTAAGGTTTCACTGAAGTATGCAATGACTTCATTGGTCGGGGACGATCACACAAGGGAAGCATGCGGCCATGAGGCAGTAAGAGGGATAAAAGGATGAATTCCTTTTGTTGCTGGAAATTGAATTGGTGGGAGAATGAGGATCAAATGATAATAGGATGGGAAAGACTGGCAATATGCTGTTCCACAAGACGTACCTGGATGCAATGTTCATTGTGGACCTTTGTAGAAAATGGGGCGCCCGGTTTTGTCCAGGTCTGGGGTTCCTGCGCGCCAGTACACCGTGGATAGGCCTAAATGAGGGCAATTGTCGGACATCCGTCCGAGATCACGTCTTGCAGCCGACTGAGCAGAATTCAGTGGTTTGCTTGGGGTGGAAGTCAGTTTAACCCCCCACGAGCAAGGCAAATCCTGGAAAACAAGCATACAGCCAGCAGAGGGGTCACAGGAAAGAGAGCTTAAGATATAGGTCTAAGAAGTACCAATCTGCCTACAATCCTTCCCTTTTGAGATACGTCCCTAAAGCTGACAAAAGACTCTTTTCCCCCAACTGGGGAACTCCCTATCTCTAGCTGGCGGGGTTTTGGGTTTGCCCGCGTTTACTAAAAATCAGCTGATATTCTAAAGAAATGGCTGCCGTTTTCCAAATCAAATTATTTAATTGATATCTGGGTAGACGAACGATCTATAAAACGTCACATATATACGGCACCGCCGAATCTTTATGATCGTAGCTTAATTATTGTTATTAACGTTTGCCCCTAATATAATTGATTTGTAAACTATCATTTTTAATTATAGAGTAAATGTAATTAATCCTTAACTGAGTATAATCACGCCTTGCAGTAACTTAACTAAAAGAGTACCGAATTTTAGTAATGTTTTTTTTTTTTTTTTTTTTTTTTTTTTCAATTTTTTTTTTTTTGTTTTAACTAACTGCCACCATTTTATAGCTTTCTATTGCTTGGCCAAGGCTGTCACATAACAATATATAATGCGCGTGGAATAGATATTAATTTACATCTAGACAAGTCAGTCACAATTTCTACTGTGATTTCTATTCAGAAAGCGAAGATTATTCGGCGCAATTCTCCCCTTCTGTACAATTTCTCCCTGATGTATTAATCATAATATTCAGTGCAATGAATTACCTTGAACAATAATTTCCTTATAAATGATAACTCGTGCGGGGGAGAAAAATGAAATTGGATGAAAGTGATATTGCTTCTGCTTGTTATTTCATCATTGATTTGGCGCTGAATTACGGATAGCATAAAAGGAAACAGACAAGTAAATAAATACTTCTGCTTCCATACAACAATTCCATTGCCAAATTTCTCTCGTAATTGTGAAGTTGAATTGTGGGCAATAAATTCAGCTTTTCCTTCCTTTGCAGCAGTTATGCAAACATAGCTTCTTGTTTGGGAACAGTTCTCCCTCTCTTTAAAATGTAGTATTACCTCAAAGGACTTTGACTAGGACATTTTAATAGAGATACTATTCACGCATATTATTACTCTTTTGCCAGATAAATATTGATAGTATTTTAGGCCAAACCTAGATTTTGCAAGTAAGTTTGTAAGGCTACGACAAATAAAAAAAGTAAATAAGTAAATAGCCGCTGGTTAATGGCTGCATAACGTCATAATTCGCGAACTCAGAGCGAAATAATGTTGCATATTGCATCCAATCAGTATGAATTTAAGATTAGTTCGTGGACAGAATAGAATAGAAGAGAGAGAGAGAGAGAGAGAGAGAGAGAGAGAGAGAGAGAGAGAGTACTTGATAAATATACATAAATATCGATCGAGGATGATTGGGCAACGCAATTATTTACATCACTGTTCCACTTGTTGCGCTGCAAGCTGCTCTAAAATACATCTCTCAAACAAGGTCGATGAAACACCAAGTTGCAAGCAACAGACTTGACGCGTTCAGACCGTTGAAGTGCTGTCATATCTCATGAGAATGTGTAACTCGTTGAGCAAATGAGCTTCGTGAACACCTTCATCTCACATGATGAAGATGAAATGTTCATAGAACACAGTTATTAAGCAAAGTTATTTAGGAGACCCTGTTGATGGCTGCGGAAAATATACGTCGTATAATAAATGAAAAACCTAATCCACAATAGCTCAACAAATGGTGGGGAATTGCGGATAAATGGACAGTGCAAAGGGATAAATTATGGATTCATAATTCCTTCGCATAACCTTCATTATCTCTATGCAACAGCAGATGTTTACTGTATACATTATAATATTTGCATCTGTGGCGTGGGTTTGTTCTCATTCGCTCTCATCGCTGGACATATCCAGAAACAGCGAAGTTATGTGCAGAAAGGACTTTTCCTAAGGGTGGTGTTTAACTACATATCCCAAAATACTGTTTCAGGTGTCATTGTGGGGGAATTTTATAGTAGATCCACATCAACCGTGCATTTGACGTCTATGTAGGCCAGTCTCTTACGGCGCTCCTGATTGGCTGTTGTTGAGCCAATAGCAGGGCTGGAATCTCTCAGTCTCTCTCGAGAGTTCACATAAGTAGGATGTATGTTCCATCTCTCCTGAAAGACGTATCCCTCAGGAGAGGTGGAACATACATCCTGCCCATGTGAACTCTCTCGAGAAGAGACTGAGAGTTTCCAGCCCTGTGATTGGCTTATCAACAGCCAATCAGGAGCGTTGTAAGGGACTGGCCTCGACGTCAAATGCACGGTTGATGTGAATCTACTATAGTACTTAATTTGATGGTTACGTTTTACCCTCCTGAGCTGCAAGACTAAAAGGTCGTAAGACAACAGCTACAATACGTTTCATAAAACCTCTTTTGGATCGTTCATATTCACGCAAGATATACCGTATTTCGTATATAACCCCTTCTCTAAATATTGAGCTCCATGTTGATTATTGTTTGATATTTATATCGTCTTCGTCAATGACAAAGTACCGTAGTAGCAGATATTAGCAAAAATTATTTTTTATCAGAGATAGACATATATATGGTAGGTAAAATGATGGTTATAAAATAGTTTTAAATCTTATCACTCTTATTATCTTAATTATACTTACATCATCTATCTATCTATATTATATCATATATATATATATATATATATATATATATATATATATATATATATATATATATATATATATATATATATATGCAGATGGTGGAGTCTTATGCAGGGAATGATAGTCCCAGTTTCCCAAGAAGTAAGAAAACCCTAAATACATGGATCATGATCGGGGAGTTGGTCACTCAGCATGAAAGCAAGACGGATAAAGTGAAAGAGAGAGACAGAGAGAGAGAGAGAGAGAGAGAGAGAGATCATCAACTTGAGTGGCTGAAAACCACCCATCGGTGTCTTCTTTCACTGAAAACCTTTGGGGGGGATTTCACTCTGCTACATTTGCTGATTGAAAAATCTTACAATTTTGCACAACATTTTATGACATTTGGGCGCGTTTTAATTTGAGACAACTATCTTGGAGATAGTATAATTAGCCCCTCTTTTTATGGTGTAACGAGAGGACATGTTCAGAAACTTTTCGCGTAACACCTAATAATCATAGCCTATGATTCTTTAAAACAATATCCACATACAGAATCTTGATATCCGCTGTTGCGTATATTATTATTATTCAGCAGATGAACCTTTTGATTTTCTAAATAACAATAATATATAATATGGCGGTGAACAGTGAAAGAGCAGCAATGTTAAACTTTATCATGGTCGAAATCCCACTTAAACTCACGGAAGGAGGACGCTATATTTAGATAAAGGAAAGAAAGAAATTTAAATGTGCTAAGTGCAGTTGCTTTTTAAAATATTTCGCTCAAACGTAATGGCAATGACTACAAATGTAATACATAGAAACCTATACAAGTAATTATGCTTATAAGTAGTTTTTTATTTACGTTTCCAGCCTACCAAATATGACGAAGTTTATTCTTTGATAGGTTTAATCCCTGGTCTCACTGCCATTTTCCATTCGTAAAAATGTTTGTCATAAGAAGAAGAAATATAAAAGATTTGTAATTTCTGCTTAAGCTTGAGATGCCTAATTTCATCATTTAAGGCTTTCCTGAATATTTCCATTTTACATTCAAGTCTATTGTTTATATCATATTTATTTAATTCCCTTTTCTTAGTACTTATAAAACGAAAAAGGACGATTAAAAATTGTAATATCTTTAAAAAAATATTGATAAATAAAACTTGCTCCTTATATAGTTTTTCTGAAAATTAATGATTAAGTCTCTTTCCTCCTGTCAATTCTGAAAAAAGGGCTAAACAGCAAATTTTTATCGAAATAGATGAAGAAAAATATAAAATGTTATGATACTTTTTGCCATCTAGAACATATACTTTTTAGACGTAGTATCTTAGGAGAGACAATGATTACTTGCTACATAAATTAATAATTCAGTATTATAATTATAGATATGTTAATTATTATAAATAAGAGAGCCCCTGTTGAGAACTCTTTTTTATAAAAGTGAGAAGGGTGTGGGGGGAGGGTGGCCCGCGAGAGAGGCTGGAGGCTGAGCTAGGAAAGTA
>NC_061093.1:35989636-36002136 GCF_015104395.2 Macrobrachium nipponense
TGAACTTATAGCGTCTCTGTTGGCTGATTGGATAGCATCACTGACTGTCCTGATTTCGTCCCCGTCCACTTGGACGGTGGTTCGATCCCATGGGGGGACGAAATTATTATCAATTAAAAAAAAAAATTCCCCTTCGGTACATATATGAAAATATATCATTTGGGAGGTAAAGTGAATTTAGATATTAAAGGACATTTGTAGCTTGAATTGATATATAAATGGATCACGGTTCGATGTGATAATTATTCATAACAAAAGGCTATGTGCTGTCAAACGCTCGAATTGGCCAACATGGTAGACGGGGTTTCATATCGATTCTAATTACGAAAGCACCCAGATCGAGGGTGATTTGTAAGGTCAGAATCGATATGAACTTATAGCGTCTCTGTTGGCTGATTGGATAGCATCACTGACTGTCCTGATTTCGTCCCCGTCCACTTGGAAGGTGGTTCGATCCCATTGGGGGACGAAATTATTATCAATTAAAAAAAAAAATTCCCCTTCGTACATATGTGAAAATATATCATTTGGGAGTAAAGTGATTTAGATATTAAAGGACATTTTGTAGCTTGAATTGATATATAAATGGATCACGGTACGATGTGATAATTATTCATAACAAAGGCTACGAGCTGTCAAACATCTCGAATTGGCCAACATGGTAGACAGGGTTTCTTATCGATTCTAATTACGAAAGCACCCAGATCGAGGGTGATTTGTAAGGTCAGAATCGATATGAACTTATAGCGTCTCTGTTGGCTGATTGGATAGCGTCACTGACTGTCCTGATTTCGTCCCCGTCCACTTGGACGGTGGTTCGATCCCATGGGGGGACGAAATTATTATCAATAAAAAAAAAATTCCTATTCGGTACATATATGAAAATATATCATTTGGGAGGTAAAGTGAATTTAGATATTAAAGGACATTTGTAGCTTGAATTGATATATAAATGGATCACGGTTAATGTGATAATTATTCATAAACAAAAGGCTACGTGCTGTCAAACTCGAATTGGCCAACATGGTAGACAGAGTTTCATATCGATTCTAATTACGAAAGCACCCAGATCGAGGGTGATTTGTAAGGTCATGACGATATGACTTATAGCGTCTCTGTTGGCTGATTGGATAGCGTCACTGACTGTCCTGATTTCGTCCCCGTCCACTTGGACGGTGGTTCGATCCCATGGGGGGACGAAATATTATCAATTAAAAAAAAAAATTCCCCTTCGTACATATATGAAAATATCATTTGGGAGGTAAAGTGAATTTAGATATTAAAGGACATTTGTAGCTTGAATTGATATATAAATGGATCACGGTTCGATGTGATAATTATTCATAACAAAAGGCTACGTGCTGTCAAACGCTCGAATTGGCCAACATGGTAGAGGGGTTTCATATCGACTTCTAATTACGAAGCACCAGATCGAGGTGATTTGTAAGGTCAGAATCGATATGAACTTATAGCGCCTCTGTTGGCTGATTGGATAGCGTCACTGACTGTCCTGATTTTGTCCCCGTCCACTTGGACGGTGGTTCGATCCCATGGGGGGACGAAAATTATTATCAATTAAAAAATAAAAAAAAAATCCCCTTCGGTACATATATGAAAATATATCATTTGGGAGTAAAGTGAATTTAGATATTAAAGGACATTTGTAGCTTGAATTGATATATAAATAGGGTCACGGTTCGATGTGATAATTATTCATAACAAAAGGCTATGCTGTCAAACGCTCAAATTGGCCAACATGGTAGACGGGGTTTCTTATCGATTCTAATTACGAAAGCACCCAGATCGAGGGTGATTTGTAAGGTCAGAATCGATATGAACTTATAGCGTCCTCTGTTGGCTGATTGGATAGCGTCACTGACTGTCCTGATTTCGTCCCGGTCCACTTGGACGGTGGTTTTGATCCCATGGGGGGACGAAATTATTATCAATTAAAAAAAATTCCCTTCGGTACATATATGAAAATATATCATTTGGGTGAGGTAAAGTGAATTTAGATATATATATATATATATATATATATATATATATATATATATATATATATATATATATATAATATATATATGTGTGTGTGTGTGTGTGTGTGTGTGTGTGTGTGTGTGTGTGTGTGCAATTTTTATGACTCTGGCATACGATTTATATATCAAACACCAGTGGAAGTAATGAAAAACAATTGTAAACCATATCAAATATACTGTGAATTTGTACAACTTTGTACCAGTCCTCTGAAGATGTCTTAGCAATAAAGTCTAAGCCGGTTAGGATTTATAGCCGTTGTTTATATCTTCTCTGTGGTGTTTGATATATTTTAGAATTTCTGAAAAAAATATTTTATACAGTTCCTTCGCGAAGAAAAAAGGACAGAGAAAGTTCTCGCTGCGAGTGAAAGGAAATGACGAAAGTGGCAAAAGATGAAAAACTTTTATTGGAAAAGAATGTCGCTGAAAAGCGCGCAGAATAAAAACAAAAGAGAATGGACGTACTGATGAATTTGAGAGAAAAGGAGATATTCCGACTCCTACTGCTTTCTCTTAGTCTTGATTTACACTTAAGAGAATCACAAACACGTAACTGAGAGATTTCAAACCTACACATTGAAATGGTTCTATTAAAAAGGTTATTATAGGGCCATGTGTACCCTGGTATTTAAAAAAAATATGAAGCACCCATTTAAATTTTTTTTATATATCTATTCAAATGTAAGTTTTAGAAAATAATTTCACTCACGAACTCCAGAGAACAGTTTTTCATGTTGTGGTGAAGGGGAGGACCCTGGTATTTAAAAAAAAAAAAAAAATATGAAGCACCCATTTTTATAACTTTTTTTGTTATATTTATTAAAATGTAAGTTTTAGAAAAATTAATTTCACCCACAAACTCCAGAGAGTAGTTTTTTATGTTGTGGTGCTGGAGGGGAGAGTGGGTGAGTGGGGGGAGGGGGAGGGGAGGGGGTTGGATTCTAGTTTAATGGCCGAGCAGCTTCCAGGCATTTACGATTATTGCCTGGTCTCCTTGACTGTGAGGCATTTGTTGGACGAACGACCCAGACTCTGGGCTTTTAATGGCGCTTCCTCCGCGAGTGCTGGAATAGGGGAAACTATTCTCTGCCCAAGATGCGTTAAAAGAAAATTGTTTCCAAATTGATGGACACGGCTATAGTATTCTTCGTGAAATGCTTTTATGAGAGGTGAATATTTCAAAGAGCAGGAAAATGTCATCGTGTGTTATTTCTGTGGAGTGTGTATGTTTAAAGAGTTGTTGATTTTAATGGTATTGTTCCATGAATCGTTCATACCAAATTGATCATATCTGTATATTAAATCGTAACAAATGATTATATTCTACCTTTATTTTCTTTGATTCTGGGACTCCATTCAAAGAAAGCAGTCAATCAATCAGTCAGCCCTATTTGCGAAGGTAAAGGTTGTCTCGCAGATAAATCTGAATTAATTAGGGTCTAACGCTGATATATGAAAGTACGCGCGGATATAGTACTGGCAACTCTCAGCTTTAAAAATTTTCATTAAGGTGAAATTGCTTATAAATATGAGTCTCATAAATGATAAGCAAATCTCATACCAACTATTTTTTTTTAATCAAAGTAAGATGCCACCGAATGTAAACAGTCACCAGATTATCCACAATAGCGCGGTGGATATCGTATCGCCAAAAAAAAAAAATAACATTAATCATTGACAGTTCTAAATTGCATCCCTCTAGCCTCAGTACTTTTTTTTAAAATACTATTTAAGGTTAAAGTTAGCCATAATCGTGCTTTTGCAACGATATAGGATAGGCCACCAACGGGCAGTGGTTAAAGTTTCATGGTCCGTGGCTCATACAGCATTATACCAAGACTGCCAAAAGATAGATCTATTTTCGGTGGCCTTGATTTTAAGCTGTGTCGGCTGTACAGAAAACTCGATTGCCTCTGGCGCATTTTCTACTTGTTTTATAGTTAACTTGCATGCGGTGAACTCAGTCGTCGTCTTATTTTAGTTCTTGGGTTATATACCCTACACTTCTGACATTAATAATGCTTTCTTAATCCTCATGTTACTTATGAGATGACATTTCATAACTGCCTTTTCGATGTTGTATGAGATAATAACAACAGAATATATCCTGGTTTAGATAAAACAGATATATCCTGGGAATTAATGAAACCGTCTTCTTTTAATAAATGTTACATAAAAAATTTTTGCATATGTCCTTTGTAACGCGATCAATACCTACATATGTATGAAATAAATTAGAATGAAATTAAGACAAAATTACGAGGAGAATGGAACATCCCTTCAAGTTCTGAAAATGAAGCGATCTTTGGAAAATACATCATTATGTTCGTCATATATAATAAGGATACCAAGGATATCCATAAACATGTAACTAATGCTTTTTTTTTTACTCTAATAATACGATGATGATAGTTGTTAGTCTTGTAATAAAGACCACTAGAATTTGAAGTATTTCTGCCTAAGACCAGACAGTTATTGAAAGTGCTTTTATAAAGCCATCCGCGGAAAAGGCAAAATCGTAAAGAGATAATCTCTTTAGAAAATGTTTGCGCAGAATACTGACTTAAAGAGCCCTCGAAAAAGAAATACCTTCGTGGAATATTATTTCAAAGCAGGAAACAACCTATTATTCCACATTTCTCTCGACAGTTAAATACAAATAATGATGAACAAAATTCTATTCACTAATGAAATTAGAATAAACTCACACTATTTCATATGAAAAGTAAGGCATTTACTTTCGTGTAATATATTTTTGATGATTCAGTAAAGTGGACAATGCTACTGAAATGTATATTTTTCTCATTTCATACCGTGAAGTGGGTTTAAGGACTTAAGTTAGCCTTATTACTCCCTCCAAAGAGTGGAAGTCTTGAGTTTTTTTTCTTGTGGCAATATGAAACTAACACGCCTAAGTTAAAGTTATGAAAGACATTAAAAATGAGCAAGGTTAATGCAAAAGTGCATCATATTAGCGTGAACTGACGCGATTGTACGTAAGTCCGTGATCGCGGGCGTGCACACCAGTGCACGCAATGAATGTGATGAACTGCGAGTATCTCGCGTCAAAGATGGAATCTGTGAAGAATGAACTACCTTTCATCTCCGCCTCTCTGTAAAAAAAATGACTCTCTCTTAATAAGGGATAGCAGAGGGCCAGGTACCTCGCTGTTGGCACAGAGACTCTTATTTCTTCTTAATGGAGAGGAAATCCTGAGAAGAAAAACTTTCTTCTTATGAGGATATTACTCGACTTAGCGAAGAAAACATCTTGTTTGTTAGGCGATGGTAATGGCTGTGCGTAAAGGCACAGACTTCCATTAAGATTCTCATATGACTTAGAAAAGTGTCTGTGTTTTTGATAGGGAGAGACAGACAGACAGACAGACAGACAGGCGGGCAGACAGATAAAGAGAGATTATCAAAACAGGTAGTAATCACAGGACTGCGCTTCCTTAGGAGAAGCAAGATAATTTATTAGACATCAAAGAAAAGAGGCCTTTATAAGAGAGATGTAAACTGCAGCGCCATAACTACGTATGAGGTGAGACAGGGTCAATATTCACAGTTTCGAATAACGAACTCGGTGTTTGCTTAGAGGACAAGCCTACTAATGAATTATTATTCATCGAGACCTGTGTAAAAGGAAAGGTATCTAGAAATTATTTGAACGATAACTAATTCCAACTTTAAGCGCATTTGATAAATATACAGCAATAGGGAGTGAACCCATGTTCTATAAAGCGCTGTTGCTTCCCACTGGATCTAATTTGAAAGGGAGATTATTTCCTGAATTTAACAGAGATAGATTCTATCTTCCCTCAAAATTTTTAATGTGAAGGAGAGTTAGGCAATTCTATTTACTGTTTAACAAAAAAAAATCAATGTTCCAGTCGTTTCTCTACTCTAGTAACATAGAAGTGTTTGCATCTTCTTTAATTGTAGTTTCTTTAGTCTTCTACTTTGTCTTTATATACCAAAAACTCTGACTCTTCTAGTGATTCTGCTCACCGGCAAGAGATAGATTACTGTCTTTTTACCTTCACTTTGGCCGGTGAATTTTGTGCCTAGCTTTTAATCTGTTAGTTTCAATTCTTCCTAGTTCATTTTCTGTTATAACTCTCAGTGCTTCCTCGAGATTCTTGTTCACCTGCTGACGTAACACCTTCAAGTTGTTCATTCTTATTTTGATGATTTCTACTACGCTGGATTGGTTGATTAATCATTCATAAAGCAGTCTCAGTTCATATCCATCAGAGCTTTCATAGGAGTTGCTTGAATACTTGTATGATATCTCGTATTTAATGACAATTGTACTAAGAGTAGGTGGATATCCCAGTCAGGATCCTGTCCAGCTATTTGTCTCAATTTGTCGAGAACCTCTTTTTAATTTTAGAACTAGACCATTGTTTTGCGGGATGATATTGTTGTACATTTACTTTACTCATCTTAAATTTATCACAAATCTGCTGGACCACGGAGTTAATTTTCACTGCCTAATTAACTAAAGGGGCTCCTTCAGAAGGAAAATCGTACTGTGATGTTACTCTTTCCCTCCGTCATTTGCGATATTACTGATGAAAGGCGTTGCAGTTTTTTTTTTACTGATACTGCCATTTTTCTGTTGTTGATTTCGTTTGCTAAGATGTTTTCTTTCCTATCAAATGCCTTTTCTTGGGACCCTCTCCTGCCTCGTAAAGTTAAAATAGCAGCCACTTTATTAGAGAAGATGGGGGCTGTCTTAGATTATTTAAAATATTCTTAACAGCAAGATAACTTACGATAGAATCTCCATTTATGGCTTCAAACCAGCATAACTAAAAGCGTACAGATGTGTGAAACTGGAATGCTAGTTATCAAGCCGCGTAAATCTAGGAAAACTTCTCATCTAATTTACTGTCCTGATAGCGACCACATGCAGGCACCTTATGGGAGAAGGAAGAAGCAACAAAGCAGCAATATTTCGTGGACTAAACTGTTGCAGGTACGGCGTAGGAAGTTGGAATTGCAGCAAGAAAGTTGTATGATGGCAAAATCTCCCATTTCATTTCGTCAGCATATACAGTTACATACCACAAGAGATAATCGGATGACCTAATTACTTCTAACATTATGAGGACAGTAGAGCGGTGACAAGTTTTGAAATGAACGGGAGTCTCAGAGGAAATGATCCAGTATACAGACAGAGGAGGGGGTCCCCGGGGGTCGTTGGATGCTTAGGGGGGTTGGGGGAGGGCTGCGGCGAGAAGGAATCTTCAAGACTTTGGTAGGACAACGTAACTTCTCCCGATGAAAGCCAGTCAATGCAAGGAGGAGGAAGAGGGTAACTCATGCAAACAAATTTTCCTGTTATATTTTTTAGACGATTATAAACCAGTTTTAAAGAAAACAGAAATGTTGTCAATGATGGCCGCATCTAATGCAAGACTCGCTATCCAAGTCTAAATACGCAAAAAGGTTTTTAAATTTACGTGTACTGTAATGTTACAGGTCTCGTTCCTCCGATCACGAAAGATAATCACCATGCTGTTTATCCTACTTCTCTACCCTTTATATTTCCTTTTAAATGGGTTACGGCTCTCCCCATCGACCCTTTAACTTTCAGAGTCCGTTTTAGAGCTAAGTTGTTGTTTGCCAAAGCGTAAGGAAAACAATTTTCTCATGATAAGTTTCTGATGGGCGGGAAGCAATATCGTATAATGGAAACAATCTCCAAAGATTGAAACTCCGCTCGTTGTTCGGAGAATAAGATGTTCTTGGGCATTTTTCTACTCTTGCTATACATTATGTGCATAATGGAGATACGTTGAAAGCTGTTATGGCTTCAATACTGGAGTTTACTGTAAGAATATACTGATTTCCACATATGCAAATGTTGGTGCAGTTATATATTGCAGGCGATGGTTGACAGGAGTATGTTATAATTCAACTTGATAATTGAAATATGCCATTATTTTTTTTCAGATGAGTACGTAGGAAACGACCGCGTTCATTACCATAATGGATGTTTTATAAAATTTCAAATCTTGAAATAAAATAACTTATTCTTGGCGTGTAAATAACATTTTCTGACTAAATCAATACTAACATAAACGTGACACCCGCTAAACATACGCACGCATACACACAAACAAACACACACACACACAAACATATATATATAATATATATATATATATATATATATATATATATATATATATATATATATATCTATATATATATACATATATGCTTAAAAAATCACAGTAGAGCCGTGACTTCATAAATAAGCGAATACCACGGGAAATGATAGTCAGGAATCCAAGCGCTTTCGTCTTTATTAAGACATCGTCAAGTAGCTCCTTGACGATGTCTGAATAAAGACGAAAGCGCTTGGATTCCTGACTATCATTTCCCGTGGTATTCGCTTATATACATATATATATATATATATATATATATATATATATATATATATATATATATATATATATATATATATATATATGAACATACACACATGCACACACACACACACACACACACACATATATATATATATATATATATATATATATATATATATATATATATATATATATATATATATATATATATATATGTGTGTGTGTGTGTGTGTGTCCTATGTGTGTATGTGTGTGTATGTTCAGCGGGTGCTACGTTTATGTTAGTAAATGTTATTTATTCACGTGAAGAATAGGTTACTTTATTTCAAGATTTAAATTTTGTAAAAATCCTTCACGGTAATACACACACACACACACACACGCACACACACGCACATACACACACACACACGACACACACACACACACACACACACACATATATATATATATATATATATATATATATATATATATATATTATATATATATATATATATATATATATATATATATATATATATATATATATATATATTTATATATATATATATATATATATATATATATATATATATATATATATATATATATATATATATATATATATATATATATACGCAACTATGATAGTAAAAACTGTGGTACTAATGAGGAAGGTGAGGAAATAAGTCAGAAAAGCTGTTGGACGAGATGTCACCATTTCCGAAAAGGAAGTAAGTTAATACACTAATTACTGATAAAAATATATACAATGTGCGAAAGAAAGTAATTTTCGTTTTTAAACCCAGCTAGCTAGGTTAGACAATCATTGGAACCAAAATTGTTTTAACTGCGTCTCTTCATGGTGAACGTAGGGTTAAAAGTCGATTTAACAATTGTGTCTTAAACCTCGCTTAAATTCGATATGTTTTGTATGTTCCCTGTGTATTAATTAATTAATTAATTAATTATCTTACTTATTTATTTATTTTGGTGGGGTGCTGAACATGTACTGGCCGCTCAATCTATTAGACAACTGAAATTCAACTCAAATAGGGAGAGCCCACCTGGTCATTAAGGCGAGTACCGTTTCCCGCCTTCGAAGGCTTTCATTTCAATCTGTTGATTCTACGTCTGTAATACCATTTGAGGTCGTCATTATCGTAACTACATTCTGAAATCTGTATAGGATTACTTTCAACCAGCTAGCATTTACATTCGCTATTTCCACCGTTAAATGATTTCATTTCAAGCACCATTCGTCACAATTCATACCATGTTCTATTTATTCATCTACGTTTTCCGTATGATGCGAAGGATACGTGACTTTTTGTTTTTATTCAATCATCTAACGTTTTCCGTACGTGATTTTTTGTTTTCTTATCTTTATGTCCGGCTGGTATGTGGAGCAATTTCGTCATTCGCGCTGAAATATCAAATAAGAGATAAGGAGGGAAATATTTATTTCAATTTCTATAAAAATTAATCTGAGTATGTTTCCGCCCCCAATTTATCATCGAATCAATGAGTTGCATCTTTGTTCATAGAACTTAATCTTTCCTAGATAGAGACCCCAGCCAAGTTTGGGGTCGTTATCTAGGACCAATATTTCTTGGGGTCATTATCTTTGTGTTATTTACGGTCTTTTGTTTATGTATTTACGGTAATCTCCAACGGGGTTGTACTAAACACGCCGCAAAGGTGGATACATACTGGGTTAAAACCAGTGGGGCTCACTATCTAGGAAAGATCCATAGAACTTTCATGATCTTGGATAACGATTCCAAAATTAGTATAACCTTTGGCACTGTAGAAAGACAAAACTGTTCATCAAACGTAATATAAAACGTACCTGACCCTTAAACAGGCTGCACATGGCATTACATTATAAATCATAATTGATTGTAAAAGGTTACAGGCCATGTCCAAAATATCATCTAATACACCTAACTTGCTTGATATTTGTCATTGTAGCCTTTGCATATGTTTAATTTTTCCTTCTGTTATGTTTTGCTTTTATCTCTAGATTCTTCGAAGATTGTCTAGAGTTTCCAGCGATGAAAACTTATTTAATTGGACGCTCTTGTTCTTAGTTGCTCTCTCTCTCTCTCTCTCTCTCTCTCTCTCTCTCTCTCTCTCTCTCTCTCTCTCTCTCGTTTTCTGGCCAGTTGAAAAGTTTGAGACACAAAAGCAAAACATGGTGACTTGACGTGGATTCAATTAAAGCTGCAGGGTGTGTTACGTATAATGTTTATAATTACATGACTGTCGCCAAGATATTCACTGTTACTCTCTCTCTCTCTCTCTCTCTCTCTCTCTCTCTCTCTAGTAGAAGATTGCTTTGTTTAGTGCTTCCTTTCTGAGATTTTTCCCTTTTCTCTCTGATGACTTTCGAAGGAATACAATAAAAAGAAATGCTTTCCATTGCTTCGGCAATACAGATAATTTTTCACAGTTCATTTCCTGCACTTATTTGATTACTTCAACAAAATAGAACTATAATCCGCAACAATATCTGTCATTTTTCACTTATTAAGCACATTTTTTTATTTATTTCTAGTCGATTGTTCCTAATGTTGAAACTGATTTTACAATCCACGTAATTTCTATTTACTATCAATGATATTCATTTGTATTTTATACTTTTTGATTGAGCCCCATTTTCGAAAATTATAATTTTCCAGTTTCATATATTTTATAAGTTACCGTCAAAATCTTTTAGGACTATGTCTTTAATACTTAGAACTTATAAACTTTTATTACCATTATTCTTACACAGAATATTCAGATGAAATATATAAAACAAAGAAAACATAAAAAAAAAATATTCCTTTTGTTAGGTACTTGAAGGTTACTTTAGAATTCCGATTAAAGTCTTTTTCACAAAATGGAATAAAAAATAAATGAAGAATAACTTCCCATCTCTCTCTCTCTCTCTCTCTCTCTCTCTCTCTCTCTCTCTCTCTCTCTCTCTCTCTCTCTCTCTCTCTCTCAATATGAATAAAACATGAATTTCTGATTGCATTACGAAGCAGAAGGATTATCAGAATTCAGGCGCTTGCGAATTTCTCTTAGGAATCTCCACATCTTTTCTAGAGATTCACATCTCGGGAACATCCAAGGAAACATCACCGGTGTTTAATCACATATCTGTAATTTCGCAGATTGGTTTAGCTACAGTTACCCACGCTTTTTGAGGGCGCAAAGAATATTTTTAATTTAATCGTAACGTTTCATTCATTTCAATATACATGCAGAGACACACATATCACTCCATATATATATATATTATATATATATATATATATATATATATATATATATAATATATATATATATATATATATATATGTGTGTGTGTGTGTGTGTGTGTGTGTGTGTGTATGTTATAAAGGCGGGCATATCCCAGCTTATAAATAAAAAAATGGTAACGTTGGGCCGACCTCAAAAACCCAACCCTAACCATCACATAAGGCAACAGCAAAAATGAGCTTAGGCACTGAATGACCACCGAACTACAAAAATAGACATTATTCCAAAAGATAAGCAAGATTCTATCTATCAGGGAAAAACTAGATTATGTTGACCAAATGAAGTCAAGATCGCCCATTTGAACCTTAATAAATGATCCTTTTAACAATAAGATCCTACAACAAAATTAGAAAAGCCTCAGAAGAATATGGTCTGCTCATGACATAAACTCAAATGGCTTTTGGTCCATAACTCTTTTGCCACGGGAAAGTAATTCATTCTTTGAATGAAAATATTCAAATTTTTCTTGTTTTTATTTTACTTTTATGAAAAAATGTATCTATGTTCAAGGACCTGTAAGTACCTATAAAATCGCTTAACGCAATTTCAGGGATATTGGGATTATTTTCTAAAAGAAAAGAATCTCCATAAGATGTTATATTAAGTTAAGAATTTTTTTCTTAGTTTGTGAACAGCTTAGCTTTTAAAAGGCAGTTCCAGCAAAAGTATATTGATGCTCTTCTGGGGGAGAAATATACCTCTTTCTCAAGAGTTTAATTGTGCTGTTTAAATTTCTATTTTTAAGTGTGTGTGTGTGTGTGTGTATATATATATATAT
>NC_061093.1:36014636-36019636 GCF_015104395.2 Macrobrachium nipponense
TAAGGGAGCTTCATTCGGTACGGAAAAATTTCTCTTCTTTGTTTTCTTGTGACCACGAACAGAAATCTTACGCACTAATTTCTTCCCTGGAAAATTTCCTAACAGTCATTTCATGATTACATCATTTGCTTCACGAGCCCAGCTATATTTTCATTTAAGAAAAATGCACAGTTCGCCTTGACGTTTTCCAAGTTTTCTCCCTTCGCTACGTTGAGTAAAGGTTAAACGGAAATGCACACATGATAGATCCTTGAATGAAATCGATGTATGAAGTGGTTTACTCGCCTTGGTATCTGCTCACTCAAGCAGCGCAAGTTCCTTAATTCATCTTTTGACATAGAACCGTTTCTGGCCAATAAAAATATTTCTTGGGTAGGAATTAGTGAAATTAATGTAACTATGACAGAATTAAAAAGAAAAAAAATAAAGAAAGTCCATTTTCAGAGCTTTGAAAATGCAAATGAATGATTTCTGTTGTCTTAAAGAGACACATAATTTTTTTTTCCAATGTCTTTACAAACATAAAAGCATCTTGATGAAGTTTTTAAAAGAAAAATAATTTTCTTTCCGATGTCTTTAAATAGACAAGGAATTTTCCTGATGCCAGACGGAATACAAGAACATCATAGCGGGGAATTATTCACAAAAAAACAAATTAGAAGAGAGGTCTGCTCCTGAAAAATACCTGCCTACAGTTCAGGATGCATGGCGTAACGGAGCCTTCGAAAAGCAAACACTTGGATATGCAATTCAAACTTCTTCCATCAAACTCTCTTCAGACTCTCGTGGAAGTAGTTCTTGTTTACTCTCGGCTTTGCCTTTGATACCTAATTAAATGCACTTTGGAACTCATCCAGTCTAAAAAGACTCGTTTATGAAAGATGGAGCGGTTTTGAACTCAAACGTTCACATAAGGTGATAATTGTTCTTTGTTTTGTTAAGTAGGTTTAGATAATGAAATGCGCGTAAGAGAGAGACAGACAGACAGCCTGATAGAGATTTAACTATGTAATATATATATATATATATATATATATATATATATATATATATATATATATATATATATATATATATTATATATATATATGTATGTATGATGTATATATATATATATATTATATATATTATATATATATATATATATATATATATATATATATATATATATATATATATATGTATATATATATATATATATATATATATATATATATATATATATATATATATATATATATACATATATATATATATATATATATATATATATATATATATATATATATATATATATATATCTATATATATATATAGTATGTATATACACGACACCGCAGAATCTTTACGATCGTAGCTTAATTATTGTTATTCATTTTTGCCCCCCTAATATAACTGATTTGTAAACTATCATTTTTCATTATAGAGTGAAATGCAATTAATCCTTCACTGAGTATTATTACGCCTTGCAGTAACTTAACTAAAAGGAGTACCGAATGTTAGTAAGTTTTTTCTTTCCCTTCTTCTCAGTTTTGTCTTGTTTAACTGTCAGCCTTTTTATAGCGTTCTGTTGCTTGGCCAATGCTGGCATATAATATATATGCGTGTGCTTGAGTGCATGCATGCAGTGGAATTGATATTATTTATATCAAACAAGTCGTCACAATATCTACTGTGATTTCTATTCAGAAAAGCGAAGATTATTCGGGGCAATTCTCCCTTCTGTACAATTTCACCCTGATGTATTAATCAATAATATTCAGTGCAATGAATTACCTTTGACATTAATTTCCTTATAATGAAAACTCGTGCGGGGGGAGAAAGAATGAAATATGATGAAAGTGATATTGCTTCTGCTTGTTATTTCATCATTGATTTGGCGCTGATTACGGTAAGCATAAAAGAACTGACAAGTAAATACTTCTGCTCCCATTACAACAAATTCCATTGCCAAATTTCTCGTAATTGTGAAGATGAATTGTGGGTAATATTTTCAGCTTTTACTTCCTTACGGCAGATATGCAAGCATGGCTTCTTATTCCGCACATTTCTGCGTAAACGTAATATGTACGTGAAATATTTATCTTTTTTTTTTTTGTCTGGTTTTCTTCTTTCCTCTATTTTATATTAATAATATTTCTTTTCGGCTTAATCTATAATTTCTCACAATTTCACGTTTAGTTTTATTTCTACGTTTTTTTTTATCTATCAACAGTTTTCTATTTCCTACTTTGTTATCGTTCTTTGGATGCCTTCTTTGACTGTTGAATGATAAGAAATGACTCAAAATGCGCTTGATTAAAATTGAGCCCCTCCCAGTAGTGAAATACAGTTATTTTTAATTCGTTTCTGTGTCGTCAAAAACCTTCTCGGTTCTTCAGCAACGAATTAAGTAAACTTAGAAGATTGGAAAAAGAAGGAAATGAGCAATCTATATACGTCTGTTCAAGCTTTATAAGCTTAAATTAATTCAGAAAACACCTCCAGGGGGATCCGAAAGCAATACATCGTTTCATGTCCATCAGTGACGAATATTGCGTTTAATTCTTATTTCAGATCATCATTTACACAAACAAAACCAATAGGAATTCTTCCCTTATCGAATTAGAGAACCAGTGATGCTTTGCTTGCATGCAATAACAAGCATGAATAGCACAGGGAATTAGAGAGAATTACAGTTTCTTCCTCCATCAAGTCTTTGTTTCATAAAGAGTCAAAATTTATTGATAAAAGAAGTGCATGGTCGAGTATTTTAAAGTTTGCTATATATACTTGCGTCTGTATATATATATATATATATATATATATATATAATATATATATATATATATATATATATATATATATATAATATATAATATATATATATATCTAGTATATATATATATATTTATATATAATATATATATATATATATATATTATATATATATGTGTGTGTGGGTGTGTGTGTGTGTCTATATATATATGTATATATATATATATATATATATATATATATATATCTATATATCTATATATATATATCATATCTATATTATATACTCTGTATGTATATATATGGTATATATAATATGTATATATATATATATATTATATATATATCTATTTTTAATATATATATAATATATATCTATATATGATATATGATACTATATATGATCTGTGTTATAGTATATCATATATATCTATATCTAATATATATATATATATATATAAATCATATATATCCTATACAATATATATATATAATCTATATATATTTCTAATATATATATATCTATATATATATGTATATATAATATATATCTAATATATATATATGTATATATATATATATATATATTTATGATCCATCGGCAGTAGAATTGTGTATCAAATTTTTCTTTTCCTCGACTTGACACAAGAGTGACGTTGAAAAGCTTTTAAGATTAGATCCCAGATCATAAAAAGGGTTAAAGGCGTCAGCAGTGTGAGATTTCACTTCACCTCAAAAACAGATTAAATTCTGGATGACAATTGTAAATGTATGTGGACAAAAATATTTCGTTTTTATGTCTCGCTCTCTATCTCTCTATCTGTGGATGTATGCATGTATGTGTGTATATGTTAATGGAATATGTGTAATCCAGGATTTCACGAAATGCCTAGGTCATGTGTGAATAACCAGTTTGCTTAGGAGCATTTGATCCAAGAGGGCTTCTACTAAAACACGGCGAAATATGTGATTCATCTTACACTGGTTCGCCCATGTTTGGTACTAGGTCACTTGGGGGTCAAATGCACTTAGGGACATTTGATCCCCACGGGCTACTATTGAACTACGGCAAAATATATCTGACTCCCTCAGGGCTAGTACTAAACCCGACAAAATGCATCTGACTCTTTAGGCTAGTACTAAACACGAACAAAAATACATCTGACTCCCCAGGAGCTAGCACTAAAACACGGCGAAACAGTGAGATGGATCACTATTTCGCCGTGACAAGCCGCCCTCGTGGTCAAATGTTCCTAAGCGAATGGTCACCCGCGGTATGCTAATTTGCAGCCCTTTGGCTTCAGTTGATTTTAAGATCTGAGGGGAGGGAAGGGTGTAAGGGGAAGCGTTGACGGATGAACAAAAATAGCCATCTCAATAGTTTTTTTTCGCTTACAGAAAACAAAAGATTGCAAAATAACGCAAGAATAAGAATTGAAAGTCAGTAAATTAAATTTTTTTGTTTTTATAAAGCCTATTTCCATTTTTTTTTGCTGCTTATACATCAGACTCGATTCATATTGATGGTATGGAAAACAGTTACACGGGGCCCTTCCATTCATATCGACTTTGTTCGGTAACCTAAACGGCTAATGCTAAAACGTTTGTTTGGGACATTCTCCTCTCTTAAAAATGCAGGATTACCTCAAAGGACTTTGACTAGAACATTTTAATAGAGAATTCTATACACGCATATTATTTACTCTTGCCAGATAAATATTGATAGTATTTTAAGGCAAAACTAGATTTTGCAAGGAAAGTTTGTAAGATACGACAAAATAAAAGTAAATAAGAAAATAACCCGCTGGTTAATGGCTGCATGACGTCATAATTTCGCGATCTCAGAGCGAAATAATGTGCATATTACATCAATCAGTATAGAATTTAGGATTATTTTCGTGGACAGAATGAATAGAAGAGAGAGAGAGGAGAGAGAGAGAGAGAGAGAGAGAGAGAGAGAGAGAGAGAGAGGAGAAGAAGTCTTTGCTAAATAATATATAAATATAATCGATCGAGGATGATTGAGCAAACGCAATTATTTACATCACTGTTCCACTTGTGCTGCCAAAGCTGCTCTAAAACACATCTCTCAAACAAGGTCGATGAAAACACCAAGTTGGAAGCAACAGACTTTGACGCGTTCAGACCATTTGAAGTGTTGTCATATTTCACGAGAATGTGTAAACTTGTTGAGCAAATGAGCTTCGTGAATACCTTCATCTCACATGATGAAGATGAAAATG
>NC_061093.1:36029636-36034636 GCF_015104395.2 Macrobrachium nipponense
AGTAAATAATGAACCTCAGCGTAAATCGTATAAGACGCTTCTACTGTTCCATATTTCTTCATTATGCTATGCGTGATATTCTAAAATATATTTAGAAATTTAGAGACATTTACTGACAACATTAGCCTCAAATGGTATACTTAAAACAAACAGGAAATATAAAATGAAAATCGTAAAGGAAAGTGAACATTGCCGCCTCTTGTGGCTTATCTTTATATGATACCGGTGACCAAATCTATTGTAATTATAGTTTATAGTAATAAAGCTATAAATGACTGATTTATACCTTTAATTCTGATGGATCAGTTAGTTTTGCAAACGCATCTAAGTCCATTTATGTTTGCTTTTTAATATAAATCATAGCAGATGCCTTGTATGCATCAACATGGCATTTGCTATTTCTTTTCCGCAAATTGCAGATAATTTATAAGAAATCATTTGGCTACTGAAAATAAATAGATAGATAGATAGATTGATAGATAGATAGATAGATAGATAGATAGATAGATAGATAGATAGGTAGGTAGGAAATGACCTGGTAGAGCCTTTTAACTCTAAGAGTTTTATCAGTAAGGAGAAGCAACATCTCTTCAGCTGATGAAACCCTAACTGCCTATTACATCGAGAAGGAAAGCTTTTTATAGGCCTTTTTAAGAGATGCTGTATCGTGATAAGGGTAGTTTTTCTCATTCCAAGGATGTCGGAGATATTTATATGTCTTTCGTAACTTTCCAGACGTTACAAGAAGCTTTCAATAATGAACACTAATATAAAACTGACGATAGTTAGAGCAATCATGTTATCTAAATGGAAATTTGCTTGCGTCATTATTATTATTATTATCATTATTAGCATTATTATTACTATTGCTGTTGATGTTATTGTTTTTGTACGCAGAGGAGGAAATATTAACGTGAAATGACACATGGTTCCTTTGTTTCTTAGACTATGAATTCTGTGCAAAGTATATGCTTATCTGCTTTCGGCTTCGACTTACTGTCGTATAAAGCTTTTTTACTTAGCATCTGGGAATGCTTTCTGTAAATCAAAAGAACCTAAAGAACGATATCGGCTCAAGAGACAGAACAAAAAAAACAAAAACAAATCCAAATCCAAAACTAAGTCAGTCGCCTTCTTTCCCAAAACTTCCATCAGTATTGGAAAACTTTGTTTGAGACGTCAAGAAACAATCAGCGTTTTTTTGTCTTAATTTTGTGTGTGTGTGTGTGTGTGTGTAAAAATATTTTTGTTCAGTTAATTCATTAGAACATAATTACTAATGATTTATGAAATCTATGCCAGAGAAGAATATTTAATAAATTTTGTTTGTGTGTGCTGGGTTTATGAGCGTTTCCCATTGAAAACCCTACATTACTTATTCCGATATCTTTTTGTGTTCTCTCCTAAAGCAGAAAACAAGCAACCAGTAAGAGCAACTAGTGATGCCCGAGGCACGTGGATATCCCCACATATCCTCACAAGGATGAAGACCCCAGATCCACGATGCACAAACACCAACAATAGCAATACCCAACACCACCAGTGATGAAACTCCCTTGAGAGCGTGAATGGAATTCCATTTGCAACCGCCGGAACTTTCACAGAGATCAAAGAGACCAATTAGCATCCAGCCTTCCGGCAACACCTAATACGACCATTCTGGCGTTATCAGTTTTGCTGTAGATTTCATTTCTGTTTTCATTTTTTTGCTCGCACTTGTTATTTGTAAGCCACAGTAATTCCATTGTGGAAATGTATTTACTCGAAGATAACCAAATAGAAACTCTATCGCCAAACGAAGTAGATGTAATACCGTAGCAAAGGTTTCGTTCTCTTTTCATGTTTTGCTTTGAGATTAAGAAAAAAGATAGAAGGCTGATACAGGCTGTCTTGAAATAACAGAAAAAGAATGTGCAGCAACACCCAGTAAAAAATGGGTCCGAGGGAGTCCATGATCGCAAAGTATTACACACATACACACACACACACACACACACACACACACACACACACACACACCACCATATATATATATATAATATATATATATATATATATATATATATATATATATATATATATATATATATATATATATATAGTATATATATCTATATATATATATATATATATATATATATATATATTATTATATATATATATATATATATATATATATATATATATATATATATATATATATATATCAAACTACAAATGTCCTTTAATATCTAATTTGCTCTACCTCGGAATTAATATATTTTCATAAATCTTTAACCGAGGGGGAATTTATTAGCGATAATAGAATTGGCGATCGACAGACGCGACCCACCGACCTCTACAATTCCAGGACTGACAGTGAAGCCCCAAAACCACCACGCCACCGCGTGAATGTGTGACCCCAGCATTAGGGCTCACCCAAGAATCTACGTTAAGTGAACCAGCTATAGTAACCTTCAAAACACACTGATACTGACTTGGATAGAATTACATACTCAGCTGCTCCTCCGATGCATTTAATTATGCCAAATGCCAATGGGGAACTATACTTTTCAAAATTGTGCTACGCAAAATTAGCAGCTATGCCTTCTAGTGAACTGAACAGTTTTTTTTTTTTCAACATATCCAGCAACAGTTACGTGCCTTCCTTTACCTCAATACTGCCTAGCCGAGATAATGGATATAGTTCCTATATGGCTATACCCATACTACAGCGAAACATACCATAAACACACGCCGATAGCATATATTATAAGTTGAGTACAAGGCAACGACTTATTGGAAATCCTAACCAGTCCTTCACGAGGTTACCCACTATTGTCAGAGATTTTTTTCTCCACTTAAGGTATTGACCTGTTTTCAACTTGTTTGTGATGTGGAGCGAGAAGTCACCGGAATGTATTCATAACATGTTTTACTGTAATGAATCCTCCCGAATCTAACTCAGAACATCCAAGCACACACTAACGTTTCATTTACTGAGCATGGAGTTTGTTAAGTCACAATAAATGACTGCAGTGATAATCAGTGAAAATGGACTTCAGCGACTCTCACACGGCAACGTTTTCCTGCAACTCTTAGCTGACACTATTTCATGAAAATAAATCAATCGTTTATGTGCTCCTGCAAAGTTTATTACAAGATGCCAATTGTCGCTAGAAAACGTGATTATGTGACCACCGCTTCTAGATGTTATAGTTTGAATATGAACGGGTTCCTTCAAGTCTGTCACAAGATGCCAATTGTCGCTAGAAAAACGCGATTATGTGACACAGCTTCTAGATGTTATAGTTTGCAAATGAACGGGTTCTTCAAAGTCTGTTACAAGAGGCTAGTTGTCACTAGAAAACGGGATTATGTGCCAACGCTTCTAGATGTCATAGTTTGCAAATGAACGGGTTCGTTTGTTACAAGAAGCCAGTTGTCGCTAGAAAACGTGATTTATGTGACACTGCTTCTATTCGGTATAGTTTTGCAATGAGCAGTTGACAACGCTGTACATTTTCCACAAGCCTTTTGATGCATAATGAAGATTAGGTACTTACAACAGAAAATCTTTTTAAACGTAAGCCTCTAGGAAAATTGAATTTCTTGGGTAATATGCGATGTAGTTTAACGTTAATGGTAAAGTCGTGAGAAATTCGAGAAAATGAGCTGATTATACCAGAGAGTGAAGAGCAGGAAAGTGGGTATAAAGTTGTTAAATAATTCGTTATCTGAAGATTTGAAGGGAACTTTAAACCGTTAGATTATAAGTAAATAAATGAAAATCTACGTTTTAGTCAGATAGAAGATTCGATTCACTGTAAAGTTCCATGTAAAAAAAATTGTTTTTTTTTCATTGCTCTAAAATTGTTTTGAGTTACAATGCATGCGATTATTACATTATTTCCGGCAGATAACAATTTTTTTCTATGTTGTTCTAAAAAACTTCGGTTTATGGTTACGTGTGAGTGTGTGTTTTACTAGTTACTAACTTAATAATGCAGTTACTCTTAACAGTAACCTTTATGAATTCATATTTTTGTATACAGAATTATTAATAATATTTCACACATTAATTAGGTAGCAGTACTTTTCTGTGAAAGTATAATTTAAATATCGTAAAAGAAAAAATTATGTTGACAGTTCTTCGAAAAATTATTATTATACCTCCACATTGAAAAATTAGGTATACACACATAGACACACAGTCACGCACGCAAAAACACACACACACACACACACACACTTATATATATATATATATATATATATATATATATATATATATATATATATATATATATATATATAATATATATATTTGTGTGTGTGTGTGTGTGTGTGTGTGTGTGTGTGTGTGTTGCGTGTGTGTGTGCGTGTGTGTGTGTGCGTGAATGATTCAAGAGAGCGTTTCTACATGAAACCATTCTTCCTTTGTAGCGTCATATTAACTCTTTAAATCCATATGTTTTTTATAACTCAGATCAGGATAATAAAATCTGTTATTTGATTTATTCAAGTGCTACCATTGCTTGGGTTAACTACAGGGGAATAGGTTCTCAGCTTCATGGTTTCAAAATCAGTATCCACAAAGATCCCATGCAACCTGATATGTTTTACCTATTATCCGTTAAGAGGCTGTTTTGGGTATTTTCTCCTATCCTACAACTCTTATCTTTTTTTTTTTTTTTACTTTTTTTATGTCAACAATACTTATTTCTAAGTATGTAAAAACATTTTACTGTAATCATTAAAGCTTATGCTGAGCTGGATATATCGACACACATGGAAAATAATTTTCATCTTAGCAAAAGAGTTTGATTTCCGAAATGAATTTTTATATTTTCGAGAGAATAGTACGCAGGTTATGTAATGGCTTTGTTGTTGTTGTTGTTGTTGTTGTTGTTTTTTGTTTTTATTATCATTATAAACAGAGGCAGTGTTTTGGCATTTCAAGAATTGAACAGCTGAAGATCATATAGTACACTTTATTTGAGTAGATCCACAGTTTATTT
>NC_061093.1:36039636-36047542 GCF_015104395.2 Macrobrachium nipponense
GAAATCTCTCTCTCTCTCTCTCTCTCTCTCTCTCTCTCTCTCTCTCTCTCTCTCTCTCTCTCTTCATAAAGGTCTTCCTTATGAACCTTGTTACCTTAGAAAAGCATATTTTTTAAACAATCCGCTAAGTTAATATATTAACAATCTGAGAACTTAATACATAACATCGTACGAGCTCTGCATATTTTTCAAGGAATTACATTATATTTCAAAATTGTTTAGTGCCTGCAAACTGAATGTGCTTAAATATCCCGTTCTATTTTCGGCATCCAAAGAAACGACATATACAAATATTTTCATGTTCCTTAGGAAAGATATCAAATCTCGAAAAAGATGGAATACTGAAAACATCAGATACAGGATGACAGGATTAATTAAATGTTCGTGGAATTCTATTTTAGAAATAAGAAAAATAAATAATTTTGATACATTGTTTCAAGTGAAGAATATTCTTGTATGTGTAGATAGAAAGTAAACAGTAAATTTATGTGGTAGCGTATTAATATTTTCAAATTAAAGCAGCATATTCTTTTAAATGAGTACTAAAGGCTCAATACTCCAACTATAAATGTTGATTAGCTCTTTTAAATTCTAATACGAGGTAACGTGTCTCTATTTGCTAATTGAGAGTTCATTGTATTATCAACGGTTTCCTAGTCACACATTATATATTTTATAAAAGATAACTGATCAAAAAATTAAATAAAGAATAATAATAAAATGACACCGATAATCAATCGAAATTGTTGAAGAAGAAATTATTACTCATTTAATACATTGAAAAAGGAATTAATTTTTATAAGAATCTTAGAATGAATATCGTTTTGATGATTGAATATTTGTCTCAGCATATTTTGCCTAAATTCATTGCTAGCCAAATACTAATGAAATATCATTTGTTCGAAATTCATAATCCTCACCTATGGACACAAGTTAATAGGTTATGGCATTTTATAAGTGCAACAGTTTACAATTAAATTTGGTTTCACTGGAAATCAGGCGGTTCTTGAACAAATGTCAGACTTGACTATGAGCGACTTACTCCAAGGATGAAAAGAGTTTATGCATATTTTGTCATGATAATAAATGATATTTTCACGTAGTTGTCTGAAAAAACACAGGAGGTTGAATACTAATAGTTTTTATCGGCAAGTTTTCCCTTCACAGTGTACCTGCCAGTTCCAGAGAAAACTTCACGCTTAAGGCTCTATTGGCCCATCTTGTAAGCTTTGTTCTACGAAAGTTTTAATTCTACTTAACTGAAGCTTACAAAACAGCCCCAGGGAACTTCTCGCCTACTTAAACTGATATATACAAATTACTTGAAATACTGAAGCCGCAAAAAGTCATTTGCAACAACCTGACATGAAACTTTTTCTTCGAAAGTTTTTTTTTTCCTAAAGTCCACTCATTCGCAAAATAGGTATCCAATTTCGAGTGAGACGTGTCTTCTAGAATTCATAGGTTTAGTAATTTCTCTCTCCATTGAACGGGAATATCATCTTCCCAAACTCATGTCACATTCTAAGCAGTTGTTCATTACGAATAAGAAGGATGGATGCGGACGCACAAGAGCAAAAAGGTTTAATAAGGATAATGAGCGTTCCTTTATTTTAATAAATAAATAATCGTTCTTTCATTATTATTAACCGTAGACCATCACAATATTGCTTTGCAGCTCAAACTAAGATACACAGTCGCCTAGTTTGTTACGTAAGCCAATCCAAGATAAAACAAGTATTGCGTAATTGTTTCTTTTGAAAGCTAATATAAAACCGATAATTAATATTATTTAACGAATATGTGTATGTTCCGTTAGACCCAGAATGTGTACGGTATTTTAAAAATGAGTCAAAACATACCTTCATTACAGATGTTCATCTACCACTGCGCACTTGTTTATTTTCGACGAAAAAATGGGTTCTCCCTAGACTGCCATAACGTATGTTTTTAGGAAACATGATCTTCAAGGGTCGTGAACGTTTCAGTAAGGCTTTATAATCCAGGTGAGTTGATGCTAGATAAGGTTTTAGTGCACATGACACCTATTTAGCTACGTATTTTTTTTTTGTTTTTTTACAGACTTTTTTCAGCGAAACGTGGTGACGCCATTGAGTTTTTTGGAATTTTTTTATAGGACATACAAAATGATGATCTAGAAATCTACCAGATCAAAAAAATTCTAAATATTTGCAGAGTTACGTTTTAGTTTCTTACTAGGCGTTCGTAAAGTTTTGCACAAATTAAGTTAATGATAGTTTTTTTTTTTGAGAATAGTCTTACCTTGATTAATTTTATGATAAATAAACACCAAAAAAGAAAATATTAATAAGGATTTCATAATTTTTTTGTCTAAATGTAACAAATTTAAATGATAAGAAAGAGAGAGAGAATTATAGCATGGAAAAACTGCCCAGCCTTTTGATGAAAATGGATAAAACTTTTTCCGTTTTTAAACTATTAATTTTGTTTCATTAGACTGTAGCGATGAAGTGATATTTATTCTTAGCAAGGTCGTAGGTACTGGAATTAGGGAGGCAAATTTACGATAGATCTTAAGTGAGGGATAGTGAAGAAAATCAAAATAAAAAAAAAAAAAAAAAAATTTAAAAAAAGCGAAAAACTCAGTTGGAATACAGCCATATTGGTCAAGTTGCCTCCACCAACCCTCAACCAGGAGAAGATTTTCGGAATTCATGATCCTCATGGGGCAGACAAAAAGTTGGGCAAATGTACCCAAAAAGTGGGTGCACACTTTGCTGTCAAAAATTGCTGATGAAAAAGTTCCCTCCCTCCTGTCGGTGCAATAGAGACATCAGCCTGGCAGCAGATGGATTTCCTTTATTCCAGATTTACTGCAAAACTTTCTTGCAAAGTTGTCGAATGCAAAGTTAGCCGAACAAGACTTGCTTTATAGCTTGTCATTATGACTTATTATGACGGCATGGTTTAACGGTTTTAACGTTTGCTTTGTTCAGTTTAGCGGTGCTATTATAAACTGCGATTTATCACGAATCTCTTGTATTTATAATATCAGGACAAGACCAGTCTGTTAACGCTTGATATCTACTGTAGAAGGAGCGCAATTTCCTACCTTTTTATCAAATTCTTTTTCTTTTTGGTACATTCATGACTTTCTCCTTCGATTGTCGTGTCTCTATAGTTACATAAGTTTTCCCTTCTAACGTTATATTTTCGTAGAAGGTAAGGCAAGGTCAAGAAGGTCAATGCACTTCAAGATTGTATACGAAGGTCAATATTTGGGTTTTTGGGTTTTAAATGCATTCATTATACCTGGTTCATAGATTTATCTTTTCGAATATTCGTTCTGCGCTCGCGGCTGAATCGTAAATGTCGTTGGCATAACTGAATCTGCAGTCACTAATATCTCATGATCGTAAACGAACACGATGCAGATAGTTCAATAACCTAAATCTTGTGTGTGGAAATAAATAACGATTCAAATGAAATAGCGTCATATTTGTACAAACATGCTTGACGCCAAGAACTAATGGGCTGTTCACTTCAATTTCATTTATAGAACCAGTGACCATTTAGATAACATGACCCAATTGTATGACATTGTTCGCTAACTGCTATCGTTTGCACTTAAAATGTTTTTTAGACGAGGTCTATATTTTCACTGAAGGTTACGAAATGCATTTTCGTTGTAGGAATATCGTGTTTTCTGTTCAGCAGTTTCTTTGAAAAATGTCTCTACTGAATTTATGATAAATTTAGTGATGTTTTGGGCTGTCATTAATTAACTGATATACAATGAAAAAAAATGGGTTAGGTGTTTTTTGCTGATAATGAAACAACAGGACTCTAGAAACATTGCAATTCTTGTATTCGTAGAATACGATAGGAAGAGAGTTTGAAATTCTACATAATGTTTTTGTAAAGGTGAAGACTGATCATATTCATCCTGTTTTCCAAATTTATGTAATCAACTTTTATTTAGTTATTCTTTTAATTTCTGACATTCTGCTTTTGCGTAAAAATTAAGAAAAAATTTGACAAGTAAGTATAAAAAGAATTAGAGGGGGTAAAGTAAATAAGATTGTTTTGATAAAACAGTACAACACAGGAAACTCATTACCTGAAGTAGAGACAAGAAAAGTACGTAGAATTTTCTTGCAAAAAAAAAAAAAAAAAAAAAAAAAGCAGCTTGACCACAAAAGGAAAATTTCTTGAACATCATCTGCCTCGTCTTCACCCCAAAAGCAGAGCTGCATAATGATGCTTTAAAAGACAATCTAAAGATCCTTTCATGTCGAAAAGCATTAGAATATGTTGGACGTTTTTCGCTGAGGGGAAACATTTAGACCTCTCTCTCTCTCTCTCTCTCTCTCTCTCTCTCTCTCTCTCTCTCTCTCTCTCTCTCAGCAAACTATTAAATGTCTGAGAGGTTGGCCCGTAAGTATTTCACTCTGAAAAACGTTAACATTTCTCGAACATAATAAAAATAGAATGAATCGGTAAAATCCAAATATTCCAAGTGCAAACTTAATTAACTTTTTTCGAATTCTAATATAAAATGAGAAGCAGGTGTCTAGTTATGCTAATTAAACGTTCAGTGTATCATTAACGGCTTCTTGCTAATTACATATTTAATGAAAGGTAACAGAGACAAGGAAAATCTGAAAAAAATGGCACTAACAGCAATCGAAATGATCGAAGAGGTAATTAACACTTATAAATTTAAACAAGAATACATTTTAATAAACACCTTAAATGAGTATACCGTTCTGATAAAAAAATACTTGGCTCGGAAAGTTTCACCTAAATGAGGAGTCATTTATTTTTTTTTAGATGATGAAAATTGTGTATGTCATACTTACGGATATACTCGGTGCGAAATGATTATATCGATTGATTACTTTATCCTAGGGAACGAACACCAAACTGTTTTTTATTATTATTATTTTTATTATTTTCTTTTATTAGCTCTCATTGTGGGTACACGGCTCGCTTACCAGCATCCCTTGCCTTATTGTTACTGCATCTTTATCTTTATTAATTTATATTGCTTTCAACTATAAAAAATTTTTACTAAAGCTTTTACTGTCCTGCAGTTTACATTTATAAACAGCTGTTTGCCGATGAGAGTTACCGTAACTAACACGGTTACTGAAAGCTTGCTTTATAGTTGTCTTGTTAAAAACTTGCTTATTTACTTACTGCTTTTACATAAAGTAAGGCCTACAATTCAAACCCAACTTTGTTAATTTACGAGATACAAATAACCCCGGATTAGGTTTTTTCTTGCAACTAATGTCAATGAATCAGTCGGTAGTACACCAAGACCACCGGTGTCTTGGTAGTTTTCAATCAGCCGCGATTTGAGAATGTAAACAAATCAAATGCAAATGCGATTCTGTTATAGAGTAACAGTACGATATAGTACATGCACAATACTGTAATTGGATGCAGCAAGCAGAACAGCCTTTATTTCAATCATTATCATTATAAGCATAGCTATTATACTGTTGAACCTTTGCTAGTGATCACTTTTCTCCAGAAGATATTTCGATTTTAGAGCTTTTCTGTTTTTCGGAATTACGGATAAGAGATCGTAAACCTGTATGGACGTTTTGCTGTGTTTACATTAATATTGATATTTTAAGATGAGTAAATCATTGTTATAAGCGATTCTGGGTGTATATACTTAAGAATGACAGTTGTAGGAGAGTAATGTAAGATTACTTTGGGTGTTTTGGGATGATTCACGTATACAAACAACGATATATCGGGGTTTCTTTTATATCAGTGTAGGCTCGTACGTTTTTATCCTTTATCTCGGTAAGCTAGTTTGTACAAAAAGGGAAATTTCAACTAGGGGCATACCTTCATAGGCTGTCACCTAGAAGTGCAAGAATACACTGAAATGTCATCTCATATGATATACAACATTTCTTCAACAATCTTTGTTTTGGAACAGACGATAAGCGACTCTGACTAACTCTAGAGGATGACAAGATCTCATGAATATCTTATTGGGAAGAAAAGCTAGGTGATTATTTTCAACTTAGCTGTCTTGGAAAACCTCTGGGGGTACACTTGATTAGATTTTATCGTAATGGTTCCTTTTACAATATACCTACCTGTCAGTTTTCAGAGAAATATAGAACTTAGGGATCTTTTTTTTTTCTCTCTCCTAAACTTCCTTTCTGCGAAAGTCTTAGTTTACTTTAATGATTTTACAGAGTCCGAGCAAAGTTCCTGATCTTCTTAACTGGTTGTTTACAAAAGCCCTGATAAGTTCTAACCTACTTAACTGATGTCTATAAATTCCCGGACATGCTAAAGGCCGAAAGTCGTCTTAACAAGACAAAATGGCAGGTTTTATACCTTTAAGTCAGTCAGTTCCGAAGTAGATATTCACTTTATAGGGAAGCGTTGTCCCCTTCCCCATCCCAAATTCTTCGTTTGGAAATTCTGCTCCATATGAAAAAATTACTGTTTCCAGAATGCAAATCAAATTCTAAGCAGATGTTTATCACGTATGGAACCAAATGGACATGAACACAGGAGCAAAATGATAGTATGGATACTGAGCGTTCATTAGTTTTTCAGTAATAGTAGTGGCTCGTTTCATTATAACTCTATTGAGATAATATCAAGATATTCCTCTGTAGCTTAACCACGACAGTCGAATGGTTTCTTGAATAAGCCAAACCAAGAAAAGAACAAGTTTTGTGCATTTTTTAAAGTAAATTTTGGCTTTGCTAATTTCCCTACCAATAATTAAATTCTTTGCCGAACACATTTATGGTCCTGTGACTTTAAAAAATCTCCAGTTAATTTGAAACTAAAATAATGCACGATAAATGACAAGTAACAGACCCGAAAGATTCAAGGAAGTGAGAAGTATTAGTAACAGTAACAGCGGACACTACCTATTGCAACTCTTACCCGTACATGTCAGACTCTCGGCTTTTCCAGGGATTTTTTATCTTATATAATTTTGAAGGTGACTCTACTGCACACGCTGAATGATAGGGAAAACTGATTATTAAAACAAAAACACACACACACACAAAAACTAACACTCAAAACAACGAAGACTCACTGCATCTTCAGAACACTAAATAATCCCTACTATGGCTTTTACCTCAGCATTTCATGCTCAAGACTTCTTAAACATAGTATTGTTAAGCATGTACCGCTTATCGAAAGGTCGAATCAGTGCTATTCTTCTAACAAGTAATTTAATGAATCACATGCAAGATTGTCTTTGAACCAAATGGATTCTTCGCATTGTTCAAGGCAGACACGACGTTCTTTATTGTCAAAACATATAACATTCCGCCTTTTCTCTACCCCTATTAATCCGTATCTCTAGGTATCACAAAACTCTGAGAAAAGCGAATCCTTTCCATTCTCCCAAATGTGAAGATTCGGTCGGCACTGTAAATAAATATCCTTTTCATTGGCTTGGTAACTTGGCCATTATCTTCGGTTCTGATGCCCCTCCCCAATTCAGAACGCCTTTATAGTAGAGCCTTTAAAGGCTTTTTCTTATTTTTTCTTTCCTTTTCAGCTTAATCCTCTCATCGTTTGTTATCGCTTGGCCGTTTTTTTTGTTTCCCGGTGGAATCTTAAATCCTCTTTTCAAATGGATTATACGGAAGAAACTTGACGATGTTTAACTGCTGTTCAATTACTGCATTTTCTATTGCACCATGTTTTTTTTTTTACTAATCCTCTCAGCAAAGCAATGCAAAAAAAAAAAAAAAAAAAAACGAGAGACATAACTCAGATAAAACAGCGCTTATTTGGCCGGTAACATTGTTGTAGCATAGATAAATAAAGCGAGAGATCTCTCCTACCTCCAGAAGATTTTTTAGCACCTGCTTCTCTTCTTTTCATTGATCTTGGTTAACTATTATCAATTTGTCAC
>NC_061093.1:36048042-36060542 GCF_015104395.2 Macrobrachium nipponense
TACACTCCAATGTTGCAATCATTCCCAAATATGCGTATTAGACATTCATTCTTGGTTTTAAGAAAAGGATACACGCTATACAAACATTGCCCCTTGTTACTGCATATTGCAGAATATGAAACCATCCACCGTTAAGAAAGGAATGGATTTTTGTCCAGAAGGAAGAGGAGGAGGAGGAAGAGGAGGAGGAAGAGGAGGAGGATGAGGAGGAGGTGAGGAGGAAGAGGAGGAGCAAGAGAGGGATGAGGAGGAGGTGAGGATGAAAAGTAGGAGGGAGAGGAGGAAAAGGAGGAGGAGGAGGAGGAGGAAGAAGAGGAAGTGAGGAGGATGAGGTGTGAGTTGAGGAACACTTTAGAGGGGTTATTCCCTAGATACTGTTTTCATAGTCTGTTATGTACACACTTCGTTGTTTTGTCTCGCTAATTTTATGTACTAGAAAGAAATATTTATATACAACGTATATATATATACATATAAATAAATATATATATATATATATATATATATATATATATATATATATATATATATATATATATATATATATATATATATATATATATATATATATATATATACGTGTATATAATATTTCTTTTCTAGTATATATATATATATATATATATATATATATATATATATATATATATATATATATATATATATATAGTGTGTGTGTGTGTGTGTATGTGTAATTCTAATAACCACAATGCTTATGTACAGCAATCTGTACACTGCACATATACTATTATATTACCGAGGCTATGATCGTTCCATTGCTCCCCGAATGCGTTGATTCTTTCCCCGGGACAAATTGGTAGATAATTCTATTGGGCGCTTTTGAAATATCTCACGAAACGCAGCTAAAGGAACTAACGCAGTTACATTTTTCTGGTTTAAAAAAATAGCTGGAGTATTGGGCTTTACTATTTCCATTCGTTCTTTTTTAAAATAAAAAGGATTTAGTACTTCATATTCCTGTTTCATTTTTTTTTTCTTTTTGCTATTCGTTACCCCAACCATAATGGACCCTTTTCAGTTTTCCGAGGCCTTTGCCTGTCCGTCCGTACTTTTTCTGCCCGCCATCATATCTGAAAAGACTACTCAGGCTAGAGGGCTGCAAATTGGTACGTTGATCACCCACCCTCCAATCATCAAACATACCAAATTGTAGCCTTCTATCCTCAGTAGTTTTTATTTTATTTAAGGTTCAATTTAATCATGATCGTGCGTCTGGCAACCCTATAGGACAGGCCATCACTGGGCCGTTGCTGAAAGTTTCATGGGCAGCGGTTCATACAGCATCATTTGCGGTATAGAAAACTCGATTGTTTTCGATTTTGTGACTTTTCCTGAGCTAACTTTTGTCATTCTTTGGACTCTGCAAAATATGTTTAGCATAAAACCACTAGAATACAAATTCCATTACTCAGGTTACTAAAAGCATCCTATATCCCGGAGTCTGGAACTGCCTAGCCCGTTCCAGTATTCGCCAAGTCGTGTAACCAATTCTGTTGTGAATTAACTGATCATAAAGTGTATAAGGATACCAACGGCAACTGTTACTATAAATATGATTATCAGTCACAAGGTATCTTTGATTTATGTATATTTTCTCGCAATGTATATAGAGGCATTATGAGAAATGTCACTCGCTTTGGGTTACTACAATGTACCTTAAATGTTTTATATTAAGCGTTGTACAAAAATAGAAAACAGAGTTACACATTAGTCATTAGCCAGGGATTTATTTGATAATCACCAAACAGATTATAACAGCATATCTGGCTGTCTATTAATCATCGGAAAGTGACTTCATTTACGTTAATTGATGAGGAAGGGTTTATTAGTAAAAAAGTAATCGTTGTACTTTTATTCGGTCATAAATTATTCAGGAAGCTTAAATATCATCAGATTATCATGCTGCCTATTTATACATAATCACTGCCCAAATATTTTATCATTAGTTTTCGGATTACAAAGGTATTTTTACTGCGATCATTATTTCTTTATTAGATCTAAAGCTACTAAACATTATATACTCCAGACTCAATCAAAGTTAAAGCAATCTCTTCCCCATTTAATACTTGTTAAAGATAGTTTGAGCTCTACCCTATTGGTGTCATCCATATAGTTGAAAATTATGACCGTTTTAAGTTCAAGTTTCTATACTAAAAGGAGAACTTGGTTCTGTGAAACCAAACCAAACAGTCAGACGACAAATAGCTTTTGACCGACTTCATGATGAAGTATGATTTATTTAGCTAAGTTTCCCTTAAAAGGAATGGTTTTATCACCGAGATTAAAGATAGTCCTGCGCAGAGCTTGCGTGGAGACCGACAATGGTTTTGAAAGATCTGTAAAGAGAGAAATGCATTACTTAGAATTCCTTCAATGTGGAGTGTTTCCAAGGAAGGAACAGAGAATCCTCTCGAGCATGATAGTAACGTTCTTATCTCTGACAGTGGCAAAGATATTTTCTTCAGCTAAAGTAAAATTTTTAAAAAGTGGTGTAATTACTTTATCAGATTAACGATGAACCAGATAGATAGATAGACAGATAGTTCAGTTCAGTTCATCTTTATTTTATATCTACGATACCTATGTATAAAAGAATTACAGTGATATAAAATACACTCAAGTCGGAATATCAACATGTATACATAAAACACTCTTGACTAAGTAACCTGACACACACCTCCGCACATTGCACAAACACAAACAAACATACAAATAAGGATATCACATTAAATTTCCATAACATTCCAGTCATACTGCTTTTCTAACATTTGCTTTCACCATTATAGACATAAAATCAGACGGAAACACAAAAGCCTTAACAGGCAACACAAATTATGACAATGTAAAAACATAATAATAAATAAACTAAGTGCATTCGTGATAAAATTCACTCATCTGCTTTTCATTATTTTGAATAAAACAAACTCTGGCTAAAATAGCATCTTTATCATTGTATAATAACGAAACTATATATCATAATTTTTTTTCTTTTATTTCGTAGACTTTCTTTAAGAACGCCGAAGATATTTGAAACAAAATTTGTTTTTGAATAAAATCACATGGACTACGTACTTAGCAACCACTTGGCTGATAAAACCTTAGACTTATTCATAAAATGTTGGAAAGTTAAAGTCCGCGCCTCCTGACAAGCATAATGGTTGCTCTCATGATATGAGATGCTTAAAATCTTTTTGACTGCATTATGGTAGCCAACACCAAAACTTTTGTATTAAGTTCGTAGCGCAAGAACCACCAAACCACATTCCGCCACCGTAGACAAAATTGTATAAATAGAAATATCTTCATATATTTATTTAGATAGATAGAGATTGAAAGTGGAGAAACTCCCAGCGACAGAGAATGAAATTTATGTTTTTCATCAAAAGATCTTGCTGGAAGAGTTTACCTTTTATCATTTGTGGGACTATGGAAAGTTACGCAGGCCCTTTATGAAACTCTTTGGCTAATACATACACATATTGTAGGTAGTAGGTTAAGACGTATTTTCAAGTACAGAAAAAATATCACCGCTGTGCCTGATATGGTTTGACTTATTTTGAACTTTCCCTATATCAGAGCTATGCATTTTTTCTTGTGTGTGTGTTTACCCAGCCTTCTTAGCTTGCACAGTTTAATTTTTTTTTTTTTATGAAGCAGCCTTCTCTGGAACAGGTTCTTACTCTTAGAGCCGTTAGTGCAGAACCAAATTTCATATCATGAAACAGTTTCCTCATTATTCAATTCATTTTAAATGATTTTATCAATTAAACAAAATCTCGGCGTGAAACTCATGTATGAAATCCCATTCATTTAGCGGGGAGTACTTTCACATTTTCACATGAATGGTTCATCTGTCATTGATGAACTGTAAGACTCATGTAAGCCTCAGATCAGAAGTTTAGAATAAATTTTTTTAAAAGTTCTTCTGTGTTGTTACACGGACTGTCATTTGCACATCTGTTTATGCAGCTCTCTTGCATTTCACCATAATCCCAGAAGTGCCCTTGGTAAAGTATGACCTGTCACTGGCAAAGTTCTCCCCAAACTGACCATGGCAAGTGCAAAGTTAGTGAACATATTTCTTCTCTCGGAGTTTGTGTGGCTTGCATGAATTCTGCGAGCGCAATATAGCCTCGCATTCTCAGTATTGCTATGTCTGTTTTCTTTGAGAGTGCATGTACAAAAATAAACTTTTCCCTGCAAGAAAACTGGTTAATTTACATTTCCTGTTTAAAAGAACTGACGTGTATTTGACCACGTAGCATGTTATATGGCAATCTGAACTGCTATGAAAATATTTCTATTACTGCGTGCAATAGCGACGAAAAGCTATATTATTATAATTAGCATAATTAAAATATAAAATAAAATACTTTTAGCTTAATAATTTTATAATTTTCGATTAAAGCCAACAACAATTAAATAAGAATTTGAAACATCATATTTGGAAGAGACATCACACGGTAATATTTGAATAATAGGTGATCCAAATCCTAATCTCTTCTCCTTCTACACCAGAAGTGCTTCGTTCTTTTCCCTTAATCAAAACCACATTCATTAACATCTGCTGTACTGTCATTAAAACAAATTTCCTGTCCAAAAATTGATAATCAAAACTTCTTGTTTCCTTGTCAAACTCTGCGTCCGGTTGTGTTCCTTTCTAAGAAAAGTATATAAATATGAGGCATATACATATACCTACACACACACACACACACGCACAGACACACACACACACACGCACACACACACACACACACACAGCACACACACACACACACATATATATATATATATATATATATATATATATATATATATATATATATAAATGTGTGTGTATCTATACATGATATATATATATATATTATATATATATATATATATATATATATATATATATATATATTATGTGTGTGTGTGGTGTGTGTGTGTGTGTGTGTGTGTGTTTGTAATAAGAAGCTGGGAATTTCTGTATTATTTAAAGATCTAAGATGGTAAACCAAGAAGTGGAATGGGTAACACGTACAGGACAGGCTTGATCACGTACACTTACACACACGCAACGTATACATATCTATATACACACATATATATATGTGTGTGTATAGATATATATACGTTGCGTGTGCGTGAGTGTACGTGATCAAGCCTGTCCTGTACGAGTTACCCATTCCACTTCTTGGATTCCCATCCTAGACCCTCAATTAACACAAAAATTCTCAGCTTCTTATCACGTGTGTATTTACGCTTGCATTTATCATTATTCAATGTAAGTGAATCCTTTATTTAGAAAAAAAATGCTTCAATTCCGGTCGGCTTTTAAAGGTGCCCTTTCCTTTCTCACTCCTAATGGACGCAATGAATAAAAGGATTGTGGACACTTAGTGGTCGTGAAAAATGGAGCTGATTTTAAAACCCAGAATGGAGATCCTTCGCGAAGAAAAAAGGACAGAGAAAGTTCTCGCTGTGAGTGAGAGGAAATGACGAAAGTGGCAAAGAGCGACACGATGAAAAACTTTTATTGGAAAAGAATGTACCTGAGAAGCGCGCAGAATAAAAACAAAAGAGAAAGGACGCAATGAATTTGAGAGAAAATGAGAGATTTCGATTCCTACTGCTTTCTCTTAGTCTAGATTTACACTTAAGAGAATCACAAACACTCAAATGAGATAATTCAAGCTAACATATTCAAAGAATTCTATTAAAAAGGTTATTATAGGGCCATGCGTACCCTTGTATTTAAAAAAAAAAGAAATATCAAGCGCCCATTTTTATCACTTTTTTTGTTATATTTATTCAAATGTAAGTTTAGAAAATAGTTTCACTCACAAACTCCAGAGAGTAGTTTTTTATGTTGTGGTGAAGGGGGATGACCCTGATATTAAAAAAAAAATATGAAGCACCCATTTTTACAACTTTTTTTTTTTTATATCTATTCAAATGTTTTGTTATATCTATTCAAATGTAATTTTTAGAAAATAATTTCACTCACGAACTCCAGAGAGTAGTTTTTTTGTTGTGGTGAAGGGGGAGGACCCTGGTATTTAAAAAAAAAATATGAAGCACCCATTTTTATAACTTTTTTTGTTATATTTATTAAAATGTAAGTTTTAGAAAATTATTTTACCCACAAACTCCAGAGAGTAGTTTTTTATGTTGTGGTGCGGAGGAGGAGTGGGGGAGTGGGGGGAGGGGGAGGGGAGGGGGTTGGATTCTAGTTTAATGGCCGAGCAGCTTCCAGGCATTTACGATTATTGCCTGGTCTCCTTGACTGTGAGGCATTTGTTGGACGAACGACCCAGACTCTGGGCTTTTAATGGCGCTTCCTCCGCGAGTGCTGGAATAGGGGACTATTCTCTGCCCAAGATGCGTAAAATGAAAATTGTTTCCAAATTGATGGACACGGCTATGGTATTCTGCGTGAAATGCTTTTATGAGTGGTGAATATTTCAAAATGCAGGAAAATGCCATCGTGTGTTATTCTGTGGCCTGAGTATGTTTACAGAGTAGTTGATTTTTATGATATTGCTCCATGAAGCGTTCCTATCAAATTCATCCTATCTGTATAATTAAATCATAACAAATAATTATAAACTACTCTTATTTCCTTTGATGCTGGGACGCCATCAAAGAATGAAGTCAATCAATCAATCAATTAATCAGCCCTATTTACGAAGGTAAACGTTGTCTTGTTGATAAATCTGAATTAATTAGGGTCTAACGCTGATACATGAAAGTACACGCGGATATATTATTGGCAAATCTCAGCTTTAAAAATTATCAATAAGTTGAACATTTTTATAAATGTGAGTCTCATAAATGATAAACAAACTTCATACCCACTATTTTTTGTCAAAGTAAGATGCCACCGAAAGTATTCAGTCACCAAATTATCCATTAATAATGATTTCTTGATCCTCGTGTTACTTATGAAATGACATTTTATAGTTGCCTTTTCGATGTTGTATGAGAGAATGATAACAGAATTTATCCTGGTTTAGACAAAACAGATATATTCTGGGAATTAATGTAACCGTCTTCTGTTAATACTGTTAAATTAAAGAAAGTTGCATATTCTCTTTGTGACGCGATCAGTTCCTGTGTATGAAATAAATTATAATAAGATTAAGATAAAATTACGAGAATGGAGCATCCCTTCAAGTTCTGAAAATGAAATGATCTTTGGAAAATACATCATTATGTACGTCGTATGTAATTAGGATACCAAGGATATCCGCAAACATGTTACTAATGCATTCTTTTAAATTTAACAATACGATGATGATACTTCTTAGTCTTGTAATAAAAGCCACTAGAACTTGAAGTATTTCTGCCTAAGACCAAACAGTTATTGAAAGTGCTTTTATAAAACCATCCGCGGAAAAGGCAAAATCGTAAAGAGACAATCTCTTTAGAAAATGTTTGCGCAGAATACTGACTTAAAGAGCCCTCGAAAAAGAAATACCTTCGTGGAATATTATTTCAAAGCAGGTAACAACCTATTATTCCACATTTCTCTCGACAGTTCAATACAAATAATGACGAATAAAATTCTATTCACTAATGAAATTAGAATCAACTCACTCGATTTCATACGAAAAGTAAGGCATTTATTTTCGTGTGGTATATTTTAGATGAATCAGTAAAGTGGACAACGCTACTAAAATGTATATTTTTCTCCTTTCATGCCGTGAAGTGAGTATAAAGACAAGTTAGCCTTATTACTCCCTCCAAAGAATGGAAGCCTTGAGTGTTTTATTTTTTTCTTGTGGCAATAGGAAACTAACACACCTGATTTAAAGTTATGGACGACTTTAAAAATGAGCAAGGATGTTGAAAGAGTGCATCATATTAGCGTCAACTGACACGTCTGCACGTAAGTCCGTGAACGTGAGCGCACACGTAAGTAAACACAATCTCCGCCTCTGTTAAAAAAATGACTCTCTCTTAATAAGGAATAGCAGAGGGCCAGGTATCTCGCTGTTGGCACGGACTCTTATTTCTTCTTAATGGAGAGGAAATCCTGAGAAGAAAAACTTTCCTCTTATAAGGATATTACTCGACTTAGCTAAGAAAACATCTTGTTTGTTAGGCGATGGTAATGGCTGTGCGTAAAGGCACAGACTTCCATTAAGATTCTCATATGACTTAGAAAAGTGTCTGTGTTTTTGATAGGGAGAGACAGACAGACAGACAGACAGGCGGGCAGACAGATAAAGAGAGATTATCAAAACAGGTAGTAATCACAGGACTGCGCTTCCTTAGGAGAAGCAAGATAATTTATTAGACATCAAAGAAAAGAGGCCTTTATAAGAGAGATGTAAACTGCAACGCCATAACTACGTATGAGGTGAGACAGGGTCAATATTCACAGTTTCGAATAACGAACTCGGTGTTTGCTTAGAGGACAAGCCTACTAATGAATTCTTATTCATCGAGACCTGTATAATAGGAAAGGTTTCTAGAAATTATTCGAACGATAACTAATTCCAACTTTAAGCGCATTTGATAAATATACAGCAATAGGGAGTGAACCCATGTTCTATAAAGCGCTGTTGCTTCCCACCGGATCTAATTTGAAAGGGAGATTATTTCCTGAATTTAACAGAGATAGATTCTATCTTCCGTCAAAATGTTTAATGTGAAGGAGAGTTAGGCAATTCTATTTACTGTTTAACAAAAAAAAAAAAAAAAAAAAAAATCAATGTTCTAGTCGTTTCTCTACTCTGGTAACATAGAAGTGTTTGCATCTTCTTTAAGTGTATCTTCTTTAATTGTAGCTTCTTTAGTCTTCTACTTTGTCTTTATATACCAAAAACTCTGACTCTTCTAGTGATTCTGCTCACCGGCAAGAGATAGATTACTGTCTTTTTACCTTCACTTTGGCCGGTGAATCTTGTGCCTAGCTTTTAATCTGTTAGTTTCAATTCTTCCTAGTTCATTTTCTGTTATAACTCTCAGTGCTTCCTCGAGATTCTTGTTCACCTGCTGACGTAACACCTTCAAGTTGTTCATTCTTATTTTGATGATTTCTACTACGCTGGATTGGTTGATTAATCATTCATAAAGCAGTCTCGGTTCATATCCCATCAGAACTTTCATAGGAGTTGCTTGAATACTTGTATGATATCTCGTATTTAATGACAATTGTACTAAGAGTAGTTTATATCCCAGTCAGGATCCTGTCCAGCTATTTGTCTCATTATGTCGAGAACGTCTCTTTTTAATTTTAGAACTAGACCATTGTTTTGCGGGATGATATTGCTGTACATTTACTTTACTCATCTTAAATTTATCACAAATCTGCTGGACCACGGAGTTCATTTTCACTGCCTAATTAACTAAAGAGGGTCCTTCAGAAGGAAAATCGTACCTGTGATGTTACTCTTTCCCTCCGTCATTTGCGATATTACTGATGAAAGGCGTTGCAGTTTTTTTTATACTGATACTGCCTTTTTTTTTTTTTTTTTTTGGTTTCTTTAGCTAAGATGATTTCTTTTCTATCAATTCCCTTTTCTTGAGACTCTCTCCTGCCTCGTGAAGTTAAAATAGCAGCCATTTTACTAAGAGAAGATGGGGGCTTTCTTAGATGATTTAAAATATTCATAACAGGAAGAGGACTTACGATAAAATCTGCATTTATGGCTTCAAACCAACATAAATAAAAGCGTACAGATGTGTGAAACTGCAATGTCGGTTACACAGGCTGCGTAAATCTAGGAAAACTCATTTAATTTACTGTCCTGATAGCGACCACATGCTGGCACCTTATGGGAGAAGGAAGAAGCAACATAGCAGCAATATTTCGTGGACTAAACTGTTGCAGGTACGGCGTAGGAAGCTGAAATTGTAGCAAGAAATTTTGTATGATGACAAAATCTCCCATTTCATTTCGTCGGCAGATACAGTTACATACCATAAAAGATAATCGCATGACCTAATTACTTTCAACAACATTATGAGGACAGTAAAGCGGTGACAAGTTTTGAAATGAACGGGAGTCTCAGAGGAAATGATCCAGTATACAGACAGAGGAGAAGATGGGGGTCGTTGGATGGTTAGGGGAGTTGGGGGAGGGCTGCGGCGAGAGGGAATCTTCAAGACTTTGGTAGGACAACATAACTTCTCCCGATGAAAGCCAGTCAATGCAAGGAGGAGGAAGAGAGTAACTCATGCAAACAAATTTTCCTGTTATATTTTCTAGACGGTTATAAACCAGTTTTAAAGAAAACAGAAATGTTGTCAATGATGGCCGCATCTAATGCAAGACTCGCTATCCAAGTCTAAATACGCAAAAAGGTTTTTAAATTTACGTGTACTGAAATGTTACAGGTCTTGTTCCTCCGATCACGAAAGATAATCACCATGCTGTTTATCCTACTTCCCTACCCTTTATATTTCCTTTTAAATGGGTTACGGCTCTCCCCATCGACCCCTTAACTTTCAGAGACCGTTTTAGAGCAATGTTGTTGTTTGCCAAAGCGTAAGGAAAACAATTTTCTCATGATAAGTTTCTCATGGGCGGGAAGCAATATCGTATAATGGAAACAATCTCCAAAGACTGAAACTCCGCTCGTTGTTCGGAGAATAAGATGTTCTTGGGCATTTTTCTACTCTTACTATACATTATGTGCATAATGGAGATACGTTGAAAGCTGTTATGGCTTCAATACTGGAGTTTACTGTAAGAATATACTGATTTCCACATATGCAAATGCTGTTGCAGTTATATATTGCAGGCGATGGTTGACAGGAGTGTGTTATAATTCAACTTGATAATTGAAATATGCCATTATTTTTTCAGATGAGTACGTAGGAAACGACCGCGTTCATTACCATAATGGATGTTTTATAAAATTTCAAATCTTGAAATAAAATAACCTATTCTTGGCGTGTAAATAACATTTTCTGACTAAATCAATACTAACATAAACATGGCACCCGCTAAACATACGCACGCATACACACAAACAAACACACACACACACACACACATATATATATATATGTGTGTGTGTGTGTGTGTGTGTGTGCGTGTGTGTGTATGTTCAGAGGGTGCTACGTTTATGTTAGCATTGATTTAGTCAGAAAATGTTATTTACACGCCAAGAATAGGTTACTTTATTTCAAGATTTAAAATTTTGTAAAAATCCTTCATGGTAATACATACACACACACACACATCACACACACACAGCACACACACACACACACCACACACACATATATATATATATATATATATATATATATGTTATATATATATATATATATATATATATATATATATATGCAACTATGATAGTAAAAACTGTGGTACTAATGAGGAAGGTGAGGAAATAAGTCAGAAAAGCTGTTGGACGAGATGTCACCATTACCGAAAAGGAAGTAAGTTAATACACTAATTACTGATAAAAATATATACAATGTGCGAAAGAAAGTAATTTTCGTATTTAATCCCAGCTAGCTAGCGTTAGACAATCATTGGAACCAAAATTGTTTTAACTGCGTCTCTTCATGGAGAACGTAGGGTTAAAAGTCGATTTAACAATTGTGTCTTAAACCTCGCTTAAATTCGATATGTTTTGTATGTTCCCTGTTTATTAATTAATTATTTATTTTATTTATTTATTTATTTTGGTGGGGTGCTGAACATGTACTTGCCGCTCGATCTATTAGACAATTGAAATTAAACTCTAATAGGGAGAGCCCACCTGGTCATTAAGACGAGTACCGTTTCCCGCCTTCGAAGGCATTCATTTCACTCTTTAATAACATTTGAGGTCGTCATTATCTTAACTACATTCTGAAATCTGTATAGGATTACTTTCAACCAGCTAACATTTACATTCGCTATTTCCACCGTTAAATGATTTCATTTCAAGCACCATTTGTCGCTATTCATACCATTTTCTATTTATTCATCTACGTTTTCCGTATGACGCGAAGGATACGTGACTTTTTGTTTCTATTCAATCATCTACGTTTTCCGTACGTGACTTTTCGTTTTCTTATCTTTATGTCCGGCAGGTATGTGGAGCAATTTCGTCATTCGCGCTGAAATATCATATAAGAGACAAGGAGGGAAATATTTAAATTTCTATTAAAATTAATCTGATTATTTTCGCCCCCAATTTATCATCGAATCGTAGTGTTGAATCAATGAGTTGCAACTTTGTTCATAGAACTTAATGTTTCCTAGACAGAGACCCCAGCTAAGTTTGGGGTCGTTATCTAGGACTAATATGTATAGGGGGTCATTATCTTTGTTTTATTTACAGTCTTTTGTTTATGTATTTACGGTAATCTCCAACGGGGTTGTACTAAACACGTCGCAAAAGTGGATACACTCCGGGTTGAAACCAGTGGGATTCACTATCTAGGAACGATCCATAGAACTTTCATGATCTTGGATAACGATTCCAAAATTAGTATAACCTTTGGCACTGTAGAAAGACAAAACTGTTCATCAAACG
>NC_061093.1:36063042-36065542 GCF_015104395.2 Macrobrachium nipponense
TATATACATACATAAAATCCGCCGGAGCTGGAGCTCAAAGAAGATATATCCCGAAGGAAGTAGTAGGGAAAGGCATCCTCATCTTTCAACAGTTTATTTTAATGCCGACGTTTCGTGACGAATTCCAAGTCGCATTTTCAAGGCCTAAAATATATATAAGTTTACGAACATTAATAAATAATTTAATTTAATTTATATTAAAAATGCCATGGCAACAGCTCTAAATAAAGTAAAAAAGTAAAAAGTAAAAAGTAAAAAGTAAAAAGTAAAAAGTAAAAAGTAAAAAGTAAAAAATAAAAAGTAAAAAGTAAAAGTTAAAAGTTAAAAGTTAAAAATTCTACAGTACCTCCAAAGTCAGACAAATTAAAATCACAGGACTTCACTAAAATTTCAGAAACACCAACCTATACAAAAGAAAGAGTAAGACTAACACAATATAGGTAAAAATACAGTGAGGCAAACCAGCTGCCCAAACTAGGTTATGAACAATTTTACAGAGGACGTTTGGGTATTTAACGACGGTACAGTCTTTTTGATAATTATAGATTCTAAAATTGTCAGGTTGTTGTTGTTCCGCAGTTGGCCCAATATATATATATATATATATATATATATATATATATATATATATATATATATATATATATATATATATATATATATATGTGTGTGTGTGTGTGTGTGTGTGTGTGTGTGTGTGTGTGTGTGTATGATTACATAACTCCTTTACTGTGTTCTCAGGCTATATTGTATATATCAATTTCACAGTGTCTCTTCCATAGCAAAATTGAATTTGTCATTTCATAACGAAATCTTATCGAGCAACTAAGAAGGCCTGTCTTCAAGAACAGCAGTATCCACAAACCTTTATAATAATAATAATAATAATAATAATAATAATAATAATAATAATAATAATAATAATAATAATAATAATAATGATAATAATAATAATGAAAGTGATGGACTCTTAAGGAGGCAGGATGCAACCCGGAATCCCACACTATAAATACTACCCAGTCGAATTGGAGGACTATGATAGACCAAAAATAAATAAATAAATAAATAAAAATGAATAAATAAATAAATAGTAATAATAATAATAATGATAATGAACTCGGCAAATTGCAGTAATACCTGAATTACCACATATCCCAGCAGACATGGCTGGCAGCCTAACGGCACGTTCATATTATGAATCTCCTGCACCTGACATTTTCCTGGAACTAGTTCGTTGCCAGTGTCCCAATTACAAATGCTCCAAGCGATGCTCGTGAAAGCAGCATTACTCTTAATGCACAGGAATGTGGAAGAGCTAACCCGATGAAATCTTGTTATAGTAGAATCACTGTAACTTGCGTTTCTTTATTGCAGAAAAAGGTGGCGGCATTGTTGACATATTTCAAAAACATTTAACTTAATTTAAGAATTGTTTTCGTTTTGTGGTATCGTTGCGTAAAACGACAGTACTTCCGAAAATTTCGTTTTCTTTTTTGGGGTTTTAAAAAGCCCTGCTTGGATGAATGTGATCTGGTTTTGTGATTTTATTAATATCTTGTGAGTAATGTTATGATGAATGGAGAGAACTCTTTCTTTATAGGATTTAATTAACGTATTTTAAAAAGAATACCGGCTAAATTAATGTTTATCAGTTAGGATTTTCTTATCTTTTGAAAATTATTTATTTCTCCTTTGAGTAATGTAAATTCATTGCTTAATGTTGGACATATCTTGGTGCGTAGTCATTACTCTAAAAGTTGTACAGAGCCCAAGATTTCTTAGATACTGTGTTAAGTAGCGAAAAAATAAGCCAACATTTCATTTATTCGAATTAAATTTCTGTGTATAGGTTACGACTATATTAGTTCCATGAGAAAATTAAAGTATTGCACCTGAAACAAACAATATGTCTACTATAAAGCATCTGTTATTGATATAATAGCAAATTTTTTCATAATTATTCTGAACTGTTGCCATATTGTGTTGTAAATAAGATCTATAAACCATTTACAAGCAATTAAGATAGTCCCCTTATAGAGTGGCAGCTATATCACGGTCCTTAGTAAAAATAATTTGTTCACTTATTTAATTGAAAAACCGAAAAGAAAATAAGATTTTTGATGTTACATTGGGTTGGCTTCTTTTACGATACTGTGCGTGAATCTTACATTAACTCCAAAATTCATTATCAAACTTCCTAACACCATGCTTGAAAAACTAAAAACACACGAACAAACAATCACATTTATGGCGTGATAACCATAAATTAAGTGAAAACCTCTGACATTATTCTGCATGAATAGTAGAATAAAGAACAAAAGTTTTTTTACGTGTCCTCATTTTACGTGAAGTTCAGAAACAATCTTACCAAAGGATCAGTGTCCTTATTCGAGCTCTTTAAATTTAGGAATTTACGCACAAGGTCGATCGAAGCACTAACTTTGAAGCTGGCTGCAAACGTACGAGCAATCTTACGCTGCAATTTCATTACACCTACTAA
>NC_061093.1:36078042-36080543 GCF_015104395.2 Macrobrachium nipponense
TATATATATATATATATATATATATTTTTTTATATATACATAATCCTATATATTATATATATATATATATATATATATATATATATATATATATATATATATATATATATATATGTGTGTGTGTGTGTGTGTGTGGTGTGTGTGTGTGTGTGTGTGTGTGTGTGTGTACGGCACCGCCGAATCTTTATGATCGTAGCTTAATTATTGTTATTCATGTTTGCCTCTAATATAATTAATTTGTAAACTATCATTTTTAATTGTAGAATAAATGTAATTAATCCTTAACTAAGTATAATCACGCCTTGCAGTAACTTAACTAAAAAGAGTACCGAATTTTAGTAATGTTTTTCTTTTTATTTTTTTCATTTTTTTTTGTTTAACTGCCAGCCATTTTATAGCGTTCTGTTGCTTGGCCAAGGCTGGCACATAACAATATATAATGCGTGTTCTTGAGTGCATGCATGCAGTGGAATTGATATTAATTTACATCTAGACAAGTTAGTCACAATGTCTGTTGTGATTTCTATTCAGAAAGCAAAGATTATTCGGCGCAATTGTCCCCTTCTGTACAATTTCTCCCTGATGTATTAATCATAATATTCAGTGCAATGAATTACCTTGAACAATAATTTCCCTATAAATGATAACTCGTGCGGGGGAGATAAATGAAATATGACGAAAGTGATATTGCTTCTGCTTGTTATTTCATCATTGATTTGGCGCTGATTACGGATAGCATAACAGGAAACAGACAGGTACATACTTCTGCTTCCATTACAACAATTCCATTGCCAAATTTCTCGTAATTGTGAAGCTGAATTGTGGGTAATATTTTCAGCTTTTCCTTCCTTTGCGGCAGTTATGGATGCATGGCTTCTTGTTACGAACATTTCTGCGTAAATGTAAATATGTACGTGAATATTTATCTTTTATCTGTCTGGTTTTCTTCTTTCCTGTATTTTATATTAGTATTCTTTTCGGCTTAATTTTTAATCTCTCATAATTTTACGTCTAGTTTTATTTCTATGATTTTTCTTATTTTTATCAACTGTTTCTATTTCCTACTATTGTTATCGTTCTTTGTATGCGTTCTTTGACGTTGAATGATAGAAATTACTCAAAATGCGCTTGATTAAAATTGAGCCTACCAGTAATGAAATACAGCTATTTTAACAGTTTCTGTGTCGTCGAAAACCTTCTTAGTTCTTCAGCAACAAATTGAGTAAACTTAAAAGATTGGAAAAGAAGGAAATGAGCAATCTATACTACGTCTCTCCAAGCTTCATATGCTTAAAGTAATTTCAGAAAAACACACCTTCAGGGGGATTCGAAATAATACATCGTTCATGTGCGTGCAGTCCATCAGTGACGGATATTGCGTTAATTCATTATTCAGATCATCATTTACACAACAAAACCAATTATGGAATTCCTTATCGAATTAGAGAACCAGTGATGCTTGCATGCAATAATAAGCATGAATAGCACAGGGAATTAAAGAGAATTAGTTTCTTCCTCCATCAAGTCTTTGTCTCATAAAGAGTAAAGTTTATTGATAAAAGAAGTGCATTGTCGAGTTAATTTAAATTTTGCTTATATATACTATATATATATATATATATATATATATATATATATATATATATATATATATATATATATATATATATATATACACACACAACACACACACACACACACACATATATATATATATATATATATATATATATATATATATATATATATATATATATATATATATATATATATATATATATATATATATATATATATATATATATATATATATATATTAATATATCCATCGGCAGAGTAGAAGTGTGTATCAAATTTTCTCTTCCTCGACTGACACAAGAGTCACGTTGAAAAGCTTTTAAGATTAGATCCCCAGATCATAAAAGGTTAAAGGCGTCAGCAGTGTGAGATTTCACTTCAACCTCAAAAACAGATTAAAATTCTGGATGACAATTGATAAATGTATGTGGACAAAAATATTTCGTATGTCTCGCTCTCTATCTCTATCTGTGGATGTATGCATGTATGTGCGTATATGTTACATGGAATATGTGCAATCCAGGGATTTCACGAAATGCCTAGGTCATGTTTGAAATAACCAGTTTGCTTAGGAGCATTTGATCCCGTAGGGCTTGTACTAAACACGGTGAAATAGTGATTCATCTACACTGTTTCGCCAGGTTTGGTACTAGTCGCTTGGGAGTCATATGCACTGAGGGACATTTGATCCCCACGGGCTACTATTAAACACGGCAAAATACATCTGACTCCTCAGGGGCTAGTACTAAACACTGCAAAATACATCTGACTCCCCAGGAGCTAGTACTAAACATGACAAAATGCATCTGACTCTTTAGGGGCTAGTACTAAACACGGCAAAATACATCTGACTCCCCAGGAGCTAGCACTAAACACGGCGAAACATTGTAGATGAATCACTGTTTCACCGTGACAAGCAGCCC
>NC_061093.1:36081043-36118543 GCF_015104395.2 Macrobrachium nipponense
TGACAAGCAGCCCTCGTGGTTCAAATGTTCCTAAGCGAAATGGTCACCCGCGGTATGCTAATTTGCAGCCCTTTGGCTTCTGTAGATTTTAAGATCTGAGGGAGGATGGTGTAAGGGGAAGAGTTGACGGATAAACAAATAGCCATCTCAATAGTTTTCGCTTACAGAAAACAAAAGATTGCAAAATAACGCAAGAATAAGAATTGAAAGTCAGTATAAATTTTGTTTTTATAGCTATTTTCATTTTTATTTGCTGCTTATTCATCAGACTCGATTACATATTGATGGTATGGAAAACAGTTACAACGGCCCTTCCATTCATAACGACCCTGTTCGGTAACCTAAACGGCTAATGTTGAAACGTTTGTTTGGGAATAGTTCTCTCTCTCCTTAAAATGCAGTATTACCTCAAAGGACTTTGACTAGGACATTTTAAAAGAGATACTATTCACGCATATTATTAACTCTTTTGCCAGATAAATATTGATAGTATTTTAGCCCAAAACTAGATTTTGCTAGTAAGTTTGTAAGGATACGACAATAAAAAAGTAAATAAGTAAATAGCCGCTGGTTAATGGCTGAATAACGTCATAATTCGCGATCTCAGAGCGAAAAAATGTTGCATATTGCATCCAATCAGTATGAATTTAGGATTACGTCGTGGACAGAAGAGAGAGAGAGAGAGAGAGAGAGTGAGAGAGAGAGAGAAGAAATCTTGCTAAATAATATATAAATATCGATCGAGGATGATTAGGCAACGCAATTATTTACATCACTGTTCCACTTGTTGCGCTGCAAAGCTGCTCTAAAATACATCTCTCAAACAAGGTCGATGAAACACCAAGTTGCAAGCAACAGACTTGACGCGTTCAGACCGTTGAAGTGTTGTCATATTTCACGAGAATGTGTAACTTGTTGAGCAAATGAGCTTCGTGAACACCTTCATCTCACATGATGAAGATGAAATGTTCATAGAACACACTTATTAGGCCAAGTTATTTAGGAGACCCTGTTGATGGCTGCGGAAAATATACGTCGTATAATAAATGAAAAACCTAATCCATAATAGCTCAACAAATGGTGGGGAATTACGGATAAATGGACAGTGCAAAGGGAGAAATTATGGATTCATAATTCCTTCACATAACCTTCATTATCTCTATGCAACAGCAGATGTTTACTGAATACATTATAATATTTGCATCTGTGGCGTGGGTTTGTTATCATTCGCTCTCATCGTTAGACATATCCAGAAACAGCGAAGTTATGTGCAGAAACTACTTTTCCTAAGCGCGGTGTTTAACTACATATCCCAAAACACTGTTTCAAGTGTCTTTGTCGGGAAATTTTATAGTAGATCCACATCAACCGTGCATTTGACGTCTAGGCCAGTCTCTTATGACGCTCCTGATTGGCTGTTGTTGAGCCAATCGCAGGGCTGGAATCTTTCAGTCTCTCTCGAGAGTTCACATAAGTAGGATGTATGTTCCATCTCTCTTAAAAGACGTATCCCTCATGAGAGGTGGAACATACATCCTGCCCATGTGAACTCTCTCGAGAAGAGACTGAGAGTTTCCAGCCCTATGATTGGCTTATCAACAGCCAATCAGGAGCGTTGTAAGGGACTGGCCTCGACGTCAAATGCACGGTTGATGTGAATCTACTATAGTACTTAATTTGATGGTTACGTTTTACCCTCCTGAGCTGCAAGACCAAAATAAGACAACAGCTACAATACGTTTCATAAAACCTCTTTTGGATCGTTCATATTCACGCAAGATATACCGTATCTCGTATATAACCCCTTTTCTAAATATTGAGCTCCATGTTGATTATTGTTTGATATTTATATCATCTTCGTCAATGACGAAGTACCGTAGTAGCAGATATTCTGCAAAATTATTTTTTATCAGAGATAGACATTTATTAATGTGGCAGGTAAAATGATGGTTATAAAATAGTTTTAAATCTTATCACTCTTATTATCTTAATTATATATATATATATATTATATATATATATATATATACATATATATATATATATATATATATATATATATATATATATATATATATATATATATATATATATATATATATATATATATATATATATATTATATATATATATATATATATATATATATATATATAATATATATATTATATATATATATGCAGATGGTGGAGGCTTACGCAGGGAATGATAGCCCCAGTTTCCCAAGAAGTAAGATAACCCTAAATACATGGATCAGGATCGGGGAGCTAGTCACTCAGCATGAAAGCAAGACGGATAAAGTGAGAGAGAGAGAGAGAGAGAGAGAGAGAGAGAGAGAGAGAGAGATCATCAACTTGAGTGGCTGAAAACCACGCATCGGTGTCTTCTTTCACTGAAAACCTTTGGGGGGGATTTCACTCTGCTACATTTGCTGATTGAAAAATCTTACAATTTTGCACAACATTTTATGACATTTGGGCGCGTTTTGATTTGAGACAACCATATTGGAGATAGTATAATTAGCCCCCCTTTTATGGTGTAACGAGAGGACTTATTCAGAAATCTTGCGCGTTGCACCTAATGATCAAAGCCTACGATTCTTTAAAACTATATCCACATACAGAATCTTGATATCCGCTGTTACTTATATTATTTTTATTCAGCAGATGAACCTTATGATTTTCTAAATAATAATAACATATAATATGGCGGTGAACAGTGAGATAGCAGCAATGTTAAACTTTATCATGGTCGAAATCCCACTTAAACTCACTGAAGGAGGACGCTATATTTAGATAAAGGAAAGAAAGAAATTTAAATGTGCTAAATGCAGTTGCTTTTTAAAACATTTCGCTCAAATGTAATGGCAATGACTGCAAATGTAACACATCGAAACCCATACAAGTAATTATGCTTATAAACAGTTTTTATTTACGTTTTCAGCCTACCAAATATGGCGAAGTTTATTCTTGGATAGGTTTAATCCCTGGTCTCACTGCCATTTTCCATTCCTAAAAATGTTTGTCATAAGAAGAAGACATATGAGATTTGCTCCTTATATAGTTTTTCTGAAAATTAGTGATTAAGTCTCTTTCCTCCTGTCAATTCTGAAAAAAGGGGCTAAAAAGTAAATTTTAATCGAAATAGATGAAGAAAAATACAAAATGTTATGATACTTTTTGCCATTCTAGAACATATACCTTTCAGACATTAGTATCTTAGGAAAGACGATGATTACTTGTTGCATAAATTAATCATTCAGTATTATATATATATGTTCATTATTATAATCAAGAGAGCCCTGTTGAGAACGGAAAATTGTTCTACAGAACAACGCACCCTTTTAATAAAAAAGTGGGAAGGGTGGGGGAGGCGGGGGGGGGGGGGGGGGGGGGGTTGGCCCACGAGATAGGGTGGAGGCGGAGTTCCGAAAGTAATGCCGAAAGTAGTACCCTTTTGCGTGACATCCCCTTGGGAATTTAAGGTATCTGAAATATCGGCGCGTTAAAACTGGCGAACATCCAACTATTTTAATGTATCAAGCCCCTAGAATTTGAACTGCTGTGCCTCTCTCTCTCTCTCTCTCTCTCTCTCTCTCTCTCTCTCTCTCTCTCTCTCTCTCTCACGTGTCTCTGAGTCCACTCCTTTATGTTTCTTGTTTTTATGCATTCGATCATAAAATTTTGTGAGAAGAACATAAGTTTTTTTATGAGAAGCCCATAGGAACACATGAAAACTCAGTGATATAAAATATTGTTTAGTAACTCGACTTTTGTTACATTTTTAACATACTAAGTTCATAATGCACATTTATACACACACACACACATCTTGTGTCAAAATTTAATTGACTAATTTTATCACGAAGATTTAACTTGCGTAGGACTATACTAATTCAAGGAGAAAGGCTCCCATTTAATTAAAAAGAATAAACTTGCCAGAAAGATTAACCTTTATTGATAATAGAAACATTTCCATGTTTCCTTCTTTAGGCAAATGTATCTAAATCTTCGATAACGTAACAAAAACTCTTTTCTTTACCATTGGTGGGAAAATTCTCATCGTTTGAAGAAGATTAATGTTAATTTTTCATCATGGATAACCAGTGAATTTTTTCCAATGATATTTATTACCAATTCGCATTACTGCTTAAAGTCTCGTTCCGTAACCTCTGTAAGGTGAAGTGTTTATAAGGAGTGTAATTTTCATCTGCATCAAAGGATTCCAATGTACACTCGACCTTCTCAGATTTGTTTGCAAAAAGTGGAGGAAGATGAAAAGCAAAACATTATTTAAAAGTTAATATATTTTTTGTGTCTTTGACAAAGTGATTCGGTATGTAGGCGATGATAACCTTCCAGGGACGCACACACACACGCATATATATATATATATATATATATATATATATATATATATATATATATATATATATATATATATATATATACATATCGAGACCAGAGTCTCGTTTCACATTTGGTAAGCGTTAAGCCAAGAGCGGAAGGCTTACTGGTAATACCTTGTCTGGTAACACATTCTCCTCTCTCTCTCTCTCTCTCTCTCTCCTCTCTCTCTCCATCTCCTCTCTCTCAGACCCTGACAATAGGCCTCCCTCTCTCTATCTCTCTCTCTCTCTCAAGGCGATCACTGGCAATAGCCCTCTCTCTCTCTCTCTCTCTCTCTCTCTCTCTCTCTCCTGATAACCTCCCTTCCATTTCATTCGGTCATCAAATCAGAGTCGGGACTACAAAAATACACGTTTATTCAAAGCAAAGTACTAATTGAATAACTCAGATTCTTACAGGATAATTATTAGAATGATAACTCATAGTTCAATTAACTCAGATAACCCCCCGTGAAATAATAGTCTGAATCAGTAATATTCAAACGCCAGTTATCTCTTCTCCAAAATATTATAGTTCCCTCCACACTGGACACCGTCCCCTTTACTAGATCCGCCTGTTTAAAAGACAGGAGGGACACACTAATGAGCATACACAATTGCAAAGACAAAGTCAAAAGATTAAATGAAATAGAACATCTTTACAATAATGTCAAAACGCAAACAAGCCACCCCTTTGGCTAAATCACAGTAACTCTTAGCAATTGCAGCTTGGAATATCACACACTTTTCACAAAACAGAAAAAACATTGCAGAGCCATCCTGGCTCTCTCCAAGTAACTGTCTCCCCCGTTCTGGCTAATACATGCCATTATGAACGAAAGAGGCGCACACGTACAGACAAACTCACGCCCTTCGTCCACACCCTCATAACTGGTTGCAACCAGTTTTCAAAGGCACCTTCTCGAACTACAGGACGATCGTTGACCTGCTCAGTAATCATCTTAATGTCACGCCACCCAAAAAGATACATCAGCATTCTTAAGCTGAGATGTCTTGTCACTTGGACTCTCTGTATCTAAGAAAGTTAAGAATGACGAGTCTGTACATTCCCCCTTTTTACACACACACACACACACACACATGCACACACACACACACTCACATACACACACACACACACACATAAAACATATATATATATATATATATATATATATATATATATATATATATATATATATATATATATATATATATATATATATATATATATATATATATATATATATATATAACACACACATATATATGTGTGTATGAGTGTTTGTGTGTGCAATTTTTATGACTCTGACATACGATTTATATATCAAACACCAAGTAATGAAAAACAGTTGTAAATCGTATTAAATATACTGTGAATTTGTACAACTTTATACCATCCTCTGGAGATGGCTTAGCAGTAAAGCCTAAACCGGTTAGGATTTATAGCCGTTGTTCATATCTTCTCTGTGGTGTTTGATCTATTTTAAAATTTATAAAAACAATATTACATACAGAAAAAACAAGGCCCGTAATTATGCGCATTAATGCTTGATCTCTATATAATATGCTCCTGTGGGTATCTTCTTTAGTAATAAGTTAACTATTCTTCTATAACTTCATTATAAGTATCTATTCAAAAATTCCAGTTATGAGTAACGATAATTTATTCATGCGTAAATGCCACTTTTTTTTTTTTTTTTTTTTTTTTTTACCACGAAACCTCTGTCTATATGGAAGCTCCCATGCCTCGATATGATGATAACAGTTTTTCATCATTTCTGTTGCATTGGGAAGCCTGCATTGGACTTTGTCAGCACGAATGCAGAATTTGTTTCCATTCGGGTTCATCAGCAATAAAGTGGTATAGATACCGATCGTAGCTGTATCCTTTATCGTCATCAAAACTGACGTACTGGCTTTTTGGACGTATACAGTTGACAGAAACTAGCAGAATCAATGTTTGTTTGTTACCAATATTTGTTCCTGTTTTGGTTACCTTAAACGTTCGCGTTATTTTTTTCCAATAATGGAATTTATTTGTCTTCTCTGGTAATGGACTGTCTTGAATACTTCATTTTCGAAATGATGGGAACTATAGACACGATGTTGTATTTCAACACGCCCTCGAAGAAAGAGAGAGAGAGAGAGAAAGAGAGAGAGAGAGAGAGAGAGAGAGAGCGATTATATATATATATATATATATATATATATATAGGGTATATATATAATATATATAGATATCTATATATATATATATATATATATGGAAGCGAATACCACGGGAAATGATAGTCAAGAATCCAAGCGCTTTCGTCTTTATTCAGACATCGTCAAGGAGCTACTAAAGTACAATCGGAGAGGAAGGCCTCAGGTACAAACAAGATCAGGAATACCAGATGGTTAATTATCAAAAGGGTAAAAATTAAAAGGGATATCACACGGTCACAAACTTAAACAGATTCTGACCCTAACCGAAATTACAAAGTATCTTTTACAGTCCAAAAACATGTAAAAACTGAATATATTAATTTTGTTGCTTATATTTATCTACAACTTTTTTCATTATGAAAGCATCAAGTTTAAATAAACCAAGACTTAAATTTAGAACATTTCTATTATTTGACTTGATAAAACAAGATTCAATGATATTCCTTTTAACTGTGTCATTACATGGGACTAAGGCTCTTGCTTGACTCAGTTAATAGGATGGTCTAAATCTCTCATATGTACAAATAATGCATTCGATATTTGCCCAGTTCTCACAGAATATTGATGTTGCTTAAGACGCTGTGAAAGAGATTTGCCAGTCTGTCCGTAATAGATTTTATCACACTTTTTGCAAGGAATTTCATATATGCAGCCTGGAAGATCTTTAGGAGAATTTTTGATTACTAAACTCTTGACATTAATATTACTGAAAACAACATTTATGTTAAAAAGCTTTAAAATTCTAGGAATATCTAAAAACCTTTCATCATAAGGTAATTAGAAGTTTACGCTTACTAAATTCAAGTTTGTCATTAGTTGAATAAAATGTGTTTCTAGCTCTTTTCCATGCCACATCTACAAAAGTCCTTGGGTATTTAAGTTTCAATGCAATATCATAAATAGTTTTAATTTCAGCGTCAACAAACTGCGGGCTACAGACACGTAAAGCCCTTAGGAACATCCCAGAAAAAACAGAGAATTTAACATTTTGATGGTGATTGGAGTAGTAATGAACAAAAGAAGTGCATGAACGAGCAAGTGATGCCCAAGTCGATTTTACCAGTGAGAATTCTTCGCCTAGCAGAGCGACCTTTCGACGAGTTTCAACGCATCATACTTCAGAAACACATCGACATCACAAAAGTGGAAGTAGATGATGCGTTCCGTACACTTAGAAGCAGACGGTATAGCTTTAATCAGACGGTTCCTGTCGATTGGAAGAATCGGATGCTGGATTATTGCTATGGAAAATTGAGAAAGTGCTGCAACCGTCTTGAAAGGAAGCTCCAAGTCAAGCTGAAAAATCTTATTGCTGAAAGCGACTGGACTAAGCATGCCAACGTGGACTTCATGATTAATTTATCTGACAAACCAGTGGATAGTGCTACGACAGCGGCTTTGGGATATGGGTTAAGCTTTGGTGTATTTAATGGTAACCTGGACTGTGTCGACATCTCAAAATCGTTTTGTTATTTAGAAAAATTGAATCAAAACCTATGCCCTGATGATATCAATATTTGTAAAGGTATTGTGTATGGTGCTATGAGTAAACCTTCTCCCCCTAATGTACCCGTGAGATTTCTCCAGACTTTTAAGAAAATTAAAGAAGACGAAACAGTGAAGGTGACAAAAGCAGATAAATCTAATGCAGTGGTAATTATGAATAAAAGTGACTATATAAGTAAAATAATGACATTGCTAAATGACACTGATACTTATACGAAACTGAGGTCTGGACCCTACACAGACAGTTAACTCCCATTTTAATAAACAAATTAAATCCATTTTGAAGGGCTTGGACCATTTAATTAAACAGTTTACACACAATGCGCCTCCCTACCTTACATGTATGGTTTAGTCAGACACATAAAATCAATAACCCTATCAGACCAATCATTAGTTCAGTGGGCTCAGTTTCGTATAATTTATCTAAATGGCTTGTAAAAATTCTTACTCCTTTGGTAGGAAATATTTCTAACACGAATGTTAAAAACAATGTTGATTTTATAAACAAATTGAATAGTTTAAATTTGAATTATGATTTTAATATGGTTAGTTTTGATGTTGTCTCTTTATTTACAAAAGTGCCTGTAGATGACTTACTTGAATATGGAAAGGTGAAGTTGGAATTGAGCGTCATGACATTTCCCTTAAGTGTAGAAAATCTCATTAGTCTCATAAGGTTATGTATCAAAGATAGTAAAAATTTTGTTTCAATGGGGAATTTTTTGTACAAAAGTTTGGCATGGCCATGGGTAATCCCTTATCTCCTGTCCTTAGCAATATTTACATGGAATTTTTTGAGACAAAACTCTTACCAAGAATTTTGCCCCAAAAAGTTATTTGGTTTAGATACGTGGATGATATCTTCTGTATTTGGCCAGTTCACGAAAACCTCCAGGAATTCCTTAATAATCTCAATAATTTAGTCCCTTCTATAAAATTTACTGTAGAGGAAGAAAGAAATTGTAATTTGAATTTTCTTGATGTAACTGTCCATAGAAATGATAGAAATTTCACCCTTTTCAGTCTTTCGAAAATCAACTAATATTGCCTCTTTTTTTCATTACTACTCCAATCACCATCAAAATGTTAAATTCTCTGTTTTTTCTGGGATGTTCCTAAGGGCTTTACGTGTCTGTAGCCCGCAGTTTGTTGACGCTGAAATTAAAACTATTTATGATATTGCATTGAAACTTAAATACCCAAGGACTTTTGTAGATGTGGCATGGAAAAGAGCTAGAAACACATTTTATTCAACTAATGACAAACTTGAATTTAGTAAGCATAACATTCTAAAATTACCTTATGATGAAAGGTTTTTAGATATTCCTAGAATTTTAAAGCTTTTTAACATAAATGTTGTTTTCAGTAATATTAATGTCAAGAGTTTAGTAATCAAAAATTCTCCTAAAGATCTTCCAGGCTGCATATATGAAATTCCTTGCAAAAAGTGTGATAAAATCTATTACGGACAGACTGGCAAATCTCTTTCACAGCGTCTTAAGCAACATCAATATTCTGTGAGAACTGGGCAAATATCGAATGCATTATTTGTACATATGAGAGATTTAGACCATCCTATTAACTGGAGTCAAGCAAGAGCCTTAGTCCCATGTAATGACACAGTTAAAAGGAATATCATTGAATCTTGTTTTATCAAGTCAAATAATAGAAATGTTCTAAATTTAAGTCTTGGTTTATTTAAACTTGATGCTTTCATAATGAAAAAAGTTGTAGATAAATATAAGCAACAAAATTAATATATTCAGTTTTTACATGTTTTGGACTGTAAAGATACTTTGTAATTTCGGTTAGGGTCAGAATCTGTTTAAGTTTGTGACCGTGTGATATCCCTTTTAATTTTTACCCTTTTGATAATTAACCATCTGGTATTCCTGATCTTGTTTGTACCTGAGGCCTTCCTCTCCGATTGTACTTTAGTAGCTCCTTGACGATGTCTGAATAAAGACGAAAGCGCTTGGATTCTTGACTATCATTTCCCGTGGTATTCGCTTATTTATGAAGTCACGTGCATCTACTGTGATTTTTTAAGCATATATATATATATATATATATATATATATATATATATATATATATATATATATATATATACATATATATATATACTATATCATATATATACTATATTTATATATATATATATATATATAGATATATATATATATATATATATATATATATATATATATATATATATGATATGTATGTATCATTTCCCAAATGGGCCTCAGGGACTGAGATTGAAATAAGTGACGTTTTTGTGTAGACAAGGCTTGATCAGAACTTTATCAGGCTACATAGTAGATAGTCGCCAATTTGAAAGCGAGAGTTTTGTGTCTTATACCAAACCTGAGAAGATACTAAAGAGATTTTAGGTTCTTTCAGGATTTTTCTAAAGATGTCTGTGATGCAAATGAATATTACATTTCGTACTGATCGTGTTTAATTGGACTCTTAAATTTTAGAAAGCGTAACACCTTCTCTCCACTTGCATCTTCTATTATGAGATCCATTCGCCCTAACCCTTTCTCTCAATAAGTTACATCCCTCCATTGAAATTTCTTTTTACTGTCATTTTACTGTCAAAAATTTCTATTTCTTTGCTCCAAATCCATCTGACCTTCCCGTCGCGATAGACATTCGCAATGTATCTGATTTGTTCTCTTCTGTTGCGCTGCCTTGACCAATCTTCATTTATTGAATGCACCAAATCTCCCATTAAATCGCAGTATTTTTTCATTATTTCTACACATTCACCTCTAGAAAGATGTCTCAATGAAATATATATCATTATAAAAATTTGAGTCAATAGGCACGAAAAATTCGAAGCTGATAACTGGCACTACCAAAATAAGAAGCACAATTTGACGAATCTCATATGAAAATTGGATCACGTCTTATATCATAAAGGAAGAGGAAACCAAACATGTTCTATTAATTAAGAAGCTGAACAGGGTGTTTATCATCACATTAACGAAATCCTTTGATAAAAGGTGAACAGAAATCAAATATGCATTTTTTATATAAATCTGTTCTCAAAGTTTTGCACATTTTAACCAAAGAATTTCCAATTCATTTTCAATATTTTATGAGTTGCATTTCTTTCTCCATTGTTGTCTCAATCATTCATTATCTTCCTCATTTCTCATAATCACTTTTACTTGACGCCCCTTTCCTGTCTTTCATCTAGATTTTTATTTTCTTTTGATCATGGTGGAAAATTATAGCTGTTTTTAAACTATATCTTACTTTGTTTTTAGCAATTCGGGAGTATTCATTTTATACTTTATGAATGGGAGCGTATGATGAACATATTCATTCAGTTTTAAATAGAGATATGACTCTCAATTATCAATTTAAAAAACTTTTAGGTTATTGTGTAATCCGGGCACTTCTGTATGGTATCAAAAACATTGTGAACTGCATCAATAGGCTTATTGTTCTAAAGGGTCCACGATAAAACAAAGTGTTTAGAGTCCGTGTATAATTTTTATGCTTTTTGTAGTCTTAAAAAGTATACACGGACTCTCAACACTTTGTATTATTGTGGACCCTTTAGAACATTATATATAATCTTGCGATAGAGAGTTTTTCCCTAATAGGCTTATTATTACTCGTAAATGTAGATTTTTTCATACATTTCAATTATATTATTGCCTCCTTATTTACCTACCAGTGTAATAGATTATATAATATAAGTTATAACAAATAAAAGGAAATCGCAACATATCAGTGAGATCAATTGCAATCTCTCATGGAAACTAACCTCGATATCTTTCGAACGACTTCATGGCTGGAAATCGATTTTAAATAGTTGAGATCTTACGAAAAGGTCAGAATGTCTTTTATTGCATTATTCTCTTTGAGTTTGGGTACCAAAGACATTCAGAGAATGGAGAATGGAAGGTAGAGATCTTTTCCAAACAAATGGGATAAATAATGAAGGCCCGAGAACCAAAATATCCACCCGTATCATCAGATGAAATGAAAAATCTTTTATTGAAGAAAGTCTGACTCCTCAGATGGGAAATTTTCTTGGAGATTTCGAAGTCGTTACTATACGGAAGTTCAGCCAGTTTTACCGGCATTGCCCATTCAAATCGGCGTTTAGCCTAATTGCTATCGTTGGGAACGAATTCCCATTCCAACCCCGGCAACCTAGTTTGTGCCCTGAAATCGAGGAGTTTACTGAGGGCGTCCTTAACCCGACACTTCAAAATAATTATATAGTGATCCCTCACCCGGAAGCGGAAGCGATGCTTCAGAGACGTTCTTACCGTCGAAAATTGAAGGACTGAACAAGGAAAGTTGTGAATTAGATTTTATTTACATTTCCATGGTAACGATATTGCAAATAGCCACATCATAATAGCCTCATTTGTTAACGCTTTGCACTTTCGTCTTCGGTTTGCATCTATGATATTTCGATACGGAAAAAAATGAATGGCGTAACATCATTAACTACACACTAAAATTTAATTAGTGGTAAATGATAACCTTTGTAATTATCAAAAAATGATAAACCGACTTCTTTCGAGTAAATAATGAACCTCAGCGTAAATCGTATAAGACGTTTTTACTGTTCCATATTTCTTCATATTTGCTAAGCGTGATATTTTAAAATATATTAATAAATTTAGAGCCATTTACTGACAACATTAGCCTCAAGGGTTATACTTAAAACAAACTGGAAATATAAAATGAAAATCGTAAAGGAAAGTGAACATTGCCTCCTCTTGTGGCTTATCTTTATATGATACCGGTGACCAAATCTATTGTAATTCTAGTTTATAGTAATAAAGCGATAAATGACTAATTCAATCAACCCTTTAATTCTGATGGATCAGTAGTTTGCAAACGCATCGTAAAGTTGCATTTATGTAATAAGTCCATTTATGTTTGCTTTTTACTATAAATCAATAGCAGATGCCTTGTATACATCAATATGCTCTTGCTATTTCCTTTCCGCAAATTGCTGATAATTTATAACAAAATCGCTTGGCGACTGAAAATAAATAGATAGATAGATAGATAGATAGATAGATAGATAGATAGTAGATAGATAGATAGATAGAAAATTACCTGACAGAGCCTTTCAACTCTAAGAGTTTTATCAGTAAGGAGAAGCAACATCTCTTCAGCTGATGAAACCCTAACTGCCTATTACATCGAGAAGGAAGCTTTTTATAGGCCTTTTTAAGAGATGCTGTATCGTGATAAGGGTAGTTTTTCTCATTCCAAGGATGTCGGAGATATTGATCTGTCTTTTGTAACTTTCTGGACGTTACAAAGAAGCGCTATCAATAATGAACACTAATATAAAACTAACGATAGTTAGAGCAATCATGTTATCTAAATGGAATTTTGCTCGCGTCATTATTATCATTATTAGCATTATCATTACTATTGTTGTTGATGCTTTTGTTTTTGTACACAGAGGAGGAAATATTCACGTGAAATGACACATGGTTCCTTTGTTTCTTAGACTATGAATTCTGTGCAAAGTGTGTGTGTATCTGCTTTTGGCTTCCACTTACTGTCGTTTAAAGCTCCTTTGCTTGGCATCTGTGAATGCTTTCTGTAAATCAAAAGAAAAACCTAAAGAACGATATCGGCTCAAGAGCCAGGACAAAAAAAAAACAAAAAAAACAAATCCAATATCCAAAAATAAGTCGGTCGTCTTTGCCAAAAACTTCCATCAGTATTGGAAAACTTTGTTTGAGACGTCAAGAAACAATCAGCGTTTTTTTTGTCTTAATTTTGTGTGTGTGTGTGTGTGTGAAAATATTTTTGTTCAGTTAATTCATTAGAACCTAACTACCAATGATTTATGAAATTATGGCAGAGAAGAATATCTGATAAATTTTGAGCGTTCCCCATTGAACCCCACCCCCTTGCTTATTCCGCTATCTTTTTTATTATGCTCTTCCCTAAAGCATAAAAAGCAACCAGTAAGAGCAACTAGTGATGCCAAGGCACGTGAATATCCTCACATATCCTCAAAAGGATCAAGACCCCAGATCCACGACACACAAACACCAACAATAGCAATACCCAACACCACCAGTGACGAAACTCCTTTGAGAGCGTGAATGGAATTCCATTTGCAACCGCCGGAACTTTCACAGAGATCAAAGAGACCAATTAGCATCCAGCCTTCCGGCAACACCTAATACGACCATTCTGGCGTTATCAGTTTTGCTGTAGATTTCATTTCTGTTTTCATTTTTTTTTTTTCCTCGCACTTGTTTCTTGTGAGCCACAGTAATTCCATTGTGGAAATGTATTTACTCGAAGATAACCAAAGAGAAACATCTATCGCTAAACAAAGTAGATGTAATACCGTAGCAAAGGTTTTCGTTCTCTTTTCATGTTTTGCTTTGAAATTAAGAAAAAAGATAGAAGGCTGGATATAGGCGGTCTTGAAATAACAGAACAAGAAATGCAGCAACCCCCAATAAAAAAGGCGTCTGAGGGAGTCCATGATCACAAGATTACGTTTATATATATATATATATATATATATATATATATATATATATATATATATATATATATATATATATATGTGTGTGTGTGTGTGTGTGTGTGTGTGTGTGTGTATGTATGTGTGTGACATGATGCATGGACACCATATAGGTATGCATTACCATTTTTATTTCATTCTTTTGGATGTTTATATGATCATGAATCTCATAAAACATTTATTTTCATAAAAGATTTAAGGTGCAGATTTCGTAAAGTAGGAAGTAAGTATAGTATTGTTTACACTAATATGGTTATCAAAACATTGTAAAATATGTATCTTGGATTATATATTGAATAAAAATGTACTATATGCATTCTGTAAAATTCGTATAATTATTTTTCATATATTTCTGTATAAACGTGCTTTTGATATATTAAGCAAATATGATTTACCTAAAATATCATAGAGAAATGCAAATTACTCGAGTCCTGTCAATATTCTGATTATGAAATCTGCATATTAGGGAATTCCTCTACTATAGCTGGTTCACTTAAGGTGGAATCTTGTATTAGCCGTACGCTTACTAGACGTTTGTCTGGCGCCACTGATTGGCCGGTACCGGGAGGTAGGCAGCTCCCAGCCAATCAGCGGGCGCCAAACAAACGTCTCGTAGGCATAGGGTTCACCCAAGAATCTACCTTAAGTGAACCTAGCTACTCCTCCGGTGCATTTAATTATGTCAATGGGGGAACTATACTTGTCAAAATTGCGCTGCGAAAAATTAGCAGCTATGCCTTCCAGTGAACTCACATTTTTTCGTATTTAGAGGGCTTGGACTCTTATTCTAACTATTCCACCATAAAATACTAACATTTAGAAAAAAAGGACACTGTCGAGCGCTCCCAGATACCTCGGATATCTGGGGACATGGTGCTCAAAACTAAGCGGATATGAAAGAGTTAAGTGAACCCAGCTATTCCTCTTGTGCGGTTAATTATTGTGCTGCGCAAGATTAGCAGCAATGACTTCCAGTGAACTGTACAGTTTTTTATTTTTATTTTTTTACATGTCCAGCAACAGTTACGTGCCTTTCTTTATCTCAATACTGCCTAGCCAAGATAATGGATACAGTTCCTGTATGGCTGTACCCATACTACAGCGAAACATACCATAAACACACACCGATAGCATATATTATAAGTTGAGTACAAGGCAACGACTTATTGGAAATCCTGTCCAGTCCTTCACGAGGTTACCCACTATTTGCCAGAAATTTTTTTTCTCCACTTAAGGTAATTGACCTGTTTTAAACTTGTTTGTGATGTGGAGCAAGAAGTTACCGACATGTATTTAAGACATGTTTTACTATAGTGTGGATGCACTCTGTGAACCCTCTCGAATCTAACTCAGGACATCCAAGCACACACTATCGTTCCATTTACTGAGGATAGAGTTTGTTAAGACACAATAAATGACTGCCTTGATTATCAAGGAAAATGGATTTCAGCGACTACCACATGGCAACGTTTTCCTGCAACTCTTAGCTGACACTATTTCATGAAAATAAATCAGTTGGTTATGTGCTCCTGCAAAGTTTGTTACAAGATGCCAATTGTCGCTAGAAAACGTGATTATGTGACACCGCTTCTAGTCGGTTTAGTTCTTGCAAATGAGCAGTTGACAACGCCGTTCATTTTCCACAAGCCTTTTGATGCATAATGAAGATTAGGTGCTTGCGACAGAAAATATTTTTAGACGTAAGCCTCTAGGGAAAATGAATTTCTTGGGTAATATGCGATGTAGTTAGCGCGCTTCCGTTATTTAAGGTTAATGGTAAAGTCGTGGGAAATTCGAGAACATGAACTGATTATACCAAAGGGTGAAGAACAGGAGAGTGGGTATAAAGCTGTTAAATAATTCGTTATCTGAAGATTTGAGGGGGAATTCTTTAAACTGTTAGATTATAGCAATAAATGAAAAATCTACTTTTTAGTCAGATAGAAGAGACGATTCGCTGTAAAGTTCCATATAAAAGCTTTTTTTCTTCATTTCTCTAAAATAGTTTTGAAGTTACAATGCAATGCGATTATTACATTTACTTCCGGCAGATAATTTTTTTTCTGTGTTGTTCCTAAAAACTTCGGTTTATGGTTACGTGTGAGTGTGTGTTTATAAGTTACTAACTTAAGATAATGCCTGTTACTCTTAACCTTTATGAATTAAAGTTTTTGTATACAGAATGATTAATAATATTTCACACATTAATTAGGTCGCAGTACTTTTCTGTGAAAGTATAGTTTAAATATCGTAAAAGAAAATATGTGACGGTTCTTCGAAAAATTATTATTATACCTCCATATTGAAAAATTAGGTATACACACATAGACACACAGTCACGCACGCAAAAACACACACACACACACACACACACACACACAACACACATATATATATATATATATATATATATTATATATATATATATATATATATATGTGTGTGTGTGTGCGTGCGTGTGTGTGTGTGTGTGTGTGCGCGCGCGTGTGTGTGTGTGTGTGTGAATGATTCAAGAGAGCGTTTATACATGAAACCATTCGTCCTTGTAGCGTCATATTTACTCTTTAAATCCATATGTTTTATAACTCAGATCAGGAATAATAAAATCTGAGTTATTTGATTTATTCAAGTGCTACCATTGCTTGGTTAACTACAGGGGAATAGGTTCTCAGCTTCATGGTTTCAAAATCAGTATCCACTAAGATCCCATGCAACCTGATAAGTTTTACCTAATATCCGTTAAGAGCTGTTTTGGGTATTTTCTCCTATCCTACAACTCTTATTCTTTTTTTTTTTACTTTTTTTTATGTCAACAATACTTATTTCTAAGTATGTAAAAACATTTACTGTAATCATTAAAGCTTATATTGAGCTGGACATATCGACACACATGGAAAAATATCTTTCATTTTTAACAAACGAGTTTGATTTCCGAAATGAATTTTTATATTTTCAGAGAGAAAATAGTACGCAGGTTATGTAATGGCTTTGTTGTTGTTGTTGTTGTTGTTGTTGTTGTTTTTGTTTTTATTATCATTATAAACAGAGCAGTGTTTGGCATTTCAAGAATTGAACAGCTGAAGATCATATAGTACACTTTATTTTGAGTAGATCCACAGTTTATTTGTTTTCCCCTCCTACACGTCGAGGGGAATTCTCTTTCCCCTCAAACCCTCTCCCCATTAACTGCTTAATATCCCCTTTGCTGGCCTCCATCCTCAAGGGCATAATCAGCTCACCCATCTGTAATCTCCCCAGCTCCACTATTTAGGCTAAATCATCTCTCGGTCTACATCATTTGGGTTGGTCTAAAACCCGTATTTCATAACAAGTATGCCATATGTTTTCGTAAGCTCTTCGTTTGTTGACGTTGTGGTAGAAGTTAGATTAGAATAGCAGCTATTTCAATATTCTTTTTTTGTTTTTCAAAAGAAAGCAACAGCTCTATAACAAAATGCTGCTTAATTTCATTTCTCTCAAGTTTCTAGATCCTAATACATTTATTAGGCAATGATGGCAAGATCATTTATAGCTAAATTATTCATTGGAACGAGTCTGTCTCAGAAACGAAGATTTTTTTTTTTTTAAGCTAAGCAATCTTTGTCATTCTGAACCTATTCTTACAAGATTTGCATTTCGCTTAGGGATGTTAATATAATGTTTCATAATCTTGATAGCTGGAGTTGGAAAGACTCTGATGGTTATCTTATAAGGTTAATAGATTCTATAGATATTCCTTTTACCTCCCTTCTATTGACTAAGATATTTGGTAAAGGAATGGAGAATAAGATTCGAAATTCATTCATCTTTATTACTCTGAAGCTTCCTGGTCAGTCATTTCGTCTAAGGAATCTTTTGTCGCATAGTATTTGGGCGCCAAGTGCAAGTTTCAACAACTGCAAAACTGCATTTGTAAGTTATACTTCTCCGGATATAAATTTCCCGCAGGCTTTCATGCTTGGACGGCCCAAGACTGTGAGAGCCATTTATGTTTATATAAATTCAGAAGGATGGTAGCTGAGAAAATAGATATAATGGTATATATATATTGAACCAAGTCATAAAAGCGTCACTACATGTCAAATCATGTTTCACCATAAAAGCTTCACGAGGCAAAGTATAGAATCAACCAGGAAAGAGAGAGAGAGAGAGAGAGAGGAGAGAGAGAGAGAGAGAGAGAGAGCAAAATTACGGTGAGGAAATGAACACGTAAAAAGAGGATTTATGGACCGCGTTCCATAACGGCGCGGGATGAAGGAAGTTGCGGGAAATGATTTAGAATTCCTCTTTTTCCTCGGACGCCGCAAAAGACAATTCTGTCTGCATTTTGTGGAGGTTGTTGCCGTTGCGAAAAAAAGCAGTAATTTGTGTCAAGCTAAAATTCCACGTGAGTATTGTTACCGGATAAGGATGGGATTCCTTGTAAGAATTCTTTACAAATATGTCCCAGCTCTATTGTTTTTATTTGATCATAAAACGCTCTTTACAACATGACACGTGTCACGCACTACAGTATTCAAAACTAGGAGTAGATGTATATATGTTACAACTTCAGGGATGCATTAATTTGCAATCATTTTCGGGAATCATTTGGTCATTTATTATGTTTATTGACATAATTTAATTTACTCATATTGAAACGCTTATCTAGTACTAATATGCATTGATATGTATACATATATATATATATATATATATATATATATATATATATATATATATATATATATATAATATATATATATATTATATATATATATACACACTCACACACACACACACACACACACACACACATATATATATATATTATATAATATATATATATATATATATATATTATATATATATATATTATATATATTATATATATATATGTGTGTGTGTGTGTGTGTGTGTGTGTGTGTTTGTGTTTTGTGCGTGTGCGCGTTTATCTGTGATTGCTTGATTGCTCATGTGCCTGTGTTTCTGCGCATACGTTCCCTTCGATGAGTGACTGCGTAGAATACTGCGCTAACTCTTCTAGGAAACTCAGTTACAACGTGAAGGCGGGAGACAAAAGTCGGATTAGTTTCATGGAAAAGATCAGCTTTAGGAATTCCCAGAATTCCTGAAAGATTAATAATCACATGAGAAAGAAACCTTTCGCAAAATGTTGAACTTATCCTCTCATGCAGTATTTATCTCATTCGTTCAAGGGTCATGGTCACATGACGTTTGAAGTTCTCCATATTGAAATTGAGTCATTTCTCTCTCTCTCTCTCTCTCTCTCTCTCTCTCATCTCTCTCTCTCATCTGCGAAGGTTAGTACAAAGTGCTTTGGTAATAATTTCTCTCATTGTATATCGTCGTCATTCCTTTAAAAAAAGAAACAATTCCAATAGATGCATATTACTTTAAAGGCGTATTTTATTATTCATTAAACTTTTATTATTAAGACATTTTAGTAAGCTAATAGGTAAATTGCTTTGCAAATTTGAAGAGTTAAGTTAACTGAATTAGGACTATTTAGCCCCCAAAAGTCTGAAAATTATATTAACTTGGTTTATCAACAAATTATCTTAAGGTTTATTATATAGTATGTATTTATTACATTTCGCACATTTCAAAATAGAAGCAAATAAAAAAAAGAGTGAATATTATGCCAGAAAAATAAAGCCTACTTTTAATTTTCTATCGAATGAAGTAGATGTTAACATTTCATATTTTACAAATAATTCAACAAATAACCTCATTACTGACACCGGTTACCAGGAACTACCACCTATCGCTGTGCACTGTTATTTGTGTATTTCGACAATGGAAAAAAGCTGTCCTCACTGGATTTCCGTGACGTATGTTCGGCAACATTTCTGAAAAGTTCTGTACATTTTGTCATAACCATAAATCCAGTTGAGTGTCTCTGAAATACAGTAACATTTTCCTGGCAAATTTTTTTAGTACTCTTTCTGAGGCCATTACATCTAAGGAATTTTGGATTGCCCACAGAAAAGGGGATTTATATTGTTTCCAGGCCTATATATATATTATATATATATTATAATATATATATATATATATATATATATATATATCGAGCTACAATGTCCTTTAATATCTAATTCGCTCTACCTCGGAAATTAATATATTTTCATATATGCTTAACGAAGGGAATGGGTTTTTTCTCGATAATAGATTTACCTGTACTTGGGCGCGAACGCAGGTACGTTATAAATCCAGGAGCGTCAGTGGAAGCTATAACCACTCAACCACGCGAGAGGCTTAAAGGTATATGTCGTCTCTCACCTCAAATACTTTCTCGCGCTGAAGTATTCGTTGGTTTGGAGACAACATCAACCCGCCTCGACTCTGGTAGTTAAGTAGCGCTTTTGACAACACGTAGCATTTTACATAAGTCATATCACATTACCGTGATTCATATACATATATCGAGCTACAATGTCCTTTAATATCTAATTCGCTCTACCTCGGAATTAATATATTTTCATATATTAATTCCGAGGTAGAACGAATTAGATATTAAAGGACATTGTAGCTCGATATATGTATATGAATCACGGTAATGTGATATGACTTATATATATATATATATATATATATATATATATATATATATATACATATATATATACTATATATATATATATATATATATATATTATATATATATGTGTGTGTGTGTGTGTGTGTGTACATATATATATTCGCTTAAATGCAAGGTCGCCTTGACTGATTAGTTTATAAGAGACATAATTCCTTCATTCTAATGACAGTGACTTAATTTTTGTATAGGTGATTCATTAGATTTTGAGATGCTCTAATGTAACAATTTAAAAAATAAGAGAGAGAGAGAGAGAGAGAGATTGAGAGGAGAGAGAGAGGTGATCGAAGTATCAAGACCGAGAAATACAAACTTTTGGAGAAAATTGTACAAATTTGACTTATCTAGTTTTAGTAGATTGTTGTGATTGTTCTTAGATTGTTCTTAGAAACTTGTGAAGATCATCCCTACTGAGAGCAAAGAAGCAGATTTAAAATAAATCTGAAGGCAAAGAATGGAGAGAAATAACAGCGACAAACTTAACCTGAAATACGGCCATCTTGGTCACGTTGACCAGTCATTTTTACACAGCAATTCTCCACCATCAAACCAAGAGAAGGTTTGCGGAATTCATGAATCTCACGACGAGGAAGAAAAGTTGGACAAATGGCCCAGAAGTTGGGCGCATAATTCGTTGTCAAAAATTGCTGATGAAAAGTTCGTCACTCGTGTTGGTGCGACAAGACATCAGCCTGGCAGCAGATGGTGTCCTTTCACTTCGTTCAGCAGCAAACCTTTGCATCCGTTGAATACTAAATTAGCTGACCAACTCGCACTCTACTGTTGTCCTTGTGAATTCTTCTACCTTTATCGTTTTTTAACTTTTTTTTTCTTTTAGTTGCGGTGATGCTTAAAATGCGATGTCTTTAAAATCTCACCCTTTCGTAATATCAGGTTTCAAAACTAATCTGTTATCACTCGATCGAAACCTATTGCTTACCCCATTCTTGAATCTTTCCTTCTTCCAGTTTCTTTCCAGTGACATAGTTTTCCCTTCTTTATTTCTGTTTTCATTAAGAGTTACGCTACTAAAGAAGATCAATGTAATTGAACATTAGACTTTAAGCTTGGGTTTTTAACGCTTATGGAGACCTGTTCAAACATTCTGAATTTTTTATTAGTTTTCCTGAATCGTGAACTTTTTTGGTTGTTTTGACTGAAATCTGCGTTTATAAATATTTGATGGTGAACCGGTACACAATATTTAATCATGTAAGTATGGACAATTTATAAAATACACAAACGATTGAAATGAAATGTCATATACGTTGATCCATGCTTTATTCAGCAAACTTATGGGCTTTCGTTTCAATGTAGTTTATGGAATCACTGACCATTTGTTGCTCGCGAACAGTTTATATTAAAATGTTATGAGGCATGAATTCCATGGGAAAATGTTTCTACACAATTTATGATAATGTCAGTGATATTTGAAGTGCCAAAAATTAGCCCAAATGTAATGGAAAATATTTTGTTATAGTTTAGAGTGCTTTCAGTTTCAAAGCAATACAAAAGGACTCTCATCACCATACAATTCATAAATTTGCTGAAGAATACGATAAAAAGGTAAAATGAAGGTCTGCATATATTATCTTTAACACTGGAAGGTTGTGAAATGGTGAAGTCTAAGCAAATCAATTTTTTCCCAAATTTATGTAATTAACTGTTTATATAATTATGTATTCCTTGGTTAAAACACAGAATGGTGAAATAGGGTTTTGTGCCTAGCGGAAACACTTCGGAAATCTCTCTCTCTCTCTCTCTCTCTCTCTCTCTCTCTCTTCTCTCTCTTCATAAAGGTCTTCCTTATGAACCTTGTTACCTTAGAAAAGCATATTTTTAACAATCCGCTAAGTTAATATATTAACAATCTGAGAACTTAATACATAAACATCTTACGAGCTCTGCATATTTTAAGGAATTACATTATATTTTAAAATTGCTTAGTGCCTGCAAACTGAATGTACTTAAATATCCCGTTCTATTCTCGGCATCCAAAGAAACGACATAAACAAATATTTTCATGTTCCTTAGGAAAGATATCTAATCTCGAAAAAGATGGAATACTGAAAACATCAGATACAGGAAGACAAGATTAATTAAATGGTCGTGGAATTCTACTTTAGAAATAAGAAAAATAAATTATTTTGATACATTGTTTCAAGTGAGGAATATTCTTGTATGTGAAGATAGAAAGTAAACAGTAAATTTATGTGGTAGTGTATTAATATTTTCAAATTTAAATCAGCATATTCATTTTAAATGAGTAGCTAAAGGCTCAATACTCCAGCTATAATGTTGATTAGCTCTTTTAAATTCTAATATAAACGAGGCAACGTGTCTCTATTTTGCTAATTGAGAGTTCATTGTATTATCAACGGTTTCCTAGTCACACATTATATATTTTATAAAAGATAAATGATCCAAAAATTAAATAAAGAATATTAATAAAAATGACACCGATAACCAATCGAAATTGTTGAAGAAGAAATTATTACTCATTTAATACATTGAAAAAGGAATTAATTTTTATAAGAATCTTAGAATGAATATCGTTGATGATTGAATTATTTGTCTCAGCATATTTTGCCTAAATTTATTGCTAGCCAAATACTAATGAAATATCATTTGTTCGAAATTCATAATCCTCTCCTATGGACACAAGTTAAATAGGTTAAGGCATTTATAAGTGCAACAGTTTACAATTAAATTTGGTTTCACTGGAAATCAGGCGGGTCTTGAACGATTGTCAGATTTGACCATGAGCGACTGACTCCAAGGAATGAAAAGAGTTTATGCATATTTTGTCAGGATAGTAAATTATATTTTCACGTAGTTCTCTGAGAAAACACAGGAGGTTGAATACTGATAGTTTTTATCGGCAAGTTTTCCCTTCACAGTGTACCTGCCAGTTCCAGAGAAACATCACGCTCAAGGCTCTATTGGCCTCTTGTAAGCTTTTTTCTACAAAAGTTTTAATCTACTTAACTGAAGCTTACAAAAGCCCCAGGGAACTTCTTCTCGCCTACTTAACTGATATATACAAATTACTTGAAATACTGAAGGCCGAAAGTCATTGCAACAACCTGACATGAAACTTTTTCTTCGAAAGTTTTTTTTTTTCCTAAAGTCCACTCATTCGCAAAATAGGTATCCAATTTCGAGTGAAACGTGTCTTCTAGAATTCATAGGTTTAGTAATTTCTATCTCCATTGAACGGGAATATCATCTTCCCTAACTCATGTCACATTCTAAGCAGTTGTTCATTACGAATAAGAACGGAATGGATGAGGACACAAGAGCAAAAGGTTAATAAGGATAATGAGCGTTTCTTTATTTTTAATAAATAATAGTCGTTCTTTCATTATTATTAACCCGTAGACCATCACAATATTGCTTTGCAGCTCAACTAAGATACACAGTCGCCTAGTTTGTTACTTAAGCCAATCCAAGATAAAACAAGTATTGCGTAATTGTTTCTTTTGAAAGCTAATATAAAACCGATAATTAAATTATTTAACGAATATGTGTATGTTCCGTAGACCCAGAATGTGTACAATTAACTTCAAATTGGTTTATTAGCCAGTCAACTTTTATAATGTATAAATATATATATATATATATATATATATATATATATATATATATAATATATATATATATATATATATACATCTATATATATATATATATATATATATATATATATATATATATATATATATATATATATATACATATATAAAATCAGAAGGCGTTTGAAGGAAGACAGCATTAAACATATGAAACATATGTCACTTTATTCTCATTGCGACGTTTCGAGACCAATGTCTCATCATCCAGGCTAAAATAAAAGATAAAAACTTATATACATACAGCATTAAATTATTTTTGTTGACAAAAAAAAAACACACATTGAATAAAGTAATACAAGGAAATTCACAACATTGAAATACAAGTTACTCTAAATAATGAAAAAAATAAAACGAATAAAATAAAATATATATATACTATATATTTTATATATATATATATATATATATATATATATATATATATATATATAGGCATTATTAAAATTAGGAATAGTTTAAAAAAAGACACCTTGTCTCAACGACGTTCGGTTGCTGTATGGGAAACGCATCGAAAGTAAACAAGAAGAAGGGCCTGGTTTAAGCTATGTACAAGGGAACAGATGAAGAGTGGTTGTTCAAGGTTGGCGCTGAATTAGCCTGGATGATGAGACATTGGTCTCGAAACGTCGCAATGAGAATAAAGTGACATATGTTTAATGCTGTCTTCTTCAACGCCTTCTGATTGTACTGCCGAGGACTAGCCTAACCATCATGTTGAATTATACATATATATATATATATATATATATATATATATATATATATATATATATATATATATATATATATATATATATATATATATAATATATATATATATATATATATATAATATATATATATATATATATATATATATATATATATATATATATATATATATATATATATATATATATATATATATATATATATATATATATATATATATATATATATATTTAAGGAAGCAAGTAGATCTTAACGGCATTTAAAAATGAGTCAAAACATACCCTCATTACAGATGTTCATCTACCACTGCGCACTTGTTTATTTTCGACGAAAAAAATGGGTCTCCCTAGACTGCCATAACGTATTTTTGGAAACATGATCTTCAAGGGTCGTGAACGTTTCAGTAAGGCTTAATAATCCAGGTGAGTTGATGACAGATAAGGTTTTAGGGGCACATGACACCTATTTAGCTACGGTATTTTTTTTTTTTTAACAGACTTTTTCAACGAACGTGGTGACGCCATTGCGTTTTTGGAATTTTTATAGGACATACAAATGATGATTTAGAAATCTACCATATCAAAAAAATTCTAAATATTTCCAGAGTTACGTTTTAGTTTCTTACTAGGCGTTCGTAAAGTTTTGCACAAATTAATAATAGTTTTTTTTAGTATAGTCTTACCTTGATTAATTTTATGTAATAACACCAAGAAAATATTAATAAGGATTTCATCATTTTTTCTAAATGTAACAAATTTAAATGATAAGAGAGAGAGAGAGAGAGAGAGAGAGAGAGAGAGAGAGAGAGAGAGAGAGAGAGAGAGAGAGAGAGAATTTATAGCATGGAAAACTGCACCTTTTGGTGAAAATGATAAAACTTTCCGTTTCTATTAATTTTGTTTTATTAGACTGTAGCGATGAAGTGATATTTATTCTCAGCAAGATCGTAGGTAATTGAAATAGGGAGGCAAATTTACGATAGATCTTAAGGTGAGGGATAGTAAAAACAAATAAAAAATAAAAAAGATAAAAATAAAAAAAGCGGAAAACCCAGTTGGAATACAGCCATATTGGACAAGTTCCCTCCATCCATCCTCAACCAGGAGAAGATTTTGGGAATTCATGATCCTCATGAGGCAGAAAAAAAGTTGGCAAATGTCCCAAGAGTTGGGTTTACAATTTGCCGTCAAAAATTGCTGATGAAAAAGTTCCTCCCTCCTGTTGGTGAAATAGAGACATCAGCCTGGCAGCAGATGGATTTCCTTTATTCCAGATTTACTGCAAAACTTTGCGTTGTCGAATGCAAAGTTAGCCGAACAAGACTTGCTTTATAGCTGTCATTATGACTTATTATGACCTCATGGTTTAACGGTTTTTTAACCTTCGTTCTTTAGTTTAGCGGTGATATTATACTATGATTTATCACGAATCTCTTGTATTTATAATATCAGGACAAGACCATTCTGCTAACACTTGATATCTACTGCAGAAGGAGCACAATTTCCTACCTTTTTATCAAATTCTTTTGCTACATTCATGAATTTTTACTTCGATTGTCTTGTCTCTATAGTTACACAAATTTCCCTTCTCATGTTATATTTTCGTAGAAGGTTAGGCAGGTCAAGAAGGTCAACGCACTTCAAGATTGTATACGAAGGGTTTTAAATGCATTTATATACGTGTTCAGATATTTTATCTTTTCGAATATTCGTTCTGCGCTACGCGACTACATCGTAAATGTCGTTGGTATAACTGAAATCTGCAGTCATTAATATCTCATGATCGTAAACAACACGATGCAGATAGTTCAATAACCTAAATCTTGTGTGTATAAAATAAATAAACGATTCAAATGAAATAGCGTCATATTTGTACAAACATGCTTGACGCCAAGAACTAATGGGCTGTTCATTTCAATTTCATTTATAGAATCAGTGACCATTTAGATAACATGACCCAGTTGTATGACATTGTTCGCTAACTGCTTTCGTTTGCATTAAAATGTTTTAGACGAGGTCTATATTTCACTGAAGGTTACGAAATGCATTTCGTTGTAGGAATATCGTGTCTCTGTTCAGCAGTTTCTCTGAAAAATGTCTGTACACAGTTTATGATAAAGTTGGTGATGTTTTGGCTGTCATTAATTAACTTATATTTAATGGAAAAAATTGGGTTAGGTGTTTTTTGCTGATAATGAAACAACAGGAGACTAAAACATTGCAATTCTTGTATTCATAGAATACGATAGGAAGAGAATTTGAAAGTCTACATAATCTTAGGAAAATTTTGTAAAGGTGAAGACTGATCATATTCGTCCTGTTTTCAAAATTTATGTAATCAATAGTTATTTAGGTATTCTTTAATTTCTGACATTTTTCTTTTGCGTAAAATGAAGAGAAATTTTGGCAGGAAAGTATAAAAAGAATTAGAGGGAAGTAAATAAGATTGTTTTGATAAAACAGTTCAGCACAGGAAACTCATTACCTGAAGAAGAGACAAGAAAAGTACGTAGCATTTTCTTGCAAAAAAAAAAAAAAAAAAAAAAAAAAAGTAGCAGCTTGACCACAAAAGGAAAATTTCTTGAACATCATCTGCCTCGTCTTCACCCCAAAAGCAGAGCTGCATAATGATGCTTTATAAGACAATCTAAAGATCCTTTCATGTCGAAAAGCATTATATGTTGGAATTACGTTTTTCGATGAGGGGAATCACTTAGCCCCCCCACCCCCCCCCCTCTCTCTCTCTCTCCTCTCTCTCTCTCTCTCTCTCTCTGCAAACTATTAAATGTCTGAGAGGTTGGTCCGTAAGTATTTCACTCTGAAAAACGTTAACATTTCTCGAACATAATAAAATAGAATGAATCGGTAAAATCCAAATATTCTAAGTGCAAACTTAATTAACTTTTTTAATTCTAATATAAATGAGGAAGCAGGTGTCTAGTTATGCTAATTAAGCGTTTAGTGTATTATTAACGGTTTGCTCATTACATATTTAATGAAATTTAACTAAGACAGGGAAAATCTGAAAAAAATAGCACTAACAGAAATCGAAATTGTCGAAGAGGAAATTGACACTTATATTTAAACAAGAATGCATTTTAATAAACACCTTAAATAAGTATACCGTTCTGATAAAAAAATACTTGGCTCGGAGAGTTTCACCTAAATGAGGTGTCATTTATTTTTTTTTAAGATAATGAAAATTGTGGTATGTCATACTTACGGATATATCGGTGCGGAATGGTTATATCGATTGATTACTTTATCCTAGGGAACGAACACCAAACTGTTTTTTTATCATTATTATTTTTATTATTTTCTTTTATAAGGCTCTCATTGTGGGTACACGGCTCGCTTACCAGCATCCCTTGCCTTATTGTTACTGCATCTTTATCTTTATTAATTTATATTGCTTTCAACTATAAAATTTTACTAAAGCTTTTACTGTCCTGCAGTTTACATTTATAAACAGCTGTTTGCCGATGATAGTTACTGTAACTAACACGGTTACTGAAAGTTGCTTTATAGTTGTCTTGTTAAAAACTTGCTTATTTACTCACTGCTTTTACGATAAAGTATTGCATACATTTCAAACCCAACTTTTTTAATTACGAGATAAAAATAACCCCGGATTATGTTTTTTCTTGCAACCAATGTCAATGAATCAGTCGGTAGTACACCAAGACCACCGGTGTCTCGCTAGTTTTCAATCAGCCGCGATTTTGAGAATGTAAACAAATCAAATGCAAATGCAATTCTGTAATAGAGTAACAGTACGATAATAGTACATGCATAATACTGTAATTGGATGCAGCAAGCAAAACAACCTTTATTTCAATCATTATTATTATAAGCATAGCTATACTGTTGAACCTTTGCTAGTGATCACTTTTCTCCAGAAGATATTTCGATTTTTAGAGCTTTTCTGTTTTCGGAATTACGGATAAGAGATCGTAAACCTGTATGGACATTTTGCTGTGCTGACATTAATATTGATACTTTAAAATGAGTAAATCTTTGTTGAAAGCGATTCAGGGGTGTAGTTGTAGGAGGGTAATGTAAGATTACTTTGAGTGTTTTGGGATGATTCACGTATACAAACAACGATACATACGTTTTTATCCTTTATCTCGGTGAGCTACTTTGTACAAAAAGGGAAATTTCAACTAGGGCCATATCCTTCATAGGATGTCACCTAAAAGTGCAAGAGTGCACTGAAATGTCATCTCATATGATATACAGCATTTCTTCAACAATCTTTGTTTTGGAACAGACGATAAGTGATTGACTGACTCCAGAGGTTGACAAGATCTCATGAATATCGTATTGGGAAGAAAAGCAAGGTTAATATTTTCACTTAGCTGTCTTGGAAAACTCCTGTAGGCGAACATAATTAGATTTTATCGTAATGGTTCCTTTTACAATATACCTACCTGTCAGTTTCAGAGAAATATAGAGCTTAAGGATCTTTTTTTTTTTGTTCCTCTCCTAAACTTCCTTTCTGCGAAAGTCTTAGTCTACTTAACTGATGTTTACAGGAGCCCGAGCAAAGTTCTGATCTTCTTAACTGGTGTTTACAAAAGCCCTGATAAGTTCTAAACCTTACTTAATCACTTGATGTCTATAAATTCCCTGACAATGCCTAAAAGGCCGAAAGTCGTCTTAACAAGACAAAATGGCAGTTTTTATACCTTTAAGTCAGTCAGTTCCGAAGTAGATATTCACTTTATAGGGAAGCGTTGTACCCTTCCCCATCCCAAATTTCTTAGTTTGGAAATTCTGCTCCAGATGAAAAATTAACTTTTTCCAGAATGCAAATCAAATTCTAACCAGATGTTTATCACGTATGGAACCCAATGGACATGAAAACAGGAGCAAAATGATATTATGGATACTGAGCGTTCATTAGTTTTCAGTAAATAGTAGTGGCTCTTTCATTATAATTTATTGAGGGAATATCAAGATATTCCTTTGTAGCTTAACCACGACAGTCGTATGGTTTCTTGCATAAGCCAAACCAAGAAAAGCACAAGTTTTGTGCATTTTTTAAAGTAAATTTGCTACCAGTAATTCAATTCTTTGCCGAACACATTTATGGTCCTGTGACTTAAAAAATCTCCAGTTAATTTGAAACTAAAATAATGCACGATAAATGACAAGTAATCGCGCCCGAAAGATTCAAGGAAGTATTGGTAACAGTTACAGCGGACACTACCTATTGCAACTCTTAACAGTACACGTCAGACTCTTGGCTTTACCAGGGATTTTTTATCTTATATAATTTTGAAGGTGACTCTACTGCACACGTTGAATGATAGGGAAAACTGGTTATGAAAAAAAAACACACACACACACACACACACAACAATGAAGACTCACTGCATCTTCAGAACACTAAATAATCCTTACTATGGCTTTTACCTCAGCAATCCATGCTCAAGACTTCTTAAACATAGTATTGTCAAACATGTACCGCTTATCGAATGGTCGAATCAGTTGTTCTTCTTCTAACAAGTAATTTAATGAATCGCATGCAAGATTGTCTTTGAAACAAATGGATTCTTTGCATTTGTTCAAGACAGACACAACGTTCTTTATTGTCAAACATATAACATTCCGCCTTTTCTCTATCCCCTTAATCCGTATCTCTAGGTATCACAAAACTCTGAGAAAAGCGAACCCTTTCCATTCTCCCAAATGTGAAGATTCTGTCGGCACTGTAAATAAATATCCTTTTCATTGTCTTGGTAACTTGGCCATTATCTTCGGTTCTGATTCCCCTCCCCAATTCTGAATGCCTTTATAGTAGAATCTTTTAAAGGCTTTTCTCTCTTTTTTTTCTTCCTTTTCGGCTTAATCCTCTCATCGTTTGTTATCGCTTGGCTGTTTCTTTTGTTTCCCGATGGAATCTTAAATCCTCATTTCAAATGGATTATACGGGAAGGAACCATCTTGAATAGGTGCCGCCATTTCTACTTGACGATGTATAACTGCGGTTCAGTTACTGCATTTTCTAAGGTACCAAGTTTTTTTTACTAATCCTCACAGCATAGCAATGCAAAAAAAAAAAAAACAAAAAAAAACAGAGACATAACTTAAAAAAAACAGCGCTTATTTGGCCGGTACCATTGCTGTAGCTACATAAATAAAACGAGAGATCTCTCCTACACCTCCAGTGAATATTTTTAGCACCTGCTTCTCTTCTTTTCATTGATCTTTGTTAACCATTATCAATTTGTCACTGCTTGATTTTCAAAAGCTATTCATATCGTGCTGTATTTAGTTTGATTAGTATCAATCATGTTTTCTAAATTACCTATCAGAGTTCTTATACTTTTTTCATATTTATTCCTCTTGGTATCTTATAAGTTGATCATCTTCTATAATAAAAACGAATTAACGTTAAACAAGGTAATAAATGTCATTAAAAATCTGGCAAGCACAAGTATAGAGAAATATTGTACACAGCATATTAGCTTGTCGTTAAAATGATACAAGTCACTAATTATTCGACGCTGATATTTTGAACAAAGATTTACCTGAAGATCCCATTTTTTACTTCTAATTAAACTTCTTATCTACTTGCTTTCAGAAATAATTCTCTCTTCTTTTTTCTTTTATAGATGACGGTAATTACCAACAGGAGATATTATCATTTAAGCTTCTATCTCACTCCTATTTGGACGATGCATTTACACTGTAGCCTTTGGCGAGTGGTGAGCAACATAACTTTCCATTAACCACGATTACAGTGCCTCAGTGGTGTGGTCGGTATGGTGTTGGCTTGCCACCTCGTTGGCCGCGAGTTCGATTCTCGGGCATATCACTGAGGTGTGAGAGATGTGTGCTTTTGGTGATAGAAGTACACTCTCGACGTGGTTCGGAAGTCACGTAAAGCCGTAGTCCCGTTGAAGAATAAACACTGGTTCCATGCAACGTCAAAACACCATACAAACAAACAATAATCACGATTAGATTTAGTGATATCATCTATAAATATTCTCCGTCAGTTACTGAAAAACAGAAAGATCGTAAACAATCATACACGTTCCCACTATCCCTCTGATTTACGCTCTTCTCATTTCGTTGGAAGTTACCTATTTTGCATATCCGCGAAGCGCAACATCCAAACTGAATATCACTCACCCTGTTTACGGAAGTGCCGGAAATGCTAAGGCTTCAATCGTGCTAACATTCCGGAAAACATCGACAAGGAAATCGTCGGAATCCCTACATATGTGGAACGGGATCGTAAACATGTTTTTCGATGTGTATTCCGTGGCAGGAGGGAATACGCATAATATCCAAGCGACGGAATAATAAAATACCTCCCGGTTAGATGATTAGAGGGGAGGAAAATTTGGTCACTAGGGAAATATTGCTTTATATAAAAAAGGAAATATTGAGCGAAATTGTGGATAAATAAATTGGGCTTATGTTTACCAGGAAAGACTAAATATACCATGGGTAAGTTATACGCCTATGCATACGCATACACATGTATACAAACAATACAAATGCATGCAATATTCATTGCTTGATTTTACAATATTCGTCATGGAAACGTCTTTATATTTGTAATATGCAATTTCATATCAAAAGCATTAAGTAATCCGTGCCGAGCGCTTCCGCTTTTATTGAAGAATTTTCGAGGCACAAATGAAATACAGTTGGAAAGAAGGTTACAAGGTAAACAAAAAGATCAAGAATACCAAATGGTTAATTGTCAAAAACGTAAATATCAAAGAGATAATCCAGTATAACCTGAGATCACGAGGCCGCAAACTAAAACATAGATTTAACCATAAAAGAAACAGAAGCTTAGCCATGCAAAGTCCAAAAACATGTATAAAACTTGATATATTAACTTTGTTGCTTATATATATCTGCAACATTTTTAATTATGAGGACATCAAGTTTAAATAAACCAAGACTTAGATTTAGAACACTTCTATTATTTGACTTGATGAAACAAGATTCAATATTCCTTTTAACTGTGTCGCTACACGGGATTAAGGATCTAGCTTGGCTTCAGTTAATAGGATGATCTGCATCTCTCATATGTACGAATCGTGCATTCGATATTTGGCCAATTCTCACAGAATAAAATAAATTAGAACATACGATACCTGATGCACTGAAGAACATTTGAAGAAAATTGAGATACTCTGTTTTTCAAAGAGAAATTCCGTCGTGTTAACTCTCATCAGCGAAATTGAAATCCCAGACATCGAGTTAATAAGACGAGCAGCTGCAAGATTTTGGCAGAGATTAGATTAACGGGACGTCCCCCAGACTAAGACCTCTCACTTCTCATAGAGAGTCTTTGAGAGTCAAGGGTGAAGTAAGAGATTTTGTCTCAACTCCTTCCACTTCAATCCGTTTCCTTTAACACAATTAAATTGGACAGTTCTTTCATGGACATTTTTTCTCCTCTTGTTGAGGAATCGTTATAAATTCCTTAAACATTACTTTGAAATCGAAAAGCTTTAAGATGACTCTCTGTTGGGATGGTGGAAAGACAGGATTGGTGTTTACAGTATTTACAACCATTCCATGAAACTGGAAAGTTTTAAACTACTTTTGGATTTCTTGGAGAGAGAGAGAGAGAGAGAGAGAGAGAGAGAGAGAGAGAGAGAGAGAGAGAGAGAGAGAGAGAGAGAGAGAGAGAGAGATATTGCAGACAAGAATTTAGCATACTAGAATTCCTTTAGAATTCTCTCACTTTTTTGAGTAATCTTATTAACAGAATTTACTGAATCTATGTAACTGTTTATCGACCTATTCAGAGAACTAAATTGTTATGGGGGGCTTACATAATCTAATTTCAGAGCTTTAGAGTGGAAACATTCCGTCATTTGATTTCAGGCAAAAGTCACAATACTTATGAAAGATGAAAGTTATAAAATTTATATTTCTCTGAATATCAATTTCAGACACAGATATATGTAAACCTCTACGCCCCTTTTTGAGACTGCTGTGAAATGGAATAGTGGGTACAAACAGCTCACATTTCATCAGATAAAGACGAAAATGAGGATTCAAATAAGATTCAAATGAAAATTATTTTACAAATAATGCAAAAATCAATACTAACGGGTCTGTCAACTGGAAGTACGTTCCCTTTTGTAGAAATGACCTCAGCGATAATATAAGCCTCATAAACATTGAGCATTTACTAAGACAGCATAAAATAACACGGTGCTGTTGAAATTTTTTTCTTATTTTCATCAGGGCATAAATTTTCTGTAATTCTTCAATTTCCTTTTATTGTGAGCAATTGCATTTGCTAAAAATTGATAATATTCCTATCATTATTATTTTTCTGTTCCGTTCTTTCCTGCTCTTTGTTTATTTCATTATTTCTTATAAGGTCTAAATAACACCCTCAGGTGCTATTCAAAATTTAGTTCTATTTTTTATCAAAACTGTCCACGCTCTAAAATTCGCACCATATTAATTATCATTGACGTTTTATACAGGAACAGTAAACGTAGCTGAACATACTTGCTAAAGAAAATGCAACTTTTCACATAAATATTACAAGGATAATCATTTTAACGTTCATTACTAGTATTCTCTCAAAATCAATACATCTTGACTTCACACGGTCTCAAGTTCCCAACTCTGATCAGGTTTTGCTCTTCTCGTCTGGAAGAGAATGGAATCTCATCCAAAAAAACTACGTGTGTTCTCTTTGATATGTGATCTTGCAAGTTAATGGAAAAATATGACCAGACCTCCATTCTTCAAAGACTACTTATTCATTAATAGGATTCCTTACCATCAGGAAAAATACTTTTTTTTCTTTGATGACTCGAACATTGATCGCCTCATTGAATATGAGAACAAGAACGGTGATGTATTTTGCCAGATATTATCAGCAGTGAATTCATAAAATAAGTCCACGACCACAACAATTTTGAGTCATAAATTAAGCGTCTACAAGGATGATTATTCATTACGGTAATTTTCCTGTGGATTTTCCCTCCAACACACAACGTGATAAGTATTTCATAGTAATTAGTTAACTTATTTTCGTATATGTAATCAGCATCATGCTCGATAACCTCTTTCCCGTTGTGTATTATCATTACGTGGTGGTTTAATAATGCAATATATATATGTATATATATATATATATATATATTATATATATATATATATATATATATATATTATATACATATATATAATATATTATATATCGCATTTTATAGAATTATGTGTGAGAGAGATAGAAAAATTATAAAATAGAATGGACACGAGCTGTAGGTTGCGGTCATCGAAAACTATTTTTTTCTTATTTAAATGGTCTAAATAATATATTGAGCAGAATATGTTTTTATGTATCATAAACAAAATTACAAAGAAGAAATCTCCCGCTGTTCGTCAGGTTGCTTATAAAATCAAACAGCTTCCGGACGAAGGTTCTTCAGCCTCCATGTAAAGGGAGGGGATGACACAGAGACTTATTATTTGAAGTCTAATAAATTTCAAACGGGAAGAGCAAAATGGAAATCAAAACGTCGGGCTGACTGCGAAGGGCAGATGACAGGAAGCAGAAAGTGAGATTTAATACTCCGCCGAACGAGGGGAATACCTAATAACGGAGGATGCACAAAAATAATCACAAATCAAGGGATGTTCAGGGGAGCGAAGTGGAATTGTGCCAAATGGGTATAAAAGAGAAGATTGAGAGGGGAAAGACTCGGTTGAAAACACGAATGGGAAACGATCCTTTTTTTATTTTTTGTCACACTACTATTAGTGCAAGTCTTTGCTGTTCACTGTATGATGATGTAAATATAATAGAAGACTGTGCATACTGTGATTTCAGACATTTTCTTCTAGTTTCCTATGAATTTATTTGAATTGCCAAACATAGTTTACTAATTCTAAGACACCTCGGAGACCATTTTCACTCTAATGAGGATTCACTCAAAACTTTTCATGTCTAAAAAGAAATTCTATGACTCTCCCTAATCAATTCCCTTTTAAGAAAGGGTTGGTGATGGAAGTGATGTCTAAGTGACCTCACCTCCCCAACCTTATAGGGAAACAGAACAGGGAAATGTTAAGGTGGCGCCTGTCCAGATATGCATTTTAGAAAATTACTAAATAGCAATTTTGACCTGAATGCAAATAAAAATAATACCAAAAGAATGACGATAAAAGAGATATGAAAACAAAATCAGTACTAAGCGTGGGTGCAGATAAATGCAGTTAAGTTCTTACGAGAAGAAAAGCAGAGAAATATGTCTTAGCCTTTCAGGGTGAATTAATAGGAACATCCGTTGGAAGTCAACCAAGTGCATTGCCAGATAATAAGAAATCAGACAAATTAATAATTATCACTAACTGGAACAATTCCCTCAAGAAATTCCTTAAGCGAACTGAATTAATCCAAACCAACAGTTGGTCGACAATGGAATAAGACTACTGTACTTGAGAACCTTTCAAGTTCAAGTAATAGAGGTCATAAATCGATAATGATGAAAGTAGTTTGACTTGTTCAGTGGGATTTCTGTTTTGAAATTTAGCGGAAAATTATAACAAAATCATTGCAATTTTCACATTGCGTATTCCAATTGATTGTAAGCTGAAATTGATAAAGCATTATGTATATACCATGAGCAAAGACGTAAGGTATGACAAAGAATTATTTGAACACGAATTTCACCCAAAGGAACACTTTCATTTGGCCATATTGCATTACAGCGAAATTTAACATCCCAGGCCTTCTCGTTAAGTCATGAAAGCCCACAACCGAGCGAATCACCCCCTCCCCCGAAAGGCTTCGTTAATTATGATAATGGGGTTCATTTTAGTCCCCATTACTCTCACGTCTCACAATCTTTAATGGGGTTTTCTTTCGCTTCTGCCGCCTAAGTTGCCCATTC
>NC_061093.1:36131043-36138543 GCF_015104395.2 Macrobrachium nipponense
CTCTTTGATGGAAAAAAATTCCTTTGTAATGTTTCGTCTACTGTGCTTTGATTTCAGAACTCTTAGGACGAATGGAACACACCGTCTCTGGTTCCAAGAATTTTTCCTTGACTATAATAAACAGGAGAGATAATTACAAAGACCTATATTTTTTTAATATTCAGAGAATTTTAATAAGGAAAAAATGGTCAGATAAATGTCAAGATATAACGGAATGAAAAGTTGATAAGATTTTTATGAGCACAATTCTTTAGAGATGGAGTGAAAATCTAATAGTTAATTTTTTTTTTAAATAACAAAGGACCCTAAGCGCTTTTCTTAAGTATTTCCTAAATATTAAATAGTAAACACAGTGGATTTCTAAACAATCTTCAGCATTCAAGTTATGCAATTAAGAAACCAATCAAATCATAACTCTAAGAAAATTATTTATTTTGTGATGCTGAAGTCAGGTTATAAGGTTTGTATTATACGGTTTTTATACAGAATAGAGATACCTTTGTCAGAAACCATACGTACTAGAAAGGTTACTTTAATGTGCGTTTCTCAATCAATTTACTCATATATTTTCTTCACTATTATTCTTAACGTATTTATGTTTAGGTAAGAAAAGCACCCGAAGACAAAACCAGATCTCTGGCGCAACCTTCCTAAATAAAGCTGTCAGAGTTAATAAGGAAATTCGAAAAGGTCGGCACCTTTAGGCATAAGAAGGAATCTCATTTCCGTGGGAGAGAAAAATAAAGAAAGCCTTGGAGAAACTAGCCACCAGTTGTTTTTCATACGGAAAGTATTTTTGGAGACTTCCTTTCCTTTATATACATTCATCACATATACATACGTATATATATATATATCTATATATATATATATATATATATATATATATATATATATATATATATATATGAATACTTATCACATCACCACCGTGATTCATATAAATCATTCGAGCTACAAAATGTCCTTTAATATCTAATTCGCTCTGCCTCGGAATTGATATATTTTCATATATGTACCAAGGGGAATTTTTTTAGTTGATAATAATTTCGTTCCCCCAGGGGAACGAAATTATTATCAACTAAAAAAATTCCCCCTCGGTACATATATGAAAAATATATCAATTCTGAGGTAGAGCGAATTAGATATTAAAGGACATTTGTAGCTCGAATGATATATATATATATATATATATATATATATAATATATATATATATATATATATATATATATATATACATATATATATATATATATATATATATATATATATATATATATATATATATATATATATACATATATATACATATATATGTATATATACATTACTAACTATCTTTTTTATATATTGAGATAGTTATTCTTCTAACTGAATCTGTTTCATCTTGTGTTTCTTCCTTAGAAGTTTGGCTCGAATTTTCTTATTAATTTTTTTCTTATAATCATTTTGGAAAATTAACATTCATTTCTGAACATCTCTTCAACTTGTGCATAAATGTGTGTATTTTTTTTTCAAATAATTTAAATGCTGTTTAACTAATAAACTTATCTTTGAAGTTTTCTGAATAACAGCAGGAAATATTCACAAGGTGTGAAAATTGCAATATTTGATTTTTGTTGTGTTTACATAACAACTGCATTGTAACAATTCTCAAACCAAAAATCAATTATTTTGTAATAAATACCTTCTTACCTACAAATGAGACAGAGAAAGAGGGAAAGAGAGTTGGGGGGGGGGGGGGGTGGTGTGGGGGGGGGGGATGATGTGCTGATCAGGAAGACAAAAATAATATCCAGTCAATTGAACTCATTTAAATTTAATCGCTGCTAATGATAGTTTTGGGCCAATGACTCTTCTGCATTCATAACTTTATTTCTCTCTTAAATATCATGCCTTCGTATCCTGTCTAGCCTTTGCTGAAAGAGATTAAGCACAGCGTATCTTTCAACATCGATCCCTTAACTTTCAGGGCTCAGCTAAAGCCATTTGTTGTTGCCAAAGCGTAAGAAAAGGCAATTTCCGCCAGATGAGTTTCTGATGGCACGATACATCGCCACGTCATGGGAGAGGGAGATCTTCAGAAGCTGAATTTCGGTTCCGTTACGGCAGTATCTTGTGTCTTCTGTTCGGTGAATATGACGGCCTTAAGATTATTGCTGTTTATTCAACATGCTATTTACTAATAATTTAAGAGTATTTCTAATCGCCGTTCCTCAGCGGTTTGTGAATCACTATTGTAGCTTATTAGTAATCTTAATCTCTGTTTACCCGTGCACTGAGTATGAGAGCAATTTTCCCATAACTGAAGCAGGTCTTCAATCCTGCGATATATGGCAGTTACTAATGGAGCTTTGATGAGGTGGCTTCCTGTTTTAACCAGTATTGATTCGACTGATATATATTAAAGTGGAAATTTATTCTGCGTTAACTCTTCTTCTTTATCACGTTATGGGAAAACTCGATAGTATTATTCGAAGACTATTTGTTAGTGTGATACATTGCGGTTAATGTTCCCGTATAAACAGACACTAGAATGCTCTGCATATGCAGTGGTGAACTGCTGTTCGTAACTGCCCATTGTTATTCCCTTGTAGGTAAATCAGTACTAAGTGCCCTATGTTTTCACCTCGACTGATTTGAGCACTTCATGATTGCCTTCTCGTTACTACGCACTCAAGAAGACTTTTTCATGATCCTGAATATTGCATGTAAGAAATCGTAAACGGTCGCCAAGTAATCATTATAATTTCTTGATTATCCTAGTTTTATGATTTCGTTTGAGAAAAGCTATCACCATTTCTTCTGAGTCAGAAATCTTTGCTTTTAAAATTTGAGGTTGCTTAATCTAATATCGTACTTGTTAGGTTACCATAATTTCATGTGATTTCTCCTCCGTATGCATAAACACATTCTTCGTTATTCTGATCACCAACATAAATGGGTTGTGTTTACGTACTATTTTAACCAAGAAGAAAGCTATCTGCGCTGTCAATGCATAATTATTATCTTTTCTTAGAATTTCAAAGTAATAAAAGAATCAGATACTCTGACAGTTATATCTTCGAAGCAGTTGCTGCTGTCCTCTCTCTCTCTCTCTCTCTCTCTCTCTCTCTCTCTCTTCTCTCTCTCTCTCTCTCTCTCTCTCTCTCTCTCTATCTATTTTTCTGCCGTTTTTCACTGATAAAGATGGGAAATTTTCGAAAAAAAATTAGCTTATATGTTCGTTCTTATTTGTTTTTATCTAAGAATGATTTCTGAAAGTATAATTTATTTATTTGAGAGAGAGAGAGAGAGAGAGAGAGAGAGAGAGAGAGAGAAGAGAGATGGGCAAGGGTGGATTCAAGGGACTATCATGTTAAAAAGAGTTCTGGTAAATCGATAAGCACCTTTTACGTGTTGTGGTCTATTTTATTATTTACCCTTTGTACAGTATCTTTATTTTTTAATTTTTTGTATGAAAGTAGTTATATTAATTTGTGTGTCTTTGAAGGAGATACAGGTGTGATTGAAAATCTCTTTCTCTTTTATTGTCAGTTTTAGGATAAAATAAGAAAAAAAGATTATACTATCGCATTTTTATGCATATTATTTGAACTGTATTGCGATAAATTCCATTACAACTGCCAACAAGCAAAGAGAAAATGGATTCACTAATTATTCGTTTGAAGGCGAGTTCTGAAGACCTAACTTACCTAGAAGGTCATAGCATCATGTTGAGGCAACAGGTTAATTGATGAAAGGACGAAACCTGCTCGATCCCTTTCCGATCTTCCCGGCTTCAGAGAAGGGAAGTTTAATTAGCAAACTTAGCAAAATTGTTTCCTCAAGACTCTTGAGTAGTCTCTGAAAGATCACAGACCGAATAAATTCTAATTCGAATCATGTTGTTTACGTGGGAGATACCTAAATATGCTATAAGTTTCCCTTATAAAAAGTTGACATATACTCAACATAACGGCAATAAAGAAAGCAAAAGTACTCGTGAAAACGGAGAGTTTGACTTCAAGAGACGAATGAAAATACTCTTTATGGAAATGAGGTCGATGTGCTTAAGATAGGAATTTTCTTTCTTGCTCGGAATACCGTCTTCCCTTTTCCGTGTGATCTATCAAATGCTCTGAATACACTGAATAGAAATTGCAGGTGAAGGATATTCCTTCTTTACATTTACGATCGAAGGGAAAGCGTCACGAGAGAGAGAGAGAGAGAGAGAGAGAGGAGAGAGAGAGAGAGAGAGAGAGAGAGCGAGAGACTGCAGTCCGAGAGGGACAAAAAAAGGTATATAACACTGGCTTGACTGTTTGGATTCTCATGCCATACTAAATTTTCATTTTTCTTCTGAGTCTAGGTTTTTAAGACTTATTTATTTTCTTAATAATTAACGTAAAGTATAATTTATTACGTTTTCAAAAATGTATAATAATGCAAAAAAGGAGAGTAAAACATATGCAATTTCTGCTTATTGGAAATGAAATTTTTAAAGTAAGAGACTGATTCTAAAATAAGTAGTTTCCAATAAAATAAAGAAATGGACATTTACATATGTATACATGATATCCACAATTAACTGGAAAAGAATTTCTTTAATCTATGATGAGTATTTAATTAAAACCCCCAAAGAGAGAAAGTGCGAAGTATAGGAAAGAGAAAGTGAGAAGACAGATAATTTTCTTATCATTTCTGGTTAAGCAAATATTGCTTGGAGAGAGAGAGAGAGAGAGAGAGAGAGAGAGAGAGAGAGAGAGAGAGAGAGCGAGCGTGGACGGGGGGAGATGGAGTGGCCGTAGATTCCAATTTTATATGGTTGCAATTTTTACATATACTTTGCATGGTATTATAGTTATCGTTGTTTTATTTTATTTCAATTTCATAAACCAACTTGTACAAATAGAGCAGCTCTCGTTACTTTTTATAACTTCCGAGTAAAATTCAACTACACAAAGCATAGGTGATAAAATCCTCACACTGATCTGTACACACACATACAAATACATCCTCATATACATGAACACACATATATATATATATATATATATATATATATATATATATATTATATATATATATATATATATATATATATATATATATATAAAGGTTTTTTGCCACGAAGGAAAAAATGAAAAAGCGAGATAGCGAAGTACTTTCGGTCCTGTTCGGACCCTCAGTAAAGGGTCCGAACTGGACCGAAAGTACTTGGCTATCTCGCTTTTTCCTTTTTTCCTTCGTGGCAAAAAACCTTTATTTATACATAGCATCACGTTTTATATACTTCGTGATCAAGTTATTCATATATATATATATATATATATATATATATATATATATATATATATATATATAGTATATATATATGTATGATATAAATATATATATATAATATATATTATTACTAATATATTATATATATATATTATAATATTACTATAATATATATATATATACCAATATATAATTATATATATTATATTATTATATATAAATATATAGTAATATATATATAATATATATTATATTATAATATTATTATATATAATATATAGATTGTAAGTATGTATGTATGTACGTGCGTATGTATTGTATATGTGTGCGTGTCTGTGTGTGTACAGATTAGTATGAGGATGTTAGTGTCTACGTCTTGTGTCATATGATAGCATTTTATTCGGAAGTCATAAGAGTAATGGGAACACTCTTCTTTTTGTATACCTTTTGGTATGAAATATATATACTATATATATTATTACTATATTATATATATATATATAATATAATATATATATATGTATAAGTATACATATAAATATGTATAAATATATTATAAATATATATATATATATATATATTTATATTATATATTAATTAATATACAATATCATATATATATATATGTATATATATATATATATATATATATAATATATATATATATATATATATATATAGATAGATAGAGATAGACATATTTACTATATATATATATATATATATATATATATATATATATATATATATATATATAATAGATATATATATATATAGTAAATATGTCTATAGTTTATGTATACATATACATGTGTATATGTATATATATACATTATACATACTAAAATGAGCCGTATAGCACGCTTCCTGCCATTCATTCACAATGAAATGCCCGTTCCAAATTAAGCCTTTAGTAGAAAATCATTTTTGATATGCATTGCCAGTTTATATCTCCATAAATATGTTATATATAAGCTTAGCAGATTCAGTTTCAGACGTTGATGTTGAAGATAATAAACATCAAAATGAATTAAATGCAACATCTAAACGCAGGTATGGAAAAGCAATTCTAAAAATTGGAAACAACGCAAAATTTACCACCCAAAAATCTATATTCAATTTATTTACAATATTATTCTATAGTCTTCTGTCGTATATCCTCTTGTTAAGACAATATTTTCATACCTATACTCTGTTTTTTTCATCTGTCCATCCACTTGTGGTGTTTTTGTATGGTAACAATGCGTCCCGGGCTTTAAATAGTTACGCCATGTGTAAGTTTTAGGTAAATAAACGGATATCTGGTTGTACATTTGCAACTGAAAAGTGTTTTAATAATTCACTGTTAATATTCAAAATAGGATATTGTTATTATTGTTGAATGTAAGCTGAATGTAACTATCTAAAGCCCGGGACGCAGTGTTTCCATACGCAAACACCACTGGCGGGTGGAAAGATGGAAAAAAAAACGAGTATAGTGATATATTATGACCTAAATAATAGATTTCTTAAAATCTTATCCTGCGTCTAATAAGGATTGAAAAATTTGGTGGAGCTTTTTCCAAGTTGAAATTCTTGATTCTCGTGTTGAGCACCAGCATTTAGGAAGCACAGGTCAATTTGAAACCACACCAATATCCAAACTGTATTAATGCAATAAATCGCAGCACGACGTGTACTGAATAATACGCGCTTGAAGTGAATAATTATTCATCTCTCCTTTAGAATGCTGTCATGTGGATTGGTTAATTAGGCTCTTAGGAAGCTTTTCGGGCGTTGCATTAGCTAAATTGAGGTCACTTGATGCACAGATGGATATTCTCTTACTTGGAAGTTTCGCACAGGTAACTATCGGTTAGAGAATGAGGAAACGAGAATGGGCAACTAAGGCGGGAGAAGCGAAAGAAAACCCCATTAAAGATTACGAGGCGTGAGAGTAATGGGGACTAAAATGAACCCCATTATCATAATTAACGAAGCCTTTCAGGGAGGGTAATTCATTCGCTTTGTTGTTGGGCTTTCACGACTTAACGAGGAGGCTTGTGGTGTTAAAGTTCGCTGTAATGCAATAATGGCCAAATGAAAGTGTTCCTTTGGGTGAAATTCGTGTTCAAATCATTCTTTGTCATACCTTACGTCTTTGCTCGTGGTATACATAACGCTTCGTCAAATTTCAGCTTCCATTCAACTGGAATAAGGAATGTGAAAACTGCAATGATTTTGTTATCATTTT
>NC_061093.1:36143543-36148011 GCF_015104395.2 Macrobrachium nipponense
GAATGCCCGATAATCTAAGTCGCGGCCAACGAGGTGGCACGCCAACACCATACCGACCACGCCACTGAGGCGCTGTAATCATGGTCAGATCGTGGTTAATGGAAAGTTATGTTGCTCACTACTCGCCAGAGGTTACAGTGCAAATGCATCGTCCAAACAGAAGTGAAATAGAAGCTTAAATGATAATTTCTATTGTTGTTAATTACCGTCATCTAAAAAAAAAGAAGAGATAATTATTTCTGAAAGCAAGTAGATACGAAGTTCAATTAGAAATAAAAAATGGGATCTCCAGCTAAATCTTTGTTCAAAATATCAACGTCGAATAATTAGTAACTGGTATCTTTTTAAAGGTAAGCTAATATGCTGTGTACAATATTTTTCTATACTTGTACTTACCAGATTTTTAATTACATTCATTGCCTTGTTTAAAGTTAATCCGTTTTTATTATAGAAGATGATCAACTTATAAAATACCAAGAGGAATAAATATGAAAAAAGTATAGGAACCCAGATAGGTAATTTAGATAACATGATTGATACTAATCAAAACTAAATACAGGACGATAGAAATAGCATTTGAATATCAATCAGTGACAAATTGATAATGGTTAACCAAGATCAATGAAAAGAAGAGAAGCAGGTGCTAAAAATCTTCACTGGAGGTGTAGGAGAGATCTCTCGCTTTATTTATCTACCTACAACAATGGTATCGGCAAAATAAGCGCTGTTTTATTTGAGTTATGTCTCTGGTTTTTTTTCTTGCATTGCTTTGCTGTCAAGATTAGTAAAATGAAAAAATATGGTACAATAGAAAATGCAGTAATTGAACCGCAGTTAAACATCGTCAAGTGGAAATAGCGTCATATATTCAAGATGGTTTCTTTCCGTATAATCCATTTGAAAAGAGGATTTAAGATTCCATCGGTAAACAAAAGAAAAAGCCAAGCGATAACAAACGAGGAGAGGATCAAGCTGAAAAAGGAAAAAAGAAAAGCCTTTAAAGGATCCTACTATAAAGGCATTCTGAATTGGGGAGGGGAATCAGAACCGAAGATAATGGCCAAGTTACCAAGACAATGAAAAGGATATTTATTTACAGTGCCGACCGAATCTTCACATTTGGGAGAATGGAAAGGGTTCGCTTTTCTCAGAGTTTTGTGATACCTAGAGATACGGATTAAGAGGATAGAGAAAAGGCGGAATGTTAGATGTTTGACAATAAAGAACGTTGTGTCTGTCTTGAACAAATGCAAAGAATCCATTTGGTTCAAAGACAATCTTGCACGCGATTCATTAAATTACTTGTTGGAAGAAGAACAACTGATTTAAACATTCGATAAGCGGGCCATGTTTGACAATATTATGTTTAAGAAGGCTTGAGCATGGAATACTGAGTTTAAAAACTATATTAGGGATTATTTAGCATTCTGAAGAAGCAGTTAGACTTTATCGTTTGTGCGTGTGTGTGTTTTTGTTATAATATCCAGTTTACCCTATCATTCAGCATGTGCAGAACAGTCACCTTCAAAATTACGTAATATAAAAAAAAAAAAACCCTGGAAAAGCCAAGAGTCTGATATGTAATGGTAGCGTCCGCTGTAACTGTTAATAATACTTCTCACTTCCTTGAATCTTTCGGGCGTGATTACTTGTCATTTATCGTGCATTATTTTAGTTTCAAATTAACTAGAGACATTTTAGGTCTCAGAACCATAAATGTGTTCGGCAAAGAATTTAATCATTGGTTTTAATTTATTTTAAAAGTGCACAAAACTCGTGATTTTCTTGGTTTGGCTTTTGCAAGAAACCATACGACTGTCGTAGTTAAGCTACAAAGCAATAATTTGATATACTCTCAATAAATTACAATGAAAGAACCACTTCTATTTACTGAAAATTAATGGGCGCTTAATATCCTTACTATCATCTTGCTTCTGTGTTCGTGTCCAATTGGTCTCATACGTGATAAACATCTGCTGACAATTTGATTTGCTTTCTGAAAAATATTTATTTTCTCATCGGGAGCAGAATTTCTAAACTAAGAAATTTGGGATGGGGACGGGGACAACGTTTCCCATAAACTGAATTCCTACTTCGGAACTGACTGACTTAAAGGTATAAAACATGCCATTTTGTCTTGTTAAGACGACTTTCAGTCTTTAGCATGTCAGGGAATTTATAAACATCAGTTAAGTAGGTTAGAACTTATCAGGGCTTTTGTAAACACAAGTTAAGAAGATCAGAACTTTGTTCGGGCCCCTGTAAACATCAGTTAAGTAGACTAAGACTTTCCCAGAAAGAAAGTATAGGAGCGGGGAAAAAAAGAGCCCTAAGTTCTATGTTTCTCTGAAACTGACAGGTAGGTATATTGTAAAGGGAACCATTACGATAAAATCTAATCATGTTCGCCCACAGGAGTTTTCCAAGACAACTAAGTGAAAATCTTATTCCCAATATCTTATTCCCAATAAGATATTCATGTGATCTTGTCAACCTCTGGAGTCAGTCAATCGCTTATCGCCTGTTCCAAAACAAAGATTGTTCAAGAAATGCTGTATATCATATGAGATGACATTTCAGTGTATTCTTGCACTTACAGGTGACAGCCTATGAAGGATATGCCCCTAGTTGAAATTTTCTTTTACGTATAAAGTAGCTCACCGAGGTAAAGGATAAAAACGTACGGACCTACACCGATATAAAAGAAACTCCGATATATCGTTGTTTGTATACGTGAATCATCCGAAAACACCCAAAGTAATCTTACATTACTCTCCAACAACTGTTATTCTTAAGTATATACACCCAGAATCGCTTGTAACAATGATTTACTCATTTTAAAATATCAATATTAATGTAAACACAGCAAAATATCTATACAGGTTTTCAACCTCTTATCCGATATTCTAAAAAACAGAAAAGCTCTAAAATCGAAATATCCTCTGGAGAAAAGTGATCATTACCAAAGGATCAACAGTACAGCTATGTTCATAATAATGATGATTGAAATAAAGGGTGTTTTGATTGCTGCATCCAATTACAGTATTGTGTGTGTATCGTTATCATATTGTTACTCTATTACAGAATATAAACATTGCCATCGTATGCCATTTGCATTTGATTTGTTTACATTCTCAAAATCTCGGCTGATTGAAAACTACCAAGACACCGGTGATCTTGGTGTACTACCGACTGCTTCATTGCTATTACTTGCAATAAAAAAAACATAATTCGGGGATATTTTTTCAAAGTTGGCTTTAAAACGTGTGCATTACTTTATTGTAAATGCAGTAAGTAAATAAGCAAGTTTTTAACAAGACAACTATGAAGCAACTTTCAGTAACCGTGTTAGTTAATGTAAACTGAAGGACAATAAAAGCTTTAGTAAAATTTTTAGTTGAAAGCAATATAAATTAATAAAGATAAAGATGCAGTAACAATAAGGCAAGGGATGCTGGTAAGCGAGCCGTGTACCTGCTATGAAGACCTAATAAAAAAAAATAATAATAATAATAATAATAAAACAGTTTGGTGTTCATTCCCTAGGTGAAAGTACTCAATCGATACCACCATCGTCGCAACAATATATCCGTAAGTATGACATACCACAATTTTCATCATCTTAAAAAAAAATAAATGACACCTCATTTAGGTGAAACTTTCCGAACCAAGTATTTTCTATCAGAACGGTATACTCATTTCAAGGTGTTTATTAAAATGTATTCTTGTTTAAATATAAGTGTCAATTTCCTCTTCGACAATTTCGATTGCTGTTAGTGCCATTTTTTTCAGATTTTCCCTGTCTCAGTTGCCTTTCATTAAATATGTAATTAGCAAACCGTTAATGATACACTGAACGCTTCATTAGCATAACTAGACACCTGCTTCCTCATTTATATTAGAATTTTAAAAAGTTAATTGAGTTTGCACTTGGAATATTTGGATTTTACCGATTCATTCTATCTTAATATGTTCGAGAAATGTTAACGTTTTTCATAGTGAAATACTTGATGACCAACCTCTCAGACATTTAATAGTTTGCATAGAGAGAGAGAGAGAGAGAGAGAGAGAGAGAGAGACGTCTAAATGTTCCCCCTCATCCCCCCCCCCCCCCCCGAAAAAACGTCCAAACATATTCTAACTGATTTTTAGGACATGAAAGGATCTTTAGATTGTCTTTTAAAGCATCATTATGCAGCTATGCTTTTAGGATGAGGACGAGGAAGATGATGTTCAAGAAATTTTCCTTTTGTGGTCAAGCTGTTTTTTTTTTTTTCTTTTTTTTTCTTTTTTTTTACAAGAAAATTCGACGTACTTTTCTTGTCTCTACTTCAGGTAAGGAGTTTCCTGTGTTGTACAGTTTTATCAAAACAATCTCATTTACTTTCCCTCTGATTCTTTTTATACTTTCTTGCCAAGATTTTTCTTCATTTTACGCAAAAGCAGAATGTCAGAAATTAAAAGAATA
>NC_061093.1:36148511-36166011 GCF_015104395.2 Macrobrachium nipponense
CGAAGCTTTCGTAAAGTTTTGCACAAATCAAGTTTAATGATAGTTTTTTTTTTTGTATAGTCGTTTCCTTTATTAATTTTTTTGTAATAACACAGAGAAAATATTATTAAGGATTTCATGACTTTTTTCAAATGCAACGAATTTAGATGATGAGCAGAGAGAGAGAGAGAGGAGAGAGAGAGAGAGAGAGAGAGAGAGGAGAGAGATGAGAGAGAGAGAAGAGAATTTATAACATGGAAAACTGCACATTTTGGTGAAAATTACTATTACTTTTGTTTTATTAGACTGTAGCGATGAAGTGATATTTATTCTTAGCAAGAACGTAGGTACTGGGAAATAGGGAGGGGGCAAATTTACGATAGATCTGAGGTGAGGGATAGTAATAAAAAATAAAAAAACAAAAAATTTAAAAAAAGCGAAAAACTCAGTTGGAATACAGCCATATTGGTCAAGTTGCCTCACCAACCCTCAACCAGGAGAAGATTTTCAGAATTCATGATTCTCATGAGGAAGAAGAAAAGTTGGGCAAATGTCCCAAAAGTTGGGTACACACTTTGCCGTCAAAAATGCTGATGAAAAAGTTCCTCCCTCTGTCGGTGCAATAGAGACATCAGCCTGGCAGCAGATGATTTCCTTTATTCCAGATTTACTGCAAAACTTTGCGTTGTCGAATGCAAAGTTAGCCGAACAAGACTTGCTTTATAGCTGTCATTATGACTTATAATGACGTCATGGTTTTTTTTTTTTTTTTTAACGGTTTTTTAACCTTCGTTATTCAGTTTAGCTGTAATATTATAAACTGCGATTTATCACGAAGCTCTTGCATTCATGACTTTCTGCTTCGATTGTCTTGTCTCTATAATTACACAAATTTCCTTTCTCTCGTTATATTTTCGTAGAAGGTCAGGCAGGTCAAGAAGGTCAATGCACATCAAAATTGTATATGAAGGTCAATACTTTGGGTTTTAAATGCATTCGTATACCTGTTCAGATATTTTATATTTTCGAATATTCGTTTCTTCGCGCTACGCGAACTACATCGTAAATGTCGTTGGCATAACTGAACTCTGCAGTCATTAATGATCTCATGATCGTAAACAACACGATGCAAATAGTCAATAACGAAATCTTGTGTGTGTGAAATAAATAAACGATTCAAATGAAATAGCGTCATATTTGTACAAACATGCTTGACGCAAGAAATAATGGGTCTGTTCATTTCAGTTCAATTTATAAGGAATCAGTGACCATTTAGATAACATGACCCAATTGTATGACATTGTTCGCTAACTGCTATCGTTTGCATTAAAATGTTTTAGACTAGGTCTGTATTTCACTGAAGGTTACGAAATGCATTTCGTTGTAGGAATATCGAGTCTCTGTTCAGCAGTTTCTCTGAAAAATGAAAATCTCTACACAATTTATGATAAAGTTAGTGATGTTTTAGCTGTGATTAAAAAAAATTATATTTCAATGAAAAAAATAGGTGTTTTTTTGCTGATAATAAAACAACAGGACTCTAAAACATTGCAATTCTTGTATTCGTTGAATACGATAGGAAGAGAATTTGAAAGTCTACATAATCTTACGAAGATTTTGTAAAGGTGGAGATTGATCATATTCATCCTGTTTTCCAAATTTATGTAATCAACAGTTATTTAGGAGGTATTCTTTTAATTTCTGACATTCTGCTTTGCGTAAAATGAAGAAAAATCTTGGCAAGAAAGTATAAAAAGAATTAGAGGGAAATAAATAAGATTGTTTTGATTAAAAACAGTACAACACAGGAAACTCATTACCTGAAGAAGAGACGAAGAAAAATATGTAGAATTTTCTTGCAAAAAAAAAAAAAAAAAAAAAAAAAAAAAGCAGCTTGACCACAAAAGGAAAATTTCTTGAACATCATCTGCCTCGTCTTCACCCCAAAAGCAGAGCTGCATAATGATGCTTTAAAAGACAATCTAAAGATCCTTTCATGTCGAAAAGCATTAGAATATGTGTGAATTACTTTTTTTTTCGCTGATGGGAAACATTTAGACGTCTCTCTCTCTCTCTCTCTCTCCTCTCTCTCTCTCTCTCTCTCTCTCTCTCTCTCTCTCTCTCTCTCTCTCTCTCTCTATGCAAACTATTAAATGTCTGAGCGGTTGGTCCGTAAGTATTTCACTATGAAAAACGTTAACATTTCTCGAACATATTAAAATAGAATGAATCGGTAAAATCCAAATATTCCAAGTGCAAACTCAATTAACTTTTTTAAATTCTAATATAAATGAGGAAGCAGGTGTCTAGTTATGCTAATGAAGCGTTTCAGTGTATCATTAACGGTTTGCTAATTACATATTTAATGAAAGACAACTGCGACAGGGAAAATCTGAAAAAAAAGGGCATAACAGCAATCGAGATTGTCGAAGAGGAAATTGACACTTATATTTAAACAGATACATTTTAATAAACACCTTAAAATGAGTATACCGTTCTGATAGAAAATACTTGACTCGGAAAGTTCACCTAAATGAGATGTCATTTATTTTTTTTAAGATGATGAAAATTGTGGTATGTAATACTTACGGATATATCGGTGCGAAATGGTTATATTGATTGATTACTTTATCTTAAGGAATGAACACCAAACTGTTTTTTTTTTTTTATTATTATTATTTTTTTTTTTATTAGGCCTCATATTAGGTACACGGCTCGTGTTTCCAGCATCCCTTGCCTTATTGTTACTGCATCTTTATCTTTAATTATTTATATTGCTTTCAACTAAAAATTTTACTAAAGCTTTTATTGTCCTTCAGTTTACATTAATAAACTGCTGTTTGCCGATGATAATTACCGTAACTAACACGGTTACTGAAAGTTGCTTCATGGTTGTCTTGTTAAAAACTTGCTTATTTACTTACTGCTTTTACAATAAAGTAATGCACACGTTTTAAAGCCAACATTGTTCATATACGAGAAAAAATAGCCCCGAATTATGTTTTTTTTTTATTGCAACTAATAGCAATGAAGCAGTCGGTAGCACACAGATCACCGGTGTCTTGGTAGTTTTCAATCAGCCGAGATTTGAGAATGTAAACAAATCAAATGCAAATGGCATACGATGGCAATGTTTATATTCTGTAATACAGTAACAATATGATAATGATACACACACAATACTGTAATTTGTAATTGGATGCAGCAAGCAAAACAACCTTTATTTCAATCATCATTATTATGAACATAGCTGTACTGTTGAACCTTTGGTAATGATCACTTTTCTCCAGAGGATATTTCGATTTTAGAGCTTTTCTGTTTTTAGAATAACGGATAAGAGGTTGAAAACCTGTATAGATATTTTGCTGTGTTTACATTGATATTGATATTTTAAAATGAGTAAATCACTGTTATAAGCGATTCTGGGTGTCATTACTTAGAATAACAGTTGTAGGAGAGTAATGTAAGATTACTTTGGGTGTTTTGCGGATGATTCACGTATACAAAACAACGATATATCGGAGGTTTCTTTTTTATATCCGGTGTAGGCCCGTACGTTTTTATCCTTTATCCCGGTGAGCTACTTTATACGAAAAAGAAAATTTCAACTAGGGGCATATCCTTCATAGGCTGTCACCTTTAACTGCAAGAATACACTGAATAAATGTCATCTCATATGATATACAGCATTTCTTGAACAATCTTTGTTTGGAACAGGCGAATAAGCGATTGACTGACTCCAGAGGTTGACAAGATCACATGATATCTTATTGGGGAATAAAAAAAATGAGGTGATATTTTCACTTAGTTGTCTGGAAAACTCCTGTGGGCGAACATGATTAGATTTTATCGTAAGGTTTCCCTTTACAATATACCTACCTGTCAGTTTCAGAGAAACATAGAACTTAGGGCTCTTTTTTTTCCCCGCTCCTAAACTTTCTTTCTGCGAAAGTCTTAGTCTACTTAACTGATGTTTTACAGGAGCCCGAGCTAAGTTCTGATCTTCTTAACTGTGTTTACAAAAGCCCTGATAAGTTCTAACCTACTTAACTGATGTTTATAAATTCTCTGACATGCTAAAGACCGAAAGTCGTCTTAACAAGACAAAATGGCATGTTTTATACCTTTATGTCAGTCAGTTCCGAAGTAGTAAATTCAGTTTATAGTGAAGCGTTGGCCCCTTCCTCATCCCAAATTTCTTAGTTTGGAAATTCTGCTCCCGATAAAAAATAATATTTTTCAGAAAGCAAATCAAATTCTAAGCAGATGTTTATTACATATGAAACCAAATGGACACGAACACAGAAGCAAGATGATAGTAGGGATATTAAGCGCCCATTAATTTTCAGTAAATAAAAGTGGTTCTTTCATTATCATTTATTGAGAGAATATCAAAATATTGCTTTGTAGCTTAACTACGACCGTCGTATGGTTTCTTGCAAAAGCCAACCAAGAAAAGCCCGAGTTTTGTGTACTTTTAAAGTGATTACAACCAATGATTAAATTCTTTGTCTAACACATTTATGGTTCTGAGACCTAAAATATCTCCAGTTAATTTTAAACTAAAATAATGCGATAAATGACAAGTAACAGAGCCCGAAAGATTCAAGGAAGTGAGAAGTATTATTAACAGTTACAGCGGACGCTACCTTTTGCAACTCTTACCATTACATATAGACTCTTGGCTTTTCCAGGGATTTTTTTTTATATTACATAATTTTGAAGGTGACTGTTCTGCACACGCTGAATGATAGGGAAAACTGGCTATTAAAAACACACACACACACACACAAACGATAAAGTCTCACTGCTTCTTCAGAATGCTAAATAATACCCTTCCCTATATAGTTTTTTTAAACTCCGTATGCATGCTCAAGACTTCTTAAACATAATATTGTCAAACATGCCCCGCTTATCGAATGTTTAAATCAGTTGTTCTTCTTCCAACAAGTAATTTAATGAATAGCGTGCAAGATTGTCTTTGAACCAAATGGATTCTTTGCATTTGTTCAAGACAGACACAACGTTCTTTATTGTCAACCATATAACACTCCTCCTTTTCTCAATCCACTTAATCCGTATCTCTAGGTATCACAAAATTCTGAGAAAAGCGAACCCTTTCCATTCTCCCAAATGTGAAGATTCTGTCGGCAATGTAAATAAATATCCTTTTCATTGACTTGGTAACTTGGCCATTATCTTCGGTTCTGATTCCCCTCCCCAATTCAGAACGCCTTTATAGTAGGATCCTTTAAAGACTTTTTTATTTTCCTTTTCAGATTGAGCCTCTCCTCATTTGTTATCGCTTGGCTGTTTCTTTTGTTTCCCGATGGAATCTTAAATCCTCTTTTCAAATGAGGGAAGGAACCATCTTGAATAGGTGCCGCTATTTCCACTTGACGATGTTTAACTGGGGTTCAATTACTGCATTTTCATTGTACCATGTTTTTTATTTTACTAATCCTGACAGCAAAGCAATGCAAGAAAAAAAAACAGAGAGACATAACTCAGATAAAACAGCGCTTATTTGGCCGATACCATTGTTGTAGCTAGATAATGAAGCGAGAGATCTCTCCGACACCTCCAGTGAAGATTTTTAGCACCACTTTCTCTTCTTTTCATTGATTTTGGTTAACCATTATCAATTTGTCACTGCTTAATATTCAAATGCTATTTCTGTCATGCTGCACTTAGTTTTGATTAGTATCAATCATGTTATCTAAATTACCTATCTGGGTTCCTATACTTTTTTCATATTTACTCCTCTTGGTATTTTATAAGTTGATCATCTTCTATAATAAAAACGCTTTAACTTTAAACAAGGTAATGAATGTAATTAAAAATCTGGTAAGTACATGTATAGAGAAATATTGTACACAGCATATTAGCTTACCTTTAAAAAGATACCAGTTACTAATTATTCGACGTTGATATTTTGAACAAAGATTTAGCTGGAGATCCCATTTTTTATTTCTAATTGAACTTCGTATCTACTTGCTTTCAGAAATAATTATCTCTTCTTTTTTTTAGATGACGGTAATTAACAACAATAGAAATTATCATTTAAGCTTCTATCTCACTTCTGTTTGGACGATGCATTTGCACTGTAATCTCTGGCGAGTGGTGAGCAACATAACTTTCCATTAACCACGATCTGACCACGATTACAGCGCCTCAGTGGCGTGGTCAGTATGGTGTTGGCGTGCCACCTTGTTGGCCGCGACTTCGATTATCGGGCATTCCATTGAGGTGTGGAAAGATGTGTGTTTTCTGGTGATAGAATTTCACTCTCGACGTGGTTCGTAAGTCACGTAAAGCCGTTGGTCCCGTTGATGAAAAAACACTGGTTCCATGCAACGTAAAACACCATACAAACAAACAATAATCCCGTTTAGATTCGGTGATATTATCTATGTATATTTTCCGTCAGTTACCGAAAAACAGATAGATCGTAAACAATCATACACGTTCCCACTATCCCTCTAATTTACGCTCTTCTCATTTTGTTGGAAGTTACCTATTTTGCATATCCGCGAAGCATAACATCCAAACTGAATATCACTCACCCTGTTTACGGAAATGCCGGAAATGCTAAGGCTTCAATCGTACTAACATTCCGGAAAGCATCGACAAGGAAATCGTTGGAATCCCCACATATGTGGAACGGGATCGTAAACATGTTTTTCGATGTGTATTCCATGGCAGGATGGAATACGCATAATATCCAAGCGACGGAATAATAAAATACCTCTCGGTTAGAAGATGATTAGAAGGGAGGAAAAATTGGTTACCAGTGAAATATTGCTTTATATAAAAATGGAACTATTGAGCAATACTGTGTATAAATAAAATGGGCTTATGTTTACCAGGAAAGACTTAATATACCACGGGTAAGTTATACGCCTATGCATACGCATACATTTACAAACAATACAAAATGACATACAATATTCAGTGCTAGATTTTACAATATTCGTTATGGAAACGTCTTTATATTTGTAAAAAAATAGGCAATTTTCATATAAAAAGCATTAAGTAATCCGTGCCGAGCGCTTTACATTTATTGAGGAATTGTCGAGGCACAAATGAAATACAGGGGAAAGAGATTACAAGGTAAACAAAAAGATCAAGAATACCAGATGGTTAATTGTCAAAAACGTAAAAATCAAAGAGATAATCCAGGATAATCCGAGATCACGCAGCCACCAACTAAAACATAGATTTAACCATAAGAGAAAAAGAAGCTTAGCCATGCAAAGTCCAAAAACATGTATAAAAGTGGATATATTAATTTGTTGCTTGATATATATCTGCAACTTTTTTAATTATGAGGGTATCAAGTTTAAACAAACCAAGACTTAGATTTAAAACACTTCCATTATTTGACTTGATGAAACAAGATTCTATGATATCCCTTTTAATTGTGTCGCTACACGGGATTAAGGATCTTGCTTGACTCCAGTTAATAGGATGATCTGCATCTCTCACATGTACGAATTTGGCCAATTCTCACAGAATAAAAAAAAAATCGAAACATACGATAACCTGATGCACTGAAGAAACATTTGAAGAAAATTGAGATACTCTGTTCTTCAAAGAGAAATTCCGTTGTGTTACTTTCTCATCAGCGAAATTGAAATCCCTGACATGGAGTTAATTAGACGAACAGCTGCAAGATTTTGGCAGAGATAAGATTAACGGAATGTCCCCCAGACTAAAACCTCTCACTTCTCATAGAGAGCCGTTGAGAGTCAAGAGTGAAGTAAGAGATTTCGTCCCAACTCCTTCCACTTTAATCCGTTTCCTTTAACACAATTAAATTGGAGGACATTCTTTTTATGGACATTTTTTTCTCCTCGTGTTGAGGAATCGTTACAAATTCCTTAAACGTTACTTTGGAATCAAAAAGCTTTAAGATGACTCTCTTTTCGAATGGTGGAAAGATAGAATTGGTGTTTACAATATTTACAACCATTCCATGAAACTGGAAAGTTTGAAAATACTTTTGGATTTCTCGGGCAAATAGAATCTTGAATTCATTATGCTTCCTTATCCTTTGGAGAGAGAGAGAGAGAGAGAGAGAGAGAGAGAGAGAGAGAGAGAGAGAGAGAGAGAGAGAGAGAGATTGCAGACAAGAATTTAGCATACTAGAACTCCTTTAGAATGCGGTCACTTTTTTGAATAATCTTATTAACAAAATTTACTGAATCTATGTAACTGTTTATCATCCTGTTCACAGAACTAAATTGATCAGGGGATTATATAAGCTAATTTCAGAGATTTGGAGTGGAAACTTTCCGTCATTTAATTTCAGGCAAAAGTCACAATACTTATGAAAGACGAAAGTTATAAAATCTATATTTCTCAGAATATTAATTTCATACACAGATATATGTAAACCTCTACGCCCCTTTTTGAGACAACTGTGAAATGGAATAGTGGGTACAAGTAGCTAACATTTCCTCAGATAAAGACGAAAATGAGGAGAGAGTTATTATCTATTTGTGATTTAAAGGAAAATCATTTTACAAATAATGCAAAAATGAATAACGGGTCTGTCAATTGGACTTACGTTCCCTTTAGTAGAAATGACCTCAGCGACAATATAAGCCACATAAACATTGAACATTTACTAGGACAACATAAATTGATAGTGCTGTTAAAAAAAAAAATTATTCTCATCAGGGCATTAATTTTCTATAATTCTTCAATTTCATTTTTTGAAAGCAACTGCATTTGCAAAAACATGGTAATATTCTAGTCATTATTATTTTTTCTTTTCCGTTCTTTTCTGCTCTTTGTTTATTTCATTATTTCTTATAAGGTGTAAATAACACCCTCAGGTGTTATTCAAAATTTAGTTCTATTTCTTATCAAAACTGTCCACGCTCTCAAATTCGCACCATATTAATCATTATTGATGTTTTGTACAGGAACAGTAAAAGCAGCTGAAAATACTTTCAAAAGAAAATGCAACATTTCACATAAATATTACAAGGACAATCATTTCAACGTTTATTATTAGTAGTATTCTCTCAAAATCAATACATCTTGACTTCACACAGTCTCCTGTTCCCAACTCTGATCAGGTTTTGCTCTTCTCGTCTGGAAGAGAATGGAATCTCATCCAAAAAAAACCTACATTGTTTCCTTTGGATTTATTTGATTTTGATCTACCAACTTAATGGAATAATATGACTAACCTCCATTCTTCAAAGACTACTTCTTCATTAATAGGATTCCTTACTGTTAGAGAAGATACTTTTTTTATGACTCAAATATTGACCGCCTCATTAAATATGAGAACAAGAACGTTGATGTATTTTGCCAGATATTATCAGCAGTGAATTCATAAAATAAGTTCACGACCACAACAATTTTGAGTCATAGATTAAGCGTCTACAAGGATGATTATTCACTACGGTAATTTTCCTGTGGATTTTCCTTTCAACGCACAAAGTGGTGAGTATCTGGTAGTAATTAATTAACTTATTTTCGTATATAATTAGCAGCAAGCTCGACAACCTCTTTCCCGTTTTGTATCATTACGTGGTGGTTTAAAAATGCAATATATATATTGCTTAATAAATTCACCCTCGGTTAAACATAAATGAAAATATATTAATTCCGGGGTAGAGCAAATTTGATATTAAAGGATATTTGTAGCTCGATATATGTATATGAATCACGGTAATGTGATATGTCTTATATAATGACTACGTGCTGGCAAAAGCACTACCACGCTACCAAGGACGAGATGGGCTTGATGCAGTCTCCAAAACAAAAAAAATACCTGAGCGCGGCAGGTTTTTGAGATGGGAGGCGGCATAAACTTATATCTCTTGCGGTGGCGGGGTTGGCTAAGGCTTCACTGCCAGTCCTGGAATTGAGAGGTCGATGGTTCGCGCCTGTCAGCTTGCAATTCTATTATCGCTTTATAAATTCCTCCTCGGTTAAACATACATGAAAATATATTAATTACCGGGTAGAGCTAATTAGATATTAAAGGACATTTATAGCTCGATATATGTATATGAATCACGGTAATGTGATATGACTTATATATATATCTATTTATATATATATATATATATATATATATATATATATATATATATATATATATATATATATACATATATATATTTATTTGTGTGTGAGAGAGAGAGAAAGAGAGAGAGAGAGAAGAGAGAGAGAGAGAGAGAGAGTCGAAGACTGTTTTTTTTCTTATTTAAGCCTATATTTAAATAGTCTAAATAACATAATGAGCAGAATATGTTATTATGTATCATAAACAAAATTACAAAGAAGAAATCTCCCGCTTATAAAATCAAACAGCTTCCGGATGAAGGTCCTTCAGCCTCCTTGTAAAGGGAGGGGATGACGCAGAGACTTGTTATTTGAAGTCTAATAAATTTCAATCGAGAAGAGCAAAATGGAAATAAAAACGTCGGGCTGACTGCGAAGGGCAGATGACAGGAAGCAGAAAGTGAGATTTAATGCTCCGCCAAACGAGGGGAATACCTAATAACGGAGGATGCACAAAAATAATCACAAATCAAGGGATGTTCAGGGGAGCGCAGTGGAATTGTGCCAAATGGGTATAAGAGAAGACTGAGAGGGGAAAGACTCGGTTGAAAACACGAAGGGGAAACGATGCTTTTTAAGTCACACTACTATTAGTGCAAATCTTTGCTGTTCATTGTATGATGAAGTAAATATAATAGAATACTGTGCATACTATGATTTCAGTCATTTTCTTCTAGTTTCCTACGAATTTCTTTGAATTGCCAATCAGTTTACTAGTTCCAAGACACCCCGGAGAACATCTTTACAGCGTAGGGAAATAGTAAGGGGGTGCCTGTCCGTATATGCATTGTAGAAAATTAATAAATAGCAATTTTAACGTGAATGCAAATTAAAAAAAGCTAAAAGAATGAAGATACAAGAAATATAAAGACAAAATCAGTACTAAACGTGGGTGTAGATAAATGCAGTTAAGTGCTTGCGACAAGGATAGCATGTGTAAGGCAACAGAAGACAGTTTAAATAAATTACGTAAACCTTTTTCCAAGAGCAAAGAGATATAGGCTTTAGGCTTTCAGAGTGAATTAATAGGAATATCCGTTGGAAGTCAACCAAGTGCATTGCCAGATAATAAGAAATAAGACAAATTGATTATTACTAACTGGAACAATTCCATCAAGAAATTCCTAAAGGAACTGACTTATTCCAAACCACTAGTTGATCGACAATGGAGTGAGACTACTGTACTTGAGAACCTTTCAAGTTCAAGAAATAGAGGTCATAAATTGATAATGATGAAAGTAGTTTGACTTGTTCAGTAGGATTTCTGTTTGAAATTTGGCGGAAAATGATAACAAAATCATTGCAATTTTCACATTCCTTATTCCAGTTGATCGGAAGCTGAAATTTGACGAAGCGTTATGTATACCACGAGCAAAGACGTAAGGTATGACAAAGAATGATTTGAACACGAATTTCACCCAAAGGAACACTTTCATTTGGCCATTATTGCATTACAGCGAACTTTAACACCACAAGCCTTCTCGTTAAGTCGTGAAAGCCCAACAACAAAGCGAATGAATTACCCTCCCTGAAAGGCTTCGTTAATTATGATAATGGGGTTCATTTTAGTCCCCATTACTCCCACGCCTCGTAATCTTTAATGGGGTTTTCTTTCGCTTCTCCCGCCTTAGTTGCCCATTCTCGTTTCCTCATTCTCTAACCGATAGTTATCTGTGCGAAACTTCCAAGTAAGAGAATTTCCATCTGTGCATCAAGTGACCTCAATTTAGCTAATGCAACGCCTGAAAAGCTTCCGAAGAGCCTAATTACCAATCCACATGACAGCATTCTAAAGGAGAGATGAATAATTATTCACTTCAAGCGCGTATTATTCAGTACACGTCGTGCTGCGATTTATTGCATTAATACTGTTTGGATATTGGTGTGGTTTCAAATTGACCTGTGCTTCCTAAATGCTGGTGCTCAACACGAGAATCAAGAATGTCAACTTGGAAAAAGCTCCGCCAAATTTTTCAATCCTTATTAGACGCAGGATAAGATTTTAAGAAATTTATTATTTAGGTCATAATATATCACTATACTCGGTTTTTTTTTCCATCTGTCCACCCACTAGTGGTGTTTGTGTATGGTAACACTGCGTCCCGGGCTTCAGATAGTTACATTCAGCTTACATTCAACAATAATAACAATATCCTATTTTGAATATTAACGGTGTAATTCACATACAGTGAATTATTAAAACACTTTTCAGTTGCAAATGTACACCCAGATATCCGTTTATTTACCTAAAACTTACACATGGCGTAACTATTTAAAGCCCAGGACGCAGTGTTACCATACAAAAACACCACAGGTGGATGGACAGATGAAAAAAAACAGAGTATAGGTATGAAAATATTGTCTTAACAAGAGGATATACGACAGGAGACTATAGAATAACATTGTAAATAAATTGAATATAGATTTTTGGGTGGTAAATTTTGCGTTGTTTCCAATTTTTAGAATTGCTTTTCCATACCTGCGTTTAGATGTTGCATTTAATAAATTTTGATGTTTATTATCTTCAACATCAACGTCTGAAACTGAATCTGCTAAGCTTAAATATAACATATTTATGGAGATATAAACTGGCAATGCATATCAAAAATTATTTTCTACTAAAGGCTTAATTTGGAACGGGCATTTCATTGTGAATGATAATGGCACGAAGCGTGCTATACGGCTCATTTTAGTATGTATAATGTATATATATACATATACACATATATATGTATACATATAGACATATTTACTAAATATATATATATATATATATATATATATATATATATATATATATATATATATATATATATATAGTAAATATGTCTATATATATACATACATATATATATGCATATGTATATATATATATATATACATATATATATATATATATATATATATATATATATATATATATATATATATATATAATATATATATATATATATATATATATATAAATATACATATATATATGTATATGTATATATATATACATATATATATATATATATATATATAATATATATATAATATATATATATACATATATATGTATATATTCATTTCATTAACCAACGGTATACAAGAAGAGATGTTCCCATTACTCTTATGACTTCCGAATAAAATGCTATCCTATGACACAAGACGTAGACACTAACATCCTCATACTAATCGTACACACACAGACACGCACACACATATACATACATACGCACGTACATACATACATACTTACATATATATATATATATATATATATATATATATATATATATATATATATATATATATATATATATATATGTATATATATATATATATATATATATATATATATATATATATATATATATATATATATATATATATATGAATAACTTGATCACGGAGTATATAAAACGTGATGCTATGTATAAATAAAGGTTTTTTTGCCACGAAGGAAAAAATGAAAAAGCGAGATAGCCAAGTACTTTCGGTCCTGTTCGGACCCTTTACTGAGGGTCCGAACAAGACCGAAACTACTGGCTATCTCGCTTTTTCATTTTTTCCTTCGTGGCAAAAAACCTTTTATATATATACATAATATATATATATATATATATATATATATATATATATATATATATATATATATATATATATATATATATATATATATATATATATGTATGTGTGTGCATGTATATGTGGATGTATTTGTATGTGTGTGTACAGATCGAGTGAGGATGTTATTACCTATGCTTTGTGTAGTTGAATTTTACTCGGAAGTTATAAAAAGTAACGAGAACAGTTCTATTTATGCAAGTTGGTTTATGAAATCGAAATAAAATAAAACAACGATAACTATAATTCCATGCAAAGTATATGTAAAAATTGCAACCATATAAAATTGGAATCTCCGGCCACTCCGCGTCCCCCTGTCCACACCCTCTCTCTCTCTCTCTCTCTCTCTCTCTCTCTCTCTCCAAGCAATATTTGCTTAACCAGAAATGATGAAAAAAATTATCTGTCTTCTTACTTCCACTTTTCTATACTTCGCACTTTCTCTCTTTGGGGGTTTTAAATACTCATCATAGAATAAAAAAAATTATTTTGCCTTTAATTGTGGATATCATGTATACATATGTAAATGTCCATCTCTGTATTTTATTGGAAACTACGTATTTTTGTATCAGTATCTTACTTCAAAAATTTCATTTCAATAAGCAGAAATTGCATATGTTTTATTCTCTTTTTTTGCATTATGATCCATTTTTGAAAACGCAATAAATTATACTTTACGTTAATTAATAAGAAAGTCTTAAAAAACTAGACTCAGAAGAAAAATGAGAAATTAGTATGGCATGAGAATCCAAACAGTAAAGCCAGTGTTATATACCTTTTTTGTGTCCCTCTCGGACTGCGGTCTCTCTCTCTCTCTCTCTTTCTCTCTCTCTCTCTCTCGTGACGCTTTCCCTTCGATCGTAAATGCAAAGAAGGAATATCCTTCACCTGCAATTTGTATTCAGTGTATTCAGAGCATTTGATAGATCACACGGGAAAGGGAAGACGGTATTCCGAGCAAGAAAGAAAATTCCTATCTTAAGCACACCGACCTCATTTCCATAAAGAGTATTTTCATTCGTCTCTTGAAGTCAAACACTCCGTTTTCACGAGTACTTTTCTGACTTTATTGTCGTTATGTAGAATATATTTCAACTTTTTATAAGGGAAACTTATAGCATATTTAGGTATCTCACACGTAAACAACAGAATTCGTTCTAGAATTTATTCGGTCTGTGATCTTTCAGAGTCTTGAGGAAACAATTTGGATAAGTTTGCTAATTAAACTTCCCTTCTCTGAAGCCGGGGAGCATCGGAAGGGGATCGAGCAGGTTTCGTCCTTTCATCAATTAACCTGTTGCCTCAACATGATGCTATGACCTTCTAGGTAAGTTAGGTCTTCAGAACTCGCCTTCAAACGAATCATTAGTGAATCCATTTTCTCTTTGCTTCTTGGCAGTTGTAATGGAATTTATCGCAATACAGTTAAGATAATATGCATAAAAATGTGATAGTATAATTTTTTTTTCTTATTTTTTCGTAAAACTGACAATAAAAGAGAAAGAGATTTTCAATCACACCTGTATCTCCTTCAAAGACACACAAATTAATATAACTACTTTTATAAAAAAAAAATTAAAAAATAAAGATACTGTACAAAGGGTAAATAAAAAATAGAAACTATAACACGTAAAAGGTGCTTATCGATTTACTAGAACTCTTCATAACATGATAGTCCTTTGAATTCACCCTCGCCCATTTCTCTCTCTCTCTCTCTCTCTCTCTCTCTCTCTCTCTCTCTCTCTCTCTATCTCTACCTCTCCTCTCTTCTCTCCTCTCTCCTCTCCTCTCTCTCTCTCTCTCTCTCTCTCCAATAAAAAAAAATTAAATTATACTTTCAGAAATCATTCTTAGATAAAAACAAATAAGAACGAACATAAAAGCTATTTTTTTCGAAAATTTCTCATCTTCATCAGTGAAAAACGGAAGAGAAATAGAAAATGAGAGAGAGAGAGAGAGAGAGAGAGAGAGAGAGAGAGAGAGAGAGAGAGAGAGAGAGAGAGCAGTACCTGCTTCGAAGATATAATTGTCAGAGTATCTGGTTCTCTTATTACTTTGAAATTCTTAGAAAAGATAATAAATATGCATTGACAGTGCAGATAGCCCTCTTCTTGGTTAAAATAGTACGTAAACACAACCCATTTATGTTGGTGATCAGAATAACGAAGAATGTGTTTATGCATACGGAGGAGAAATCACATGAAATTATGGTAACTTATCAAATACGATATTAGATTAAGCAACCTCAAATTTTAAAAGCAAAGATTTCTGACTCAGAAGAAACGGTGATAGCTTTTCTCAAACGAAATCATAGACCAAGGATAATCAAGTAATTATAATGATTACTTGACGACCGTTGACGATTTCTTACATGCAATATTCAGGATCATGATAAAGTATTCTTGAGTGCGTAGTAACGAGAAGGCAATCATGAAGTGCTCAAATCAGTCGAGGTGAAAACATAGGGCACTTAGTACTGATTTACCTACAAGGGAATAACAATGGGCAGTTACGAACAGCAGTTCACCACTGCATATGCAGAGCATTCTAGTGTCTGTTTCTACGGGAACATTAACCGCAATGTATCACACTAACAAATAGTCTTCGAATAATACTATCGAGTTTTCCCATAACGTGATAAAGAAGAAGAGTTAACGCAGAATAAATTTCCTCTTTAATATATATCAGTCGACTCAATACTGGTTAAAACAGGAAGCCACCTCATCAAAGCTCCATTAGTAACTGCCATATATCGCAGGATTGAAGACCTGCTTCAGTTATGGGAAAATTGCTCTCATACTCAATGCACGGGTAAACAGAGATTAAGATTACTAATAACCTACAATAGTGATTCACAAACCGCTGAGGAACGTCGATAAGAAATACTCTTAAATCATTAGTAAATAACATGCTGAATTAACAGCAATAATCTTAAGGCCGTTACATTCACCGAACAGAAGACATAAGATACTGCCGTAACGGAACCGAATTTCAGCTTCTGAAGATCTCTCTCTCCCATGACGTGGCGATGTATCGTGCCATCAGAAACTCATCTGGTGGAAATTGCCTTTTCTTACGCTTTGGCAACAACAAATGGCTTTAACTGAGCCCTGTAAGTTAAGGGATCGATGGTGAAAGATACGCAGTGCTTAATCCCTTTCAGCAAAGACTAGACAGGATACAAGGCATGATAAGAGAGAATAAAACGTTATGAATGCAGAAGAGTCATTTGTCCATAACTATCATTAGCAGCGATTAAGTTAAATTGAGATCAGTTGATTGGATATTAATTTTGTATTCCTGATACACAACCAACCGCAAACTACCTCCCCCCCCCCCCCCCCCCCCCCACCCCCCCCCCCCCTCCAACTCTCTTTCCCTCTTTCTCTGTCTCATTTGTAGAGTAAGAAGGGATTTATTACTAAAAAAATTATTTTTGTTTTGAGAATTGTTACAATTCATAAATACAGTTGTTATGTAATTACAACAAAAATCAAATATTGCAATTTTCATACCTTGTGAATATTTCCTGGTGTGATTCAGACAACTTAAAAAATAAGTTTATTAGTTAAACAACATTTAAATTATATGAAAATAAAAACAAATACACACATTTATGCACATGTTGAAGGGGTGTTGAGAAATGAAAGTCAATTTTCCAAAATGATTATAAGAAGAAAATTAATGAGGAAATCGAGCCAAACTTCTAAGGAAGAAACACAAGATGAAACAGATTCAGTTAGAAGAATAACTCTTTCAATATATAAAAAAGATAGTTGGTATTGTATACATATATAGATATATATATATATATATATAT
>NC_061093.1:36173511-36188511 GCF_015104395.2 Macrobrachium nipponense
CATATGATCCAGTTGAGTGTCCTTGAAATACAGTTAAATTTTCCTGGCAAATTTTTTTCGTACTCTTTCTGAGGCCATTACATATTCGGAATTTTGGATTGCCCCACAGAAAAAGTGGATTTATATTGTTTCCAGGCCTATATATATATATATATATATATATATATATATATATATATATATATATAATATATATATATGTATATATATATATATATGTATATATATATATAGTATATATATATATATATATATATATATATATATATATATATATATATATATATATATATATATATATATATATATATATATATATATATATATATATATTTGCTTAGATGCAAGGTGGCCTTGACTGACTAGTTTATGATAATAGACATAATTCCGTCTTCCTAATAACAGTTACGTAATTTTTCCTAGAGGTGTTCATTAGGTTTTTTGAGATGCTTTAATGTAACAGTTTAAAAATAGGAGAGAAAGAGAGAGAGAGAAGAGAGAGAGAGAGAGAGAGAGAGGGGAGGGGGAGAGAGGAGAGGAGAGAGAGAGTAGAGGAGAGAGAGATAGAGAGTTTTAGTAGATTGTTGTGATTGTTCTTAGAAACTTGTGAAGATCATCCCTACTGAGAGCAAAGAAGCAGATTTAAATAAATCTTAAGGCAAAGAATGGAGAGAAATAACAGCGACAAACTTAAACCTGAAATACGGCCATCTTGGTCACGTTGACCAGTCATTTTTACATTGCAATTTCTCCACCATCAAACGAAGAGAAGGTTTGCGGAATTCATGAATCTCATGACGAGGAAGAAAAGTTGGGCAAATGGCCCAGAAGTTGGCTGCATAATTCGTTGTCAAAATTGCTGATGAAAAAAAAGTTCGTCACTCGTGTTGGTGCGACAAGACATCAGCCTGGCAGCAGATGGTGTCCTTTCACTTCGTTTAACAGCAAACCTTTGCATCTTTTGAATACTAAATTAGCTGACCAACTTGCACTCTACTGTTGTTCTTGTGAATTCTTCTACCTTTATCGTTTTTTAAACATTTTTTTTTTAGTTGCGGTGATACTATAAAATGTGATGTCTTTAAAATCTCCCCTTTCGTAATATCAGGTTTCAAAACCGGTCTGTTATCATTCAATCGATACCCATTGCTTACCCCCACCCCCATTCCAGAATCTTTGCTTCTTTCAGTTTCTTTTCAACAACACAGTTTTTCCTTCTTTATTTCTTTTTTCGTTAAGAGTTACGTTACTAAAGAAGATCAATGTAATTGAACATTAGACTTTAAGCTTGGGTTTTTAACGCTTATGGAGACTTGTTCAAACATTCTGAATTTTTTATTAGTTTTCCTGAATCGTGATCATTTTTGGTTCTTTTGACTGAAATCTGCGTTTATAAATATTTGATGGTGAACCGGTACACAATATTTAATCATGTAAGTATAGACAATTTATAAAATACATAAACGATTGAAATGAAATGTTATATACGTTGATCCATGCTTTATTCAGCAAACTTATGGGCTTTCGTTTCAATTTAGTTTATGGAATCACTGACCATTTGTTGCTCGCGAACAGTTCATATTAAAATGTTATGAGACATTTATTTCATGGGAAAATGTTTCTACACAATTTATGATAAAGTCAGTGATATTTGAAGTGCCAAAGATTAGCCCAAATGTAATTGAAAATATTTTGTCATAGTTTACAGTGCTTTTAGTTTCAAAGCATTACAAAAGGACTCTAATCACCACGCTAATTCATATATTTGCTGAAGAATACGATAGAAAGGCAAAATGAAGGTCTACATATATTATCTTTAACACTGGTGAAGTCTGAGCAAATCAATTTTTTCCCAAATTTATGTAATTAACTGTTTACATGATTATGTATTCCTTGGTTATATATTCAATTTCAGATCTCCCCAAAGCACGAAAGGCTTAAAGAGAAATAAATTGTGTAAAGTGAAATCAATTTTGGCGAAAAAATAGAGACATAAAAAGAATGGAGCCAAATATGATTATTTTGACAAAACTACCACAAAGGAAAATCATTATTTAAAGAAAGTTAAGCAAAAAGACGAAAAATTTCTTGCTAGACAAAAGATCAACTTAAACACAGAAAGAAAGTTTCTGTGCCTCGCCTCCACTCCACTCCCAGAGCAAAGTCACATAATGGTATTTTAAAACAGCCAGAAGTCCCTATCAAGTCGAAGAGCATTAAAACACAGAATGGTGAAATAGGGTTTTCTGCCTAGCGGAAACACTTTGAAAATCTCTCTCTCTCTCATCTCTCTCTCTTCTCTCCTCTTCGTCTCTCTCCTCTCTCGCTCTCTTCTCTCTCTCTCTCTCTATCCTTATCTCTCTTCATAAAGGTCCTTCTTATGAACCTTGTTACCTTAGAAAAGCATATTTTTAACATTCCGCTAAGTTAATATATTAAAAATCTGAGAACTTGGTACATAAACATCTTACGAACTCTGAACATTTTAAGGAATTGCATTATATATGAAAATTGTTTAGTGCCTGTAAACTAAATGTACTTAAATATCCCTTTCTATTCTCCGCATCCAAAGAAACGACATAATATCATACAAATATTTTCATGTTCCTTAGGAAAGAAATCAAATCTCAAAAAAGATGGAATACTGAAAACATCAGACACAGGATGAGAAGATTAATTAAATGGTCTTGGAATTCTATTTTAGAAATAAGAATAGTAAATTATTTTTATATATTGTTTCAAGTGAGGAATATGCTTGTAAGTGAAGATAGAGAGTAAATATAAGAAAAATTTAGTGTGGTAGCGTATTAATATTTTCAAATTCAAAGCAGCATATTCATTTGAAATGAGTAGCTAAAGGCTCAACATTCCAACTATATTGTTGATTAACTCTTTCAAATTCTAACATAAACGAGAGGAAACGTGTCTCTCTTTTGCTAATTGAGAGTTCATTATATTATTAACGGTTTGCTAGTCACACATTATATATTTCTATAAAAGTAACTGAACCAAAAAATAAAATATAAATAATAATAAATAATAAAAATAACACTGATATAAATCGAAATTGTTGAAGAAGAAATTATTACTCATGTATACATTGAAAAGGAAGAATCTTAGAATGAATATTGTTAATGATTGATTTATTTGGGCTCAGCATATTTTGCCTAAATTTATTGCTAGCCAAAAGGAGGATTTAACACTTTCTAAAGAAGATGAAAATCATTCTGGGCAATACTAATGAAATATCATTTGTCCGAAATGTAAATCCTCACCTGCGGAGACAAGTGAAATAGGTTATGGCACTTATAAGTGCAACAGTTTACAATTAAATATGGTTTCACTGGAAATCAGGCGGTTCTTGAACAAATGTCAGACTTGACTATGAGCGACTTACTCCAAGGAATGAAAAGAGTTTATGCATATTTTGTCAGGATAGTAAATGATATTTTCACGTAGTTGTCTGAGAAAACACAGGAGGTTGAATACTGATAGTTTTCATCGGCAAGTTTTCCCTTCACAGTTTACCTGCCAGCTCCAGAGAAACATCGAGCTTAAGGCTCTATTGGCCTCTTGTAAGCTTTTTTCTACGAAAGTTTTAATCTACTTAACTGAAGCTTACAAAAGCCCCAGGGAACTTCTCGACTACTTAACTGATATATACAAATTACTTGAAATACTGAAGGCCGAAAGTCATTGCAACAACCTGGCATGAAACTTTTTCTTCGAACGTTTTTTTTTCTTTTTTTTCGTATTGGTCATACAAATGATGATTTAGAAATCTCCCAGATCAAAAAATTCTAAATATTTGCAGAGTTACGTTTTAGTTTCTTACGAAGCTTTCGTAAAGTTTTGCACAAAATATTAATAAGGATTTCATGATTTTTTTTTCAAATGTAACGAATTTACATCATAAGAGAGAGAGAGAGAGAGAGAGAGAGAGAGAGAGAGATGAGAGAGAGAGAAGAGAGAGAGAGAGAGAGAGAGAGAGAATTTAAAACATGGAAAACTGCACCTTTTGGTGAAAATTACTATTAATTTTGTTTTATTAGACTGTAGCGATGAAGTGATATTTATTCTTAGCAAGATCGTAGGTACTGGAAATAGGGAGGCAAATTTACGATAGATCTTAAGGTGAGGGATAGTAAAAACAAATAAGAAATAGAAAAAAAAAACAAAAAGCGAAAAAATCAGTTGGAATACAGCCATATTGGTCAAGTTGCCTCCAGCCACCCTCAACCAGGAGAAGATTTTCGGAATTCATGATCCTCATGAGGCAGAAAAAAAGTTGGGCAAATGTCCCAAAAGTTGGGTGCACAATTTGCCGTCAAAAATTGCTGATGAAAAAGTTCCTCCCTCCTGTCGGTGCAATAGAGACATCAGCCTGGCAGCAGATGGATTTCCTTTATTCCAGCTTTACTGCAAAACTTTGCGTTGTCGAATGCAAAGTTAGCCGAACAAGACTTGCTTTATAGCTGTCATTATGACTTATTATGACGTCATGGTTTAACGGTATTTTTAACCTTCGTTGTTCAGTTTAGCGGTGATATTATAAACTGCGATTTATCACGAATCTCTTGTATTTATAATATCAGGACAAGACCAGTCTGTTAACACTTGATATCTACTGCAAAAGGAGCACAATTTCCTACCTTTTTATCATATTCTTTTGCTACATTCGTGAATTTCTGCTTCGATTGTCTTGTTTCTATAGTTACACAAATTTCCCTTCTCACGTTATATTTTCGTAGAAGGTCAGGCAGGTCAAGAAGATCAATACACTTCAAGATTGTATACGAAGGTCAATATTTTGGGTTTTAAATGCTTCATATACCTGTTCATAGATTTTTATCTTTTCGAATATTCGTTCTGCGCTACGCGACTACATCGTAATTTTTGTTGGCATAACTGAACTCTGCAGTCATTAATATCTCATGATCGTAAACAACACGATGCAGATAGTTCAATAACCTAAATCTTGTGTGTGTGAAATAAATAAACGATTCAAATGAAATAGCGTCATATTTGTACAAACATGCTTGACGCCAAGAACTAATGGGCTGTTCATATCAATTTAATTCATAGAACCAGTGACCATTTAGATAACATGACCCAATTGTATGACATTGTTCGCTAACTGCTATCGTTTGCATTAAAATGTTTTAGACGAGGTCTATATTTCACTGAAGGTTACGAAATGCATTTCGTTGTAGGAATATCGTGTTTCTATTCAGTAGTTTCTTTGAAAAATGTCTCTCCTGAATTTATGGTAAAGTTAGTGATGTTTTGGCTGTCATTAATTAGGTGTTTTTTGCTGATAATGAAACAACAGGACTCTAAAACATTGCAATTCGCGTATTCGTAGAATACGATAGGAAGAGAATTTGAAAGTCTACATAATCTTAAGAAGATTTTGTAAAGGTGAAGACTGTTAATCTTCATCCTGTTTTCCAAATTTATGTAATCAACAGTTATTTATGAGGTATTCTTTTAATTTCTGACATTCTGCTTTTGCGTAAAATGAAGAAAATCTTGGCAAGAAAATATAAAAAGAATTAGAGGGAAAGTAAATAAGATTGTTTTGATAAAACAGTACAACACAGGAAACTCATTACCTGAAGTAGAGACAAGAAAAGTACGTAGAATTTTCTTGCAAAAAAAAAAAAAAAAAAAAACATAGCAGCTTGACCATAAAAGGAAAATTTCTTGAACATCATCTGCCTCGTCTTCACCCCAAAAGCAGAGCTGCATAATGATGCTTTAAAAGACAATCTAAAGACCCTTTCATGTCGAAAAGCATTAGAATATGTTGGAATTACGTTTTTCGCTGAATGGAAACATTTAGACCTCTCTCTCTCTCTCTCTCTCTCTCTCTCTCTCTCTCTCTCTCTCTCTCTCGTCTCTCTCTCTCTCTCTCTCTCTCTCTTTGCAAACTATTAAATGTCTGAGAGGTTGGTCCGTAAGTATTTCACTATGAAAAACGTTAACATTTCTAGAACATAATAAAATAGAATGAATCGGTAAAATCCAATTATTCCAAGTGCAAACTTAATTAACTTTTTGAAATGTAAATGAGGAAGCAGGTGTCTAGTTATGCTAATTAAGCGTTTAGTCTATCATTAACGGTTTGCTAATTACATATTTAATGAAATTTAACTAAGACAGGGAAAATCTGAAAAAAATGGCACTAACAGCAATCGAAATTGTCGAAGAGGTAATTGACACTTATGTTTAAACAAAAATACATTTTAATAAACACCTTCAAATGAGTATTCCGTTCTGATAGAAAATACTTGGCTCGAAATGTTTCACCTAAATGAGGTGTCATTTTTTTTTTTCAAGATAATGAAAATTGTGGTATGTCATACTTACGGATATATCGGTGCGAAATGGTTATATCGATTGAGTACTTTATCCTAGGGAACGAACACCAAACTGTTTTTTTTTATTATTATTATTTTTTTTTTTTTTTTAGGCTCTCATTGTGGGTACACGGCTCGCTTACCAGCATCCCTTGCCTTATTGTTACTGCATCTTTATCTTTATTAATTTATATTGCTTTCAACTATAAAATTTTACTAAAGCTTTTACTGTCCTGCAGTTTACATTTATAAAACAGCTTTGCCGATGATAGTTACTGTAACTAACACGGTTACTGAAAGTTGCTTTATAGTTGTCTTGTTAAAAACTTGCTTATTTACTCACTGCTTTTACGGTAAAGTATTGTATACATTTCAAACCCAACTTTGTTAATTACGAGATAAAAATAACCCCGGATTATGTTTTTTTCTTGCAACCAATGTCAATGAATCAGTCGGTAGTACACCAAGACCACCGGTGTCTCGCTAGTTTTCAATCAGCCGCAATTTTGAGAATGTAAACAAATCAAATGCAAATGCAATTCTGTAATAGAGTAACAATACTATAATAGTACATGCACAATACTGCAATTGGATGCAGCAAGCAAAACAAACCTTTATTTCAATCATTATCATTATAAGCATAGCTATTATACTGTTGAACCTTTGCTAGTGATCACTTTTCTCCAGAAGATATTTCGATTTTTAGAGCTTTTATGTTTTTGGAATTACGGATAAGAGATCGTAAACCTGTATGGGCATTTTGCTGTGTTTACATTAAATATTAATATTTTTAAAATGAGTAAATTTTTTGTCGTAAGCGATTCAGGGGTGAAGTATATAGTTGAGAATAACAGTTGTAGGAGGGTAATGTAAGATTACTTTGGGTGTTTTGGGATGATTCACGTATACAAACAACGATATATCGGGGTTTCTTTTATATCGGTGTAGGCTCATACGTTTTTATCCTTTATCTCGGTGAGCTACTTTGTACAAAAAGGGAAATTTCAACTAGGGCCATATCCTTCATAGGATGTCACCTAAAAGTGCAAGAGTGCACTGAAATGTCATCTCATATGATATACAGCATTTCTTCAACAATCTTTGTTTTGGAACAGACGATAAGCGACTGACTAACTCTAGAGGATGACAAGATCTCATGAATATTTTATTGGGAAGAAAAGCGAGGTTAATATTTTCACTTAGCTGTCTTGGAAAACTCCTGGGGGTACACTTGATTAGATTTTATCGTAATGGTTCCTTTTACAATATACCTACCTGTCAGTTTCAGAGAAATATAGAGCTTAGGGATCTTTTTTTTTTTTTTTTTTCTCTCTCTCCTAAACTTCCTTTCTGCGAAAGTCTTAGTCTACTTAACTGATGTTTATAGGAGTCCGAGCAAAGTTCTGATCTTCTTAACTGGTGTTTACAAAAGCCCTGATAAGTTCTAACCTACTTAACTGATGTCTATAAATTCCCTGACATGCTAAAGGCCTAAAGTCGTCTTAACAAGACAAAATGGCAGGTTTTATACCTGCCATTTTGTAGATATTCACTTTATAGGGAAGCGTTGTCCCCTCCTCCATCCCAAATTTCTTAGTTTGGAAATTCTGCTCCAGATGAAAAAATTAACTTTTTCCAGAAAACAAATTAATTCTAAGCAGATGTGTATCACGTTTGGAACCAAATGGACATGAACACAGGAGCAAAATGATAGTATGGATACTGAGCGTTCATTAGTTTTCAGCATAGTAGTGGCTCTTTCATTATAATTTATTGAGGGAATATCAAGATATTCCTTTGTAGCTTAACCACGACAGTCGTATGGTTTCTTGCATAAGCCAAACCAAGAAAAGCACAAGTTTTGTGCATTTTTTAAAGTAAATTTGCTACCAATAATTAAATTCTTTTTTCTTTGGCCGAACACATTTATGGTCCTGTGACTTAAAAAATCTCCAGTTAATTTGAAACTAAAATAATGCACGATAAATGACAAGTAACAGCGCCCGAAAGATTCAAGGAAGTGCGAAGTATTGGTAAACAGTTACAGCGGACGCTACCTATTGCAACTCTTACCATACATGTCAGACTCTTGGCTTTTCCAGGGATTTTTTTCTTATATAATTTTGAAGGTGATTCTACTGCACACGCTGAATGATAGGGAAAACTGGTTATTAAAAAAAAAAAAAAACGACACACACACACACAAAACAATGAAGACTCACTGCATCTTCAGAAACACTGAACTAATCCCTACTATGGCTTTTACCTCAGCATTCCATGCTCCAAGACTTCTTAAACATAGTATTGTCAAACATGTACCGCTTATCGAATGGTCGAATCAGTTGTTATTCTTCTAACAAGTAATTTAATGAATCGCATGCAAGGTTGTCTTTGAACCAAATGGATTCTTTGGATTTGTTCAAGACAGACACAACGTTCTTTATTGTCAAACATATAACATTCCGCATTTCTCTATCCTCTTAATCCATATCTCTAGGTATCACAAAACTCTGAGAAAAGCAAACCCTTTCCATTCTCCCAAATGTAAAGATTCTGTTGGCACTGTAAATAAATATCCTTTTCATTGTTTTGGTAACTTGGCCATTAATCTTCGGTTCTGATTTTTTTTTTTCTTTTCAGCTTGATCCTCTCCTCGTTTGTTATCGCTTGGCTGTTTCTTTTGTTTCCCGATGGAATCTTAAATCCTCTTTTCAAATGGATTATACGGGAAGGAACCATCTTGAATAGTTGCCGCTATTTCCACTTGACGATGTTTAACTGCTGTTCAATTACTGCATTTTCTAATGTACCAAGATTTTTTTTACTAATCCTCACAGCAAAGCCATGCAAAAAAAATAAATAAATAAATAAAACAGAGACATAACTAAAATAAAACAACACTTATTTGGCCGGTACCATTTTTGTAGCTAGATAAATAAAGCGAGAGATCTCTCCTACACCTCCAGTGAAGATTTTAACCCCTGCTTCTCTTCTTTTCACTGATCTTGGTTAACCATTATCAGTTTGTCACTGATTGATATTCAAATGCTATTTCTGTCGTGCTGTATTTAGTTTGATTAGTATCAATAATGTTATCTAAATTACCTATCTGGGTTCCTATACTTATTTCATATTTATTCATCTTGGTATCTTATAAGTTGATCATCTTCTATAATAAAAACGCTTTAACTTTAAACAAGGTAATGAATGTAATTAAAAATCTGGTAAGTACAAGTATAGAGAAATATTGTACACAGCATATTAGCTTACCTTTAAAAAGATACCAGTTACTAATTATTCGACGTTGATATTTTGAACAAAGATTTAGCTGGAGATCCCATTTTTTTATTTCTAATTGAACTTCGTATCTACTTGCTTTCAGAAATAATTATCTCTTCTTTTTTTAGATGACGTAAATAACAACAATAGAAATTATCATTTAAGCTTCTATCTCACTTCTGTTTGGACGATGCATTCACACTGTAACCTTTGGCGAATGGTGAGCAATATAACTTTCCATTAACCACGATCTGACCACGATTACAGCGCCTCAGTGGCGTGGTCAGTATGGTGTTGGCGTGCCACCTTGTTGGCCGCGACTTCGATTATCGGGCATTCCATTGAGGTGTGAAAGATGTGTGTTTCTGGTGATAGAATTTCACTCGCGACGTGGTTTCGGAAGTCACGTAAAGCCGTTGGTCCCGTTGATGAAAAAAACACTGGTTCCATGCAACGTTAAAAACACCATACAAACAAACAATCACGATTAGGTTCGGTAATATCATCTATGTATATTTTTCGTCAGTTACCGAAAAACAGATAGATCGTAAACATCATACACGTCCCCACTATCCCTCTTATTTACGTTCTTCTCATTTTGTTGGAAGTTACCTATTTTGCATATCCTCGAAGCGTAACATCCAAACTGAATATCACTCACCCTGTTTACGGAAGTGACGGAAAAGCTAAGGCTTCAATCGTGCTAACATTCCGGAAAGTATTGACAAGGAAATCGTCTGAATCCCTACATATGTGGAACGGGATCGTAAACATGTTTTTTCGATGTGTATTTCCATGGCAGGATGGAATACGCATAATATCCAGGCGACGGAAGAACAACATACCTCCCGGTTAGAAGATGATTAGAGGGGAGGAAAAATTGGTCACCAGGGAAATATTGCTTTATGTAAAAATGGAAATCTTGAGCAAAACTGTGGATAAACAAAAAATAAAATGGCTTAATGTTTCCACCCGGAAAAACTAAATAATACCACGGGTAAGTTTATACGCCTATGCATACGCATACACATGCACACAAACAATACAAATGCGTACAATATTCAGTGCCTGATTTTACAATATTCGTTATGGAAACGTCTTTATATTTGTAATATGCAATTTCATATAAAAACCCATTAAGTAATCCGTGCCGGGCGCTTATGCCTTTATTGAGGAATTGTCGAGGCACAAATGAAATACAGTTGGAAAGAATTTTACAAGGTAAACAAAAAGATCAAGAATACCAGATGGTTAATGTCAAAAACGTAAAAATCAAAGAGTAATCCAGGATAATCCGAGATCACGCAGCCACAAAATAAAACAGATTTAACCATAAGAGAAAAGAAGCTTAGCCATGCAAAGTCCAAAAACATGTATAAAACTGGATATATTAATTTTGTTGCTTATATATATCTGCAACTTTTTTAATTATGAGGGCATCAAGTTTAAACAAACCAAGACTTAGATTTAGAACACTTCCATTATTTGACCTAATGAAACAAGATTCAATGATATTCCTTTCAACTGTTTCGCTACACGGGATTAAGGTTCTTGCTTGACTCCAGTTAATAGGATGATCTGCATCTCATATGTACGAATTGTGCATTTGATAATTTGGCCAATTCTCACATAAAAATATTTCGAACATACGATACCTGATACACTGAAGAACATTTGAAGAAATATTAGTTTGAAAATAAGATATACTCTGTTTCTTCAAAGAAAAATTCCGTTATGTTAACTTTCTCATCAGCGAAATTGAAATCCGAGAGTGAAGAGTGAAGTAAGAGATTTTGTCTCAACTGCTTCCACTTTAATCCGTTTCCTTTAACACAATTAAATTGGACAGTTCTTTTATGGACATTTTTTTCTCCTCGTGCTTATGAATCGTTACAAATTCCTTAAACGTTACTTTGAAATCGAAAAGCTTTAAGTGACTCTCTTTTCGGATGGTGGAAAGATAGGATTGATGTTTATAGTATTTACAACCATTCCATGAAAACTGGAAAGTTTGAAAATACTTTTGGATTTCTCGGGAAATAGAGTCTTGAATTCATTATGCTTCCTTATCCTTTGGAGAGAGAGAGAGAGAGAGAGAGAGAGAGAGAGAGAGAGAGAGAGAGAGAGAGAGAGAGAGAGAGAGAGATTGTAGACAAGAATTTAGCATACTAGAACTCCTTTAGAATGCGGTCACTTTTTTGAGTAATCTTATTGACAAAATTTACTGAATCTATGTAACTGTTTATCGACCTATTCACAGAACTAAATTGTTATGGGGCTTATATAAGCTAATTTCAGAGCTTTAGAAAGAAACTTTCCGTCATTTAATTCCAGGCAAAAAGTCACAATACTTATGCAAGACGAAAGTTATAAAAATCTCCATTTCTCAGAATATCAATTTCAGACACAGATATATGTAAACATCTACGCCCCTTTTTGAGACGACTATGAAATGGAATAGTGGGTACAATTAGCTCACATTTCATCAGATAAAGACGAAAATGAGGAGTGAGGCATTATCTATTTGTGATTCAAATGAAAATCATTTTACAAATGATGCAAAAATTAATAAACGGGTCTGTCAACTGGACTTACGTTCCCTTTAGTAGAAATTACCTCAGCGACAATATAAGCCCCACTAAACATTGAACATTTACTAGGACAACATAAATTAATAGTGCCGTTAAAAATTATTCTCATCAGGACATGAATTTTATGTAATTCTTCAATTTCCTGTTCCGTTCATTTCTGCTTTTTGTTTATTTCAGGTGTTATTCAGAATTTAGTTTATTTCTTATCAAAACTGTCCACGCTCTCAAATTCGCACCGTATTAATTATTTTTTAATGTTATGTAAAGGAACAGTAAAAGCAGCTGAAATACTTTCAAAAGAAAATGCAACATTTCACATAAATATTACAAGGATATCATTTCAACGTTCATAATTATTAGTAATTCTCTCAAAATCAATACATTTTGACTTCATACGGTCTCCTGTTCCCCACTCTGATCAGGTTTTGCTCTTCTCGTCTGAAGAGAATGGAATCTCATCCAAAAAAACTACATGTGTTTCCTTTGATATGTGGATCTAGCAAGTTAATGGAATAAATATGACTAACCTCCATTTTTCACAGACTACTTCTTCATTAATAGGATTCCTTACTTATAGAGAAGATACTTTTTTTTATGACTCAAATATTGACCGCCTCATTAAATATGAGAACAAGAACGTTGATGTATTTTGCCATATATTAGCAGCAGTGAATTCATAAAATAAGTCCACGACCACAACAATTTTGAGTCACAAATTAAGCATCCACAATGATGATTATTCACTACGGTAATTTTCCTGTGGATTTTCCTTTCAGCGCACAAAATGGTATCTGATAGTAATTAATTAACTTATTTTCGTATATAATTAGCAGTATGCTCCATAACCTCTTTCCCGTTGTTTATCATTACGTGGTGGCTTAAAATGCAAAATATATATATATATATATATATATATATATATATATATATATATATATATATTATATATATATATATATATATATTTATTTGTGTGTGTGTGTGTGAGAGAGAGAGAGATAGAGAGATTTTAAAATAGAATGGACACGAGCCGTAGGTTTGCGGTCATCGAAAACTATTGTTTTCTTATTTAAGCCTATATTTAAGTGGTCTAAATTATATATGAGCAGAACATGTTTTTATGTATCATAAATAAAAATTGCAAAGAAGAAATCTCGCGCTGTTCGTCAGGTTGCTTATAAAATCAAACAGCTTCCGGACGGAGTCCTTCAGCCTCCATGTAAAGGGAGGGGATGACACAGAGACTTGTTATTTGAAGTCTAATAAATTTCAAACGGGAAGAGCAAAATGGAAATAAAAAACGTCGTCTGACTGCGAAGGGCAGATGACAGGAAGCAGGAAGTGAGATTTAATGCTCCGCCAAACGAAGGGAATAACTTAATAACGGAGGATGCGCAAAAATAATCACAAATTAAGGAATGTTCAGGGGAGCGCAGTGGAATTGTGCCAAATGGGTATAAGAGAAGATTGAGAGGGGAAAGACTCAGTTGAAAACACGAAGGGGAAACGGTGCGTTTTTAAGTCACACTACTATTAGTGCAAGTCTTGCTGTTCACTGTATGATGATGTAAATATAATAGAATACTGTGCATACTATGATTTCAGTCATTTTCTTCTAGTTTCCTACGAATTTCTTTGAATTTCCAATCAGTTTACTAGTTCCAAGACACCCCGGAGAACATCTTTACTCAAATGAAGATTCACTGAAAACTATTTATGCTTTAAACAAGGAATTCTTAAACTCTCCCCACCTGTCCAACGTTGTAGGGAAACAGCGTAGGGAAATAGTAAGGGGGTGCCTGTCCATATATGCATTTTAGAAAATTAATAAATAGCAATTTTAACGTGAATGCAAATAAAAAAAGGCTAAAAGAATGAAGATACAAGAAATATAAAGACAAAATCAGTACTAAACGTGGGTGTAGATAAATGCAGTTAAGTGCTTACGACAAGAAAAGCATGTGTCAGGCAAAAGAAGACAGTTTAAATAAATTATGTAAACCTTTTTCCAAGAGCAAAGAGATATAGGCCTTAGGCTTTCAGAGTGAATTAATAGGAATATCCGTTGGAAGTCGAGCAAGTGCATTGCCAGATAATAAGAAATAAGGCAAATTGATTATTACTAACTGGAACAATTCCATCAAGAAATTCCTAAAGAAACTGACTTAATCCAAACCACTAGTTGATCGACAATGGAGTGAGGACTACTGTACTTGAAGAACCTTTCACGTTCAAGTAATTGAGGTCATAAATTGATAATGATGAAAGTAGTTTGACTTGTTCAGTGGGATTTCTGTTTGAAATTTGGCGGAAAATGATAACAAAATCATTGCAATTTTCACATTCCTTATTCTAGTTGATCGGAAGCTGAAATTTGACGAAGCGTTTATGTATACCACGAGCAAAGTGTGATGATAATTGCTTCCTAGCAAAGAGCGATAAAAGAAAGGAGAACGCATTTTCGAGAAGTTCGGCAGCAAGGAGGCGTTTAGCGCATTGTGTTGGAGGTGCCTGTTATCATGATGGTTCTAGAATCGGCAGGAGTGATGTGGAACTCGTCGGGACGTGAGAAACGCGCGATTTCTGATTCACTACCTCGTCTAGATTCATCTAAGAAGTTCTAGAAATCAGTGGAGTCTGTAAAGTTCACCACAGGCTCCGCCCCCAGAGTGCTGTATAAATACGAAGGTCGTAGCAGGACAAAACAGAGATCGTAGAAGAGAGACACCTGTTAGTCACAGTAGAGATATCCTCAGTAAGAGCCTCTG
>NC_061093.1:36193511-36215486 GCF_015104395.2 Macrobrachium nipponense
ATTATTATTATTATTATTATTATTATTATTATTATTGCTGTTGATTTTGTTGTTTTTTGTACACAGAGGAGGAAACATTCACGTGAAATGACACATGATTTCTTTGTTTCTTAGACTATGAATTCTGTGCAAAGTATGTGCTTATATGCTTTCGGCTTCAACTTACTGTCGTATAAAGCTCCTTTACTTGTCATCTGTGAGTCTTTTTTGTAAATCAAAATAAAAACCTAAACGATATCGGCTCAAGAGCCAGAAAAAAAAAATCCAATATCCAAAACTAAGTCAGTCGCCTTTGCCAAAACTTCCATCTGTATTGGAAAACTTTGTTTGAGACGTCAAGGAACAATCAGAGCGTTCTTTGTCTTAATTGTGTGTGTATGTGTGTAAGAGATCGTTTTTGTTCAGTTAATTCCCTAGAACCTAATTATTAATGATTTATGAAATCCATGGCAGAGCAGAATATTTAATAAATTTTGTTTGTGTGTGCTGGGTTTATGAGCGTTTCCCATTGAAAAACCCGACATTACTTATTCCGATATCTTTTTTTTTTATTATGTTCTTCCCTAAAGCAGAAACAAGCAACCAGTAAGAGCAACTAGTGATGCCAAGGCACGTGGATATCCTCACATATCCTCACAAGGAACAAGACCCCAGATCCACGACACACAAACACCAACAATAGCAATACCCAACACCACCAGTGACGAAACTCCCTTGAGAGAGCGAATGGAATTCCATTTGCAACCGCCGGAACTTTCACAGAGATCAAAGAGACCAATTAGCATCCAGCCTTCCGGCAACAACACCTAATACGACACTCTGGCGTTATCAGTTTTGCTGTAGATTTCATGTCTGTTTTAATTATTTGCTCGAACTTTTTACTTGTAAGCACAGTGAATTCCATTGTGGAAATGTATTTTACTCGAAGATAACCAAAGAGAAACATCTATCGCTAAACGAAGTAGATGTAATACCGTAGCAAAGGTCATCGTTCTCCTCTCATGTTCTGCTTTGAGATTAAGAAAAATGACAGAAGGCTGGATATAGGCTGTCTTGAAATAACAGAGCAAGAAGTGCAGCAACATCTGATAAAAAAGGCGTCCGAGGGAGTCCATGGTCACAAAGTATTACATGTATATATATATATATATATATATATATATATATATATATATTATATATATATATATATATATATATATATATATATATATATATATATATATATATATATATATATATATATATATATATATATATATATATATATATGTGTGTGTGTGTGTGTGTGTGTGTGTGTATGTGCGTGTTTGTGTGTTTGTTTGTGTGTGTGTGTACCATAATGCATGGGCACCCTATAGATATCCAATACCATTTTTTTTTCATTCTTTTTGATGTTATAAGATAACGAGTCTCATAAAACATATTCTATAAAAGATTTAAGGTGCAGATTGTTTCGTAAAAGTAGGCCGTAAGTATCTTTTACAGTTATAAAGTTATCAAAACATTGTAAATATGTTTCTTGGTTTATATTTGTAAAAGATTTTACCATATGCATTCTGTAAATGTCCTTTAATTACTTTTCATATATTTTTGTATGAAACGTGCATTTGATATATTAAGAAGCAAATATGATTTACATAAAATATCAAAGTGAAATGCAAATTACTCCAGTCCTGTCAATAATCGGATTCGGTGGAGAACCTGCATATTAGGGAATTCCTCTACTATAGCTGCTGGTTCACTTCAGGTAGATTCTTGAATGAGCCCTACGCTTACGAGATGTTTGTCTGGCGGCCGCTGATTGGCTGGCACAGGGAGGTAAGCAGCTCCCAGCCAATCAGCGGGCGCCAAACAAACGTCTCATAGGCATAGGGCTCACCCAAGAATCTGCGTTAAGTGCAACCAGCTATAGTAACCATCAAAACACACCGATGCTGACTTGGATAGAATTACCTACCCAGCTGCTTCTCCTCCATGCATTTAATTATATCAATGGGGAAACTATACTTTTCAAAATTGTGCTGCGTAAAATTAGCAGCTATGCCTTCCAGTGAACTGTACAGTTTTTTTTTTTTCTTTTTCAACATATCCAACAACAGTTACGTGCCTTTCTTTATCTCAATACTGCCATAAACACACGCTGATAGCATATATTATAGGTTGAATACAAGGCAACGACTTATTGGAAATCCTGACCAGTCCTTCACGGGTTACCCACTATTAACCAGAAATTTTTTCTCTCCTCTTATGGTATTTGACTTGTTTTTCAACCTGTTTGTGATGTGGAGCGAGAAGTGGCCGACATGTATTTAAGACTGTTTTACTGTAGTGTGGATGTACTCTGTATCCTCCTGAATCTAACTCAGGACACCCAGGCACACACTATCGTGTCATTTACTCCGTGATAATGAATAAAAATGAACTTCAGCGACTACCACACGGCAACGTTTTCCTGCAAATCTTAGCTGACACTATTTCATGAAAATAAATCAATCGGTTATGTGCTCCTGCAAAAACAAATTTGTTACATGATGCCAATTATCGCTAGAAAACGTGATTATGTTATAGTATGCAAATGAGCAGTAGACAACGCCGTTTATTTTCCACAAGCCTTTTGATGCATAATGAAGATTAGGTGCTTACAACAGAAAGTCTTTTTAAACGTAAGCCACTAGGAAAAATGACTCCCGTTATTTAACGTTAATGATAAAGTCGTGGGAAATTCGAGAACATGAGCTGATTATACCAAAGAGGTAAAGAGTATGAAAGTGGGTATAAAGCTGTTAAATAATTCGTTATCTGAAGATTTGAGGTGGAATTCTTTAAGCTGTTAGATTATAAGTAAATAAAAATAATCTACAGACATTCATACTTTTAGTTAGATACAAGATTCGATTCGCTTTAAAGTTTCTTATAATTTTCTTTTATTCCTCTAAAATTGTTTTGAAGTTACAATAGGATGCGATTATTACATTTACTTCCGGCAGATAATTTTTTTTTCTTCTATGTTGTTCCTAAAAACTTCGGTTTATGGTTACGTGTGAGTGCGTGTTTACAAGTTACTAACTTAAGATAATGTCAGATATTCTTAACAGTAACCTTTATGAATTCAAATTTTTTATACAGAATAATTAATAAATTTCATTACTTAATTAGGTAGAAGCACCTTTCTAAAATTATAGTATAGACATACCAAAAAAATTAAAGGAAAGTTCCTTGGAAAAATTATTATCATCATACCTCCATACTGGAAAATTAGACGCACTATAACATATATATATATATATATATATATATATATATATATATATATATATATATATATATATATATATATATATATATATTAGATTAAAGTAAATTAATAATTTGTTAATTATAATTTGTTAATAGTTGTCAACCTTTTGATCTTATTTTAGGTTAAGTTTTTTTTTAACAAGTTAGTATCGTTATTAGTTCGATGAACTCTGTAAGGGAGTCATATGACTTCGTAGTTTTGCTTTGTTTACCGCCTTCTCCCCCGGTATTAGTGAACCATGAAGTGCCGTATTAACGATCGTTTGTTTTTCTCTCCTATGAGCTGTGTTGACTCGAGTGGAAGGCTTGATCGTAAGGGTGGTGATTCGTGACAGAGTTAGTTCGAGTCCTCCTCACATCCTGACGCTTAGCACCTTATATATGGGTCACTTATGCAGTTTTGTTTTGATAGGAGATTTGGATCACGGCTTCTTCAATCCTTCGCTGCCTTGTGTGTGTCCGCTGGTGTCTGTCACCCGCGGCATTCGTCAGCCACGCCCCTTCCCTCGTTCTTCGGAAGGATTCCGAGCGAGTTGGCCCGTATCTACTGGGAACGGTGCAGTTTGTGGTGTGCGAGATCCGTTGACGTCCCGGATTCTCGGAGGCTACCACCCTTAGTATTCCAGTGTTATTTTGGATTGCCTTGCTGGCATTGCAGCTTGACCCAGTTGACCTGCTCATCGGGCGTCAGTGAGTTCTTGGAACTCGTGGAGACAAGTAGGGCGGCTTTCTACAGGTATGAGATGTTTTTTATAGCTATTTAAGACGATCGTGAATCGCTGAGTACCTGTAGATTTGCACGCCCCTGTTTGCAGTACGGTCTTCTGGACCTTGTATGCCTGAAGAGACGGTCTACTAAGCCTCTTGTGGTTGAATTAGTTTGTAAGATTATTTTCATAATTTATTATTTATCTACTTATTATAATTATTCTTAATATATCTATTCACTAATTTAAATTTTGAGTATAATTTAGTCTGTATGTGTTAGGTAGGAGTATTATTAAGTTTCCCTCTTATTTTCTAGCTTCCTTCTGCCTAACTATTTTCTTAGGTTAGTTTTGTCTGGCCAGCTATTTGGAAGGTACCTACCTGAAGACATACTTAAAATATCCTATTCGCTTGGTTTAGGGTTTAGTTTAGTTATAGTGATCTTTTAAAGATCTTAAGGTTGGTTTTTCCCTTGATATATATATTAATTTTGATTATTAATTTTGCCAACCGCTACATTTTTTCTTGTGTAAATAAATATTGTAACTTTTGTTGAGGTGTTTTGCTCTATTGTTCCTAAGTTGCTGTGTTACATTTCTACTGACCGCAAATTCTGAGTAGAGACAAGAACCCTTGAAATTACGGCCGTAAATAAGGTCGTAACAATCTGGCGACCGTGGCAGGATTTGCGCTCAGGTGTACACAGTAATTGGGACTTTGGAACGCTCCTCAGTGGGGTTATAGTATTTGTTTTTGGAAATACCTTTCTCTCCTACCACTATGGATAATTTGGAAGACTTTGAGTTTAGTCCTGCAGATTCTTAGGGTCTGCCGACTGTATTAGGCATTTACCAATACTAGGCAAGGAATATCTGGTTAGTTGTGCTAGGTGGTTGGGTATTCCGTTCAAAATGACGGATACAAAGAGAAAGTTGTTAATAATGGTGAAGAATAATTGTTGTGCAAGGTTTGGGCTGAAGCTGAGGGATTAGTCGGGGAACATTAGTGATAAAGGTAGTGAATTAGGAAATGATGATAGTTAGTTGTAGATGATAATGGGTATTAGTCGTGGTGCAGGTTTTTCTCTATTTGATGATCCTCCTCAGACTGGACTCATTTATGAAGGTCCAGCCAATTTGGTTGCCAAGAGGAAATATAACTACAAACCCTTTCTTGACTGTAGAGAATTTAGGGCCAGCAGTGCCTACAATGCCTGTAAATTCTGAATCAACGGAAATTCAGGAATATGATTTAATTTGTAAAAAAAATAGAGTTGTTGAAATTGGAGCATGCAGAGAACGAGAGGGTGAGGAGGCATGGAGATAGAGATGGCAACCTTAATTTGGAAATGGCTAGGTTACGGGGACTCCTAACCAATTTAGCACCCCACGAGGTAGTCAGCCTGATAGGTTTAATATTGGGGCTGCATTAAAATTGGTCCCCATTTTTGATGAAAGAATGTTCCGGAATTCTTCAAGGCCTTTGAGAGGGTGTCAGCTCGGTTGTCTTGGCCAACCAGAGATGTACAGTGCTGATTCAGTGTAAACTGGTAGGCAAGGCAATCCGGGTATATAATGCCTTGGAAGAAGGGATAGCCATGGATTATCACAAGGTAAAGGCACTAATTTTAAAAGCCTATGATTTGGTCCCAGAGGCATACAGGTTTAAAGTTTAGGAATTTTAATAAACATCCTTCTTTATCGTATGTAGAATTTGCCAGGTTCAAGGAGGAACAGTTTGACGACTGGTTGAAAAGTCGTCAAGTTGTCACTTTTTCCTTCCTTGAGAGAAACTCATGCTTTTTGGAGGAGTTTTAAGAAATCTTGCTCCAAAGAACTAAGAATTTATCTGGAAGAATTGAAGGTCACTAATTTAGGTAAGGCAGCTCAAGTGGCTGACGAATTTGTTCTTGACCCTAGAAAACAGGTTCAGGCAATTTTCGCCAGCAATGGATATGAAATAGTAATAATGTAGTAAAGTCAGGGAATTTTCATAAAGGAATAAGAGGCGATAATAATAAGCCTAAGAATTCTGTGGTTCAGAATAATTTCCCTGTTAGTAAGAATGGAAAATTCATGAGTTAAACCTGGTACTCGTGGTATTTTCCAATGGAGGTAATTCTGGAACGAGAAATAGTAATATGAAGACTTGTTTCTGGTGTAATAAACCCGGTCATTTCCAAGCTCATGTCACGCCAGAACAAATTATCTTCAAAGGAATAATCCTGTGGCTTTAATGCCAAGTGTCATCTCCTGACGTAAAATTACCGATAATAAATAGTGGTAGTGGTGGTATAGTACGCCCGGAGATGGAAATAATAATCCACAGGAATGACTAAAATATGATAAATACATATGGCCTGGTAAAGTAATTTATAATTCCGTCATTATTGATGTTAGGTTTTTGAGAGATACAGGGTCTGCTCGGTCGTTAGTGCTGGAAAGCAGTTTAAAAGGTTTTGGTGAAGTATTCAGGGAACTTTATTGTTCTGGGTTTTAGGTTTCCCGAACACAATAGTTTTCAGCTCCTTTAGTAGAGGTAATGTTGTCATTCCCTATTATTGGACAAGACCGAGTTGGCCGTTGTCGAGAGTCTTCCTATAGCTGGTATTGATGGCATATTAGGAAATGATATGATTAATAGTGATGGCCAGGAATTATTCCCAATATTGTCAATCATAAGTGTCCAGTAGCAGTTACCACTAGAGCTGCCGCAAGAGTTGCAGACTTATTAAATAATGATGAAGAGGTTAAATTTGAGTAGTTTAGAGGTAGAACGTAGATGTAGGAAGACCCGGGTCTGTAGTAAGTAGTGTAGTAAGTAGTGATAATGTAATTCCCGATTGGGATCGAGCAGCTTTTATTGAAGCCCAGAAGAGAGAGTTTAATTTTGATTTAGGTGATACTTCTGACTTGACGAAGCTCGATTCTGGGTAAAAAGGGTGGGGCATATTATATAGGGTGAGTCGTCCCCTGGTTGCTACTGATCCCCAAATGTCTCGTATTGAGCAAATAGTGTGCCCTCTCAATTTCAGAGGCAAATATTAAATTTATCTCATGATGATTCATTCTCTGGTCATTTTGGTGTCTGGAAGACGTTCCGTAGTTGGCTAAATGTTTTTGGTGGCCAGGAATGAAATCGTCAGTAAAACAATATGTTGAAAGAATGTCCAGTGTGCCAAGTGGTAGGTAAACCTAATCAAACAATTGTAAAAGCACCTTTATATCCCATACCAGCTATTGGCGAGCCATTTAATGAGCTGGTAGTTGATATAGTAGGCCCTCTGCCTAAACTAAACAGGTTTTATCTATTTACTGACTGTGATGGATCGGGCATCACGATTTCCTGAAGCCATTCCATGAAGAAAGTCACATCTAAGGCTGGTATTTGACCAGTTGGTAATTTTCTTTCGAGGTATGGGATCCCTCGTAAGATACAAACTGATTGTGGAACTAATTTTACTAGTAAGGAATTTCGAAGTAAGTGTGCAGATCTGGCATTCTGCACACTACTAGTGTTCCTTACCATCCAGAGAGTCAGGGAGTGGTTGGAAAGATTCCATCAAACTCTTAAATCAATTTTAAGAAGATTTTTGTTATGAGCATGGAGAGGAATGGATAAGGGTCTTCCTTTTGCTCTCTTTGCTCTTAGAAGAAGTCATCCAAATTCATCCACGGGCGTGGCTCCTTTTGAATTAGTCTTTTGGACATAAAATACGGGGCCCTTTAGAAACCCTTTGTTTTATATGAGGTTTTGGAATCTGATCAAATAAAGGAGACGAACGTGGGTGAATTTGTTGATAATCTTAGAGGAAAACTTTCTAGCGCCTGGAAGTTTGCTAGAGAAAATTTAGCTAGCTCTCAGGCTGCTATGAAGATTAATTATGACAGAAAACTCGAGCACGGTCGTTTGGAGCCGTGGGGAATTAGTTTTGGTGTTGGGTACTGATTCGATAACTTCCTTGAACCAAGGTATAAGGGGCCTTTGGAATTGTTGAGGAAGTATCCGATCTTTAATTATGAAATAGAAGCTCCCGGACAAACGAAGTGTCGAATTTTCACATTAACAGACTGAAACCTTATGTGTCTAGTAGATCTGATCCTTTGGAAAACAGGGTATGAATCGGTTTCTTTGGTGGCAGAGGTGCTTCCTGATGGGTCTGAGGAAATAATTAATCAAGTACCTTCAGATGCTCTATCCAAGAATGTGCAATGTTTGAATGGGTTAGATGAGCATCTGAAGCATCTTGATCTAAATCAAAGAAGGGAAATGGAAGGCTTAATTCGTTCTTTTTCAGATTTGGTTAGAGATTCTCCCCGGATTGACCATTAATTGAACATGATGTGGTAGTAGGAGAAGCTTCACCAATTAAACAAAGTCCTTATAGACTAAATCCCACTAAAATGGATATAGTCAATAAGGAAATAGAATATATGCTGAAGCATGATTTAATACAACCTTCTGTTAGTCCTTGAGCTCCCCTAGTATTTTGTTGGTGAAGAAATCCGATGGACAGTATCGGATGTGTGTGGACTATCGTAAAGTTAATACCCATACTAAAAATGATTCCTTTCCTCTTCCAAGAATTGACGACTGCATAGACCGCATTGGTTCAGCAAAGTATATTACAAAGTTGGATTTGCTCAAGGGCTACTGGCAAGAAGTTCCTTTGTCGGAGCGAGCAAGAGAAACTTTCAGCATTTGTCACCCCATTCGGCTTGTATGAATGCAAGGTCATGCCTTTTGGGATGAGGAATGATGCTGTACTTTTCAAAGATTAATGAACCGTGTGGTCTGTGGGTTATTGAAGGTACCGAGATCTACATAGATGATCTTGTTGTTCACAGTAATGATTGGAAAAACACTCATTTAACTCAGGTTGGGTTAAAGTTTTTTGAAGCTCTCCGTGCTGCGGGCTTAGTCATTAACCTCGCTAAATGCGAATTTTGGTAAGGCCACAGTTGTGTATCTGGGTCATGAGGTTGGTCCTGGGTCATATAGCCCCGAAACAGGCTAATGTCGAGGCTAATAACTAATCTAAAGAGACCGTGCAATGTCCGAGAAGTTCGAAGGGTGCTAGGTATGAACGGGATACTATAGGAGGTTCGTTAGAGGAACTTTTCTGACATTGCTCGTCCCTTGAATGATCTTTTGCTAAAAAATAGGAAATTTATTTGGACTAGCGAGTGTGAAGAAGCCATTCATTAAATTAAGACTATTCTTATGTCTAAACCTATTTTTGATTTCTCCGAATTTTCAAGCTCCCTTTATAATTGCTGTTGACGCTAGCGATGTAGGCATTGGAGGCGTTCTCTCTTTCAAAGGGTGAGGACGAGGAGGTGTACCCAATAGCCTACTACAAGCAAAAAAGTTGTTAACGGCAGAGCGTAAGTATTCAACTATTGAGAAAGAGGCTCTCGCCCTGATCCGTACCATATCTCATTTTAAACCATACTTAACTAATCTTTCTTTTCCAGTGGAGGTATGGACGGATCATAATCCGTTAGTGTTTATTGAACGGATGAAGGGGTCTAACCAAGGATTTTACGTTGGGCCTTGCAGCTGCAAGAGCTCAACTTGGTAATTAAACATATTAAAGGATCTGATAATAAGATCCCGGACACACCTTGTCTAGGATGTAACAAAGTGTTAATTTTTGTTTGGTCTTTCCCTGCCTCTTTCGCCCTGCTCGTTTCTCTTTGTGTTCATTTAGAGTGAAAGCAAGTGCTAACTTTATGGTTTGTTCCGACGTTGTTCGGTTGTTTCGTTTATTTATATGATAATTCTGTTTTTTTTGCCAGTGTTGTTTTTAGTTTAAGTATTAGGGTAAGAAATATTCAGTTCTATATTAGTAATAGTTTCTTATTAGCTGATAGGTGGGTCTTTGTGCCATTTATATCTTTAATTTTAGCAAGAACTTTGGAATTTCAGAACTTTATCATTTTCTGTGATTTAGTACATTTTGTTCTTCGCTTTAGAATTATGTTCGATTAATTTTTATTTTATTTCCAGGCTTTGTATTTAATTAGACTGTTTATATATTGGTATGTTTAATTGAGGTATATTTAATGCCGACCTTTTTATTTCAGAATGTGTAATGCACAATTGTGTGTGCTTTATTAGATAATTCTATGCATGTTTACATTAAGGTTATCTTTACTTTTAAGACTGATGCTATTTTAAGATTTAATTGATTCTTTAGGTTGTATAAAAAATTTACTCTATTTGATTAAAATTTTTTTTGTAGGGGGAGAAAGGTATTAGATTAAAGTAAATTAATAATTTGTTAATTATAATTTGTTAATAGTTGTCCAACCTTTTGATCTTATTTTAGGTTAAGTTTTTTTTAACAAGTTAGTATCGTTTATTAGTTCGATGAACTCTGTAAGGGAGTCATATGACTTCGTAGTTTTGCTTTGTTTACCGCCTTCTCCCCCGGTATTAGTGAACCATTGAAGTGCCGTATTAACGATCGTTGTTTTTCTCTCCTATGAGCTGTGTTGACTCGAGTGGAAGGCTTGATCGTAAGGGTGGTGATTCGTGACAGAGTTAGTTCGAGTTCCTCCTCACATCCTGACGCTTAGCCACCTTATATATGGTCACTTATGCAGTTTTGTATGGAGATTTGGATCACGGCTTCTTCAATCCTTCGCTGCCTTGTGTGTGGTCGCTGGTGTCTGTCACCCGCGGCATTCGTCAGCCACGCCCCTTCCCTCGTTCTTCGGAAGGATTCCGAGCGAGTTGGCCCGTATCTACTGGGAACGGTGCAGTTTGTGGTGTGCGAGATCCGTTGACGTCCCGGATTCTCGGAGGCTACCACCCTTAGTATTCCAGTGTTATTTTGGATTGCCCCTGCTGGCATTGCAGCTTGACCCAGTTGACCTGCTCATCGGTTCGTCAGTGAGTTCTTGGTACTCGTGGAGACAAGTAGGGCGGCTTTCTACAGGTATGAGATGTTTTATAGCTATTTAAGACGATCGTGAATCGCTGAGTACCTGTAGATTTGCACGCCCCCTGTTTGCAGTACGGTCTTCTGGACCTTGTAGCCTGAAGAGACGGTCTACTAAGCCTCTTGTGGTTGAATCAGTTTGTAAGATTATTTTCATAATTTATTATTTATCTACTTATTATAATTATTCTAATATATTCTATTCACTAATTTAAGTTTTGAGTATAATTTTAGTCTGTATGTGTTAGGTAGGAGTATTATTAAGTTTTCCCTTCACTTATTTGTTCTCTTGCTTCCTTCTTGGCCTAACTTACTTTTCTTAGGTTAGTTTTGTCTGGCGGCCAGCCTGATTTGGAAGGCACCATACCTGAAGACATACTTAAAAATATCCTGATTTCTTGGTTTAGGGTTTAGTTTAGTTTATAGGTGATTCTTTTAAAAGATCTTAAGGTTGGTTTTTTCCCTTGAATATATATGATTAATTTTGATTATTAATGTTTTTGGGCAACCGCTAACATTTTTTGCTTGTGGGGGTAAATACAAATAGTTGTAACTTTTTGTTGAGGTGGTTTTGGCTCTAGTGTTCGCCTAAGTTTTGCTGTGTTTACATTTTCTACTGCACCGGCAAATTCTGAGTAAGAAGAAACAAACCCTTGAAATTAAACGTTACTGCCGTAAATACGGTCGTTAACAATATATATTATATATATTATATATATAATTATATATATATCATATTAATAGTTATTATTATAATATATATCTATATTATATTCTATATATTATATATATATATATATATATTATATATATATATATATTAATATATTATAGATATATATATTAATATAGAATGTATACAGTATATGAATGATTCCTAGGAGAGGCATGTATAAAATGAAACCATTCGTGCTTGTTTTAGCATCCATATTAGCTCTTTAAATTCATTATGGCATATGCAACTCAGATCAAGATTAATAAAATCTGAGTAATTTTAATTTTTATTTATTTAAAGCGCTACAATTGCTTAATTACCTACTTGGGAATAAGATTCACAGCTTTTTACGTCCTTCACAAATTCAGTATCCACCCTGGAGATCCCATACAACAACCTGATAAGTTTCTTTTCCCTTTTATTCCGTTTTGAAGAGCTTTGAGGACTGTTTGGGTAATTTTCCTCCTATCCTACAAACTCTTTATTCTTTTTTATTTCTATTTTTTTCTTTTACTTGGCAGCACCATTTTCTTATGTTCAACAATACTTATTTTCAAGTTATATAAAAACATTTACAGTAATCATAAAAGCTTACGTTTAGCTGGAATCACACTTTTCCATAACGAACGCGCATGAGAAAAAATAACTTTATTTACTCCTTTAAGCAAAAGAGTTTGATTTCAGAAAAGAAAGTTCCTTATATTGTCAAAGAGGAAAGAGTACGCAGGTTTGAATGTAAAAGGCTTTTTGGTTATTATTATTATTATTATAAACAGAGCAGTGTTTTGGCATTTCGAGGGAACTTGAACCGCTGAAGATCATAACGTAAGTAGATCCACAGTTTTATTTCTTTTCCCCCGCCTTCCTACCCGTTGAGGGGAAATTCTCCTTCCCCCTCAAACCCTCTCCTCATTAACTGATTTAATATCCCCTTTGGTTGCCTCCTCCGTCCTCAAGGGCATAATCAGCTCACCCATCTGTCAATCTCCCGCCCCAGCTCCCACTATTTAGGGCTACAAATCACTCCTCGTCTACATCCATTTGGGTTGGTCTACAAAACCCGTATTTCATAACAAGTATGTCCATAAATGTTTTCAGTAAGGCGATTCCCTTTGTTGACGTTTGGGGAAGAAAGTTAGATTAGAATAGCGAGATATTTTCAATATTCTTTTTTGTTTTTTCTAAAGAACGCAACAGCTCTATTAAACAAAATGCTGCTTAATTCGCCATTTCTCTTACAAGTGTCCTAGATCCTAATGACATTTATTGGTAAATGATGGCAGAAGATCAGTTATCCGATTTGAATTATTCATTTGGAACGATGTCGGTCTCAAAGACGCAAGATTTTGGTTTTTTAAGCTAAGCAATCTTTGTTTTCCATTCTAAACCCATTTCTTACAAAACTTGCATTTCCAATTTTAGGATGTCAGAAATGCTTGTAAATCTTTGAATAGCTGGAGTGAAAAAGAAACTGATGGTTGTCTTCCAAGGTTAACTAGACGCTATAGATATTCCTATATTCTTCCCGTTTCTATTAAAACTGAGATATTTGGTTTTGAATGATGGAGGTTAAAATTCGAAATTCATTCATCTTTATTACCCTGAAGCTTCCTGGGCCGTCCATTTTCGTCTAACGAATCCGTTTTGTCCCGATTAGTATTGTTTGGGCGCCAAGTGCAGTTTCAGAACAACAGCAAAAGCTGCATTTGTTTAAGTTTTACTTCGTTCGGAATATTAGAAATTAAAAATTTCCCGCATGGCTTTCCATGCTTGGACGGCCCAAGAAAACGCCCGGTGGGAGCCATTTTATGTTTATATAAATTCCAGAAGGATGGGTAGCCGAGAAAATAGATATAAAGGCAGGTATATATATTATATAATGAACCAAGTCATAAAAGCGTCACTACATGTCAGAAATCATGATTTCGCACCATAAAAGCTTTAACGCGGCAAAGTATAGAGTCAACCAGAGGAGAGAGAGAGAGAGAGAGAGAGAAGAAAAAGCAAATAAAATTACTAGTGAGGAAATGAACACGTTAAAAGAGGATGTTTTATGGACCCGCGTTCCATAACGGGGCGGGATGAAGGCAAGTTGCGGGAATTGATTTAGGAAGTTCCTCTTTTTTGGAAGCCTCGGAGCACCGCAGAAGACAATTCTGTCTGTCATTTTGTGGAGGTTGTTGGCGTTGCGAAAAACAAAAAAAACAGTAATTTTGTGTCCAAGCTGAAAATGCCACGTGAGGTATTGGTTACCGTATGAGGATGGGATTCCTTGTAAGAATGGTTTTTGTTTTCCTTTACAAATAGAATCCCAGCTCTATTTTTTTGTTTTTTTTTTATTTTGATCATAAAACGCGTCTTTACAACATGTTCACGTGTCCACGTACTACAGTATTGCAAAAGTAGGAGGTAGATGCACATATGTTTACAACTTCATTGGGATACGTTTAATTGCGCACTCAATTTTCGGAAAGCATTTGAGTAATTTTATTATGTTTCATTGACATAAATGTTTAATTTGCTCATATTGAAACGCTGTTATCTAGTACTATATTTGCATTGAGATTGCATACATATATTATTTATAATATTAGACATATATAATATATATACCCTGGCTTCTTTCTGCATATATTATAATAGATTATATATAATATAGAATATTATATTATATTAGTATATATAATATAGATATATATTTATATATAAGTGTGTGTTTCTGCACATACGCTCCCGTTGGATGAGTGACTATGGCGAAGAAATGCTATCGCTAAACTCTTTCTAGGTAAAACTCAATTACAAACGTTGAAGGACGGAAGACCAAAAGTAGAATTAGTTACATGGAAAAGATCAGCTTTAGAAAATTCCCCAGAATTTCCTGGAAGATTGATAATCACATGAGTAAAGAAACCTTATTTCGCAAATGTTGAGTTCATCCTCTCATGCTGTATTTGTCTCATTCGTTCAAGGGGTCATTGGTCCACATGACGTTTTTGAAGTCCTCCCATATTGAAATTAAATCATCTCTCTCTCCTCTCTCTCTCTCTCTCTCTCTCTCTCCTCCATTCTCTCTCTCTCTCTCTTCTTCTCATCATCTTGAAGGCTTAGCACAAAGTGCTTTGGTTCATAAATTTTCTCTATTGCATATCGGAGTCATTCCTTAAAAAAGATTCCCTACCATTTTTATAAAAAACAAAAGGGAACCAATTCCAACAAATGCATAAATATTTTTAAAGGTGTAATTTGCTTAGAAAGACACTAAACTTTTGATTACTTAAAAACAATTTTAGTAAGTCATTAGGTAAATTCCTTTTCAATTTTGAAGATTTAAGTTTACGACATTATGATTGATTTAGGCTCCAAAAAATTTTGAAAAAATTATATTAACTATTGGTTTTATCAACAAATTATCCTTAATGTTCCATTATGTATCTTATTAATTCAAATTTCGCACATTTTAAATAGAACGGAAAAGAACAAAAAACCTACTTTTAATTTTGCTAAAGAAGGAAATATATGTTAACATTTCCAGTTATTTTTACCAAATGATTCAACGAAATAACCTCATTACTGACACCAGCTACCAGGGACTATCACCACCTATCGCTCTGCACTGCTATGTGTGTATTTTCGACAATGTAAAAAAAAAAAAGCTGAGCCTCCCTGTATATTCCGTTGACAAGCAAATGTATTTGGAAACATTTCTGAAAAGTTCTGTAATATTTTTGCAATGACCCTAACAATCTAGCTGAGTGCCTCTGAAATACAGTAACATTTTCCATGGCCAGAATTTTTTTCAGTACTCTTTCTGAGGCGGCCATTACAATCTAAGGGAATTTTGGATTGCCCAACAGAAAAGTGGATTTATTTTAATTGATTCCGAGGCCTAAATATATATTATATATATATATATATATATATATATATTAGTATAGATAAATATATATATATATATATTATATCTATAAAAAAATATTCGCGTAAATACAAGGTCGCCTTGGACATTGATTAGTTTTATGATAATAAGACATAGATAGAAATCTAACCTAACAATAATTCCTTCCGTTCTAGATCTAACGTTACGTAATTTTTCAAAATCAATATAGGTGTTCTTTAGGCTTTTGAGAATGCTTTTAATGTAACAATTTAAAAATAAGAGAGAGATAGGAGAGAGAGAGAGAGATGAGAGAGAGAGGGGAGAAGAGAGAGAGAGAGAGGAGAAGGAAGAGAAATCAAAACGGAGAATACAAACTTTTGGAGCAGATTGTACAAATTTTACTTACTACTTTTTAGTAGATTTGTTGTGATTGTTTCTTAGAGTTGTTCTTCTTAGAAACTTGTGAAGATCATCCCTACTGAGGAGCAAAGAAGGCAGATTTTTGAAATCAAATCTTAATGGCAAAAGAATGGAGAAAAAAAAACAGCGGACGAAACTTAAAACCTGAAATAACGGCCATCTTGGTCCACGTTCACGTAGTCATTTTTTACACTGCAATTTCTCCACCATTCAAAACGCCAAGAGACAAGGTTTTGGCGGGAATTCATGAATCTCAATTGACGAGGAAGAAAAAGTTGGGTCAAATGGTCCCAGAAGTTTGGGTGCATAATTCCGTTGTCAAAAAATTGCTGATGAAAAGTTTTCGTCACTTCGTGTTGGTGCGACAACGACGTCAGCCTGAACAGCAGATGGTTGTCCCTTTTCACTTCGTTTTAACAGCAAACCTTTTGCATCCGTTGAATACGAAATTAGCTGACCAACTTTTGCACTCTACTGCTGTTCGCCCTTGGGAATTCTTCCAATATAATCCATTTTTTAAACTTTTTTTGTTTTTTTCTTTTTTTTTTTTATTTTGTTGCGTTTGATACCTTAAAATGCGATGTTTCTTTAAAATCTTCCCCCTTTCGTAATATCATGTTTTTCAAAACTGGTCTCTTTATTAACTCGATCAAAACCGATGTTACTTACCCCATTCTTGAATCTTTCCTTGCTTCCAATTTTTTTTGCCAGTGACAGTTTTCCCTTCCTTTATTTCTGTTTTCGTTTAGAGTTTACGTTTACTAAAGAAGATCGATTGTAATTGAACACTTAAAAGACTTTAAGCTTGGGTTTTTTAACGCTTATGGAGACTTGTTCAAACATTCCTGAATTTTTTATTAGTTTTTCCTGAATCGTGAAACTGGTTTTTTGGGGGAGGTTCTTTTTGACTGAAATCTTGCGTTTATAAATATTTGATTGGTTGAACCGGTACACAATGTTTAATTCATGCAAGTATAGACAATTTATAAAAACAAATACAAAACGATTGGAATGAAATGTCATATAACGTTGATCCATGCTTTTATTTTCAGCAAACTTATGAAGCTTTCGTTTCATTTTAGGTTTTTATGTTAGAATTACTGACCATTTGTTTGCTCGCAAACCTTTGCATCCGTTTGAATACTCAATTAAGCTGACCAACTTGCACTCTACTGCTGTCCTTGGGAATTCTTCCAATATAATCATTTTTTAAACTTTTTTTCTTTTTTTTTTTTAGTTGCGGTTGATAACCATTAGGGAAATGCGATGTCTTTAAATCTCCCACCTTTCGTAATATCATGTTTCAAAACTGGTCTCCTGTTTATTACTCGATCAAAACCATTATCGTTACCCCATTCTTGAATCTTTCACCTTCTTTGCCAATTTCTTTCCAGTGACAGTTTTCCCTTCTTTATTTGCTGTTTTCGTTTAGAGATTTACGTTTACTAAAGAAGAATCAATGTAATTGAACATTAGAACTTTAAGCTTGGGTTTTCAAAACGCTTATTGGAACACTTTTCAAACATTCTGAATTTTTTATTAGTTTTTCCTGAACTCGTGAACTTTTTTGGTTTTCTTTGGAAGCTTTTGGACTAAATCTGCGTTTATTCAAATATTTTTGATGGTTGACCGGGTACACCAATGTTTTTAAAGCATGCACAAGTATAGACAATTTTACAAAATACAAATAAACGATTGAACTGAAATGTCATATACGTTGATTCCATGCTTTATTCAGCAAAACACTTATGAGCTTTTCGTTTCACAATTTAGTTTATTGGAATTACTGCCCTATTTGGTTTGCTCGCCGAACTGTTTATAATTACCAAAATGTTTATGCGACATTTATTCCATTGGCCAAAATGTTTCTACAACACAAATTTATGATAAAAGTCAGTGATATTTGAAGTGCCAAAGGATTAGCCGCCCAAAGTGTAATAGAAAATATTTTGTTATACTTTTAGAGTGCTGTTTTAGTTTCAAAGCCATTTCAAAAGGAGTCTAATCACCACGCAATTCATAATAATTTGCTGAAGAATACGATAGAAAGGGAAAGGCAAAATGACAAGGTCTACAGTATATTACTCTTTAAACCAGTGGGGTGAAGTCTGAGCAAATACAATTTTTTTCCCAAAATTTATGTAATTAATCTGTTTTACATAATTATGTATTTTCTTTGGTTATTATTTATTCAATATCAGATCTTCACCAAAGCACGAAAGGCTTTTAAGGTAGAAAAAAATTATGTAAACTGACAAATCAATTTTGGCAAAAAAATAGAGATATAACAAAAAGAATGGGGCCAAATTAATGATTATTTTGATATAGCTACCACAAAAAGGAATCTCATTATTTAAACAAAGAACTTTAAGCAAAGAGAGCGACGCAAAATTTTCTTACTAAAACAAAAGAAAATCAACTTCACAACAGAAAGCAAAACTTTCTGTGTTTCCTCGCCTTACACTCACTTCCCAGAGCAAAGTCCATAATGGTATTTTAAAACCAGCCAGTAAGTCTCCCCTGTCAAGTCGAACGAGCATTAAAACACAGAATGGTGAAATAAGGTTATTTTTCTGGCCTAGCGCTAAAACCCTTTGGAAATCTCTCTCCTCTCTCTCTCTTCTCTCTCATCCTCATTCACATCGAATCTCCTCCTCTACCATCTCTCTCCGGCTCGAGCGGCGTCTCTCTCCTCTCCTCTTTCATAAAGGTCTTTCATTGTGAACCTTTGTTACCTTTAGAAAAAGTATTATTTTTAGTCAATCCGCTAATTTTAATATATTAAAAAAACCTGGAGGGAGCTTGATAATCAAACATCTTACGAGCTCTGAACATATGCAAGGTAATTTGCATTATATAACAAACATTTTTTCAGTGCCTAGGTAAACTGAATGTAATTTAAACATCCCGTCCTATTCTCGGCATCCAAAGAAACGACATAATAGTGATGCAAATTCAAATATTTTCATGTTCCTTAGGCAAAGATTATCAAATATAAAAAACAAAAAAAATTGGAATACTGAAAACATCCAGATACAGGTAAGACAAGATTAATTAAATGGTGGCCGTGGGATTTTATTTTAGAGATAAGAAAAATAAACTATTTTGATAATCATTGTTTCAAGTGAGCGGATAATTTCTTGTATGTTGAAGACTGGAAAGTTAAACAGTAAATTAATGTGGTAGGGCGTATTAATATTTTTAAAGCAGCATGAGTTCCATTTGAAATGAGTAGCTACAAGGCTCAATATTCCAACTATATTTGTTTGATTAACTCTTAATTCTTATATGAAACGAGGGAAACGTTGTCCTAACTCTATTTTTCTACTGGAGGAAGTTTTTCATTGTATCCATTGACGGTTTGCTAGTCCACATATTATATTTTTATTTCAAAGATAACAGAGACCAAAAACCATTAAAAATTTTAGATAATAAATAATAATAATTAATAAAGAATAATAAGAATAATAAGAATAATCAAAATAAAATAATCAATAATATATACTAATAAATAATTAATAATAATAATAAAAATTGACACCAACTAATTATTCGAAATTGTTGAAGAAGACAAATTATCACTCCATTTAATTACCATTGACAAAGGCGGAAATGATTTTTATTTTAAAGAATCCTAGAATGAATAGCAGTTACTGATTGAATTATTTTGGCTCAGCATATTTTGGCCCTAAATATATTGCTAGCCTAAAAGGAGGATTTATCACTTTCCAAAAGAGAATGGAAAAAAATATTCAGGGAAATACTAATGCAAATATCCATTTTGTTCGACAATGTAAAGTCCTCACCTAGGGAGACAAGTTAAATTAAAAGGTTTTATGGCACTTATAAGTTGCAACAGTTTACAATTAAATTTTGTTTCACTGGAAATCAGGTCGGTTCTTGAACGATTGTCAGAACCATTGACTATGAGCGACTGACTCCAAGGAATGAAAAGAGTTTTATGCATAGTTTTTGGTCAGGATAATAAACGTGATATTTTCACGTAATCTTTGTCTGAGAAAACACAGGGAGGTTTGAATACTGATAGTGTTTTTATCGGCCAAGTTTTTTCCCCTTCACAGTGTACCTGCCAGTTCCAGAGAAACCATCGAGGTTTAATGGGCTCTATTGGGCCTCTTGTAAGACTTTTTTTCTACGAAAGTTTTAATCTACTTAACTGAAGCTTACAAAAGCCGCCCCAAGGGTAACTTCTTCTCGCCTACTTAACTGATATATACACAAATTTCTTGAAATACTGAAGGCCGAAAGTCATTGCACAAACGCCTGACATGAAACTTTTTCTACGAAGTGTTTTTTTTTTTTTTTCTAAAGTCCACTTATTCCGCAAAATAATGGTATCCAATTTCGAAGGGAAACGTGTCTTCTAGAATTCCGTAGGGTTTAGTAATTTTCCTATCTCCATTGAATCGGGATTCCATCATTTCCCTTAACTCAAGCCACATTCTTAAGCAGCAGTTTTCATTACGAATAAAACGGAACGGATGGATACGGGACACAAGAACAAAAGGTTTAACTAAGGAAGAATGACGTTTCCTTCATTTTCTATAAATATGAGTCGTTCTTTCATTATTATTTTAACCCGAAGACCGTCAAAATATTGCTTGTTTGGGCAGCTTAACTAAGATAGATAGTTTGCCTCGAGTTTTTACGTTAAGCCAATCCAAGAAGATAACAAAATAAGTATTGCGTAAATTTGTTTTTTTTCAGTTAAATCTAAAACCGATGAATTAAACTCATTTGATGAATAATTGTGTACGAGTATGTTCCAGAGACCCAAAAATGTGTCCAATTAAATTTTCAAACTGGTTTATAACGCCAGTCAACTTTTTATAATTGTTTATATATATAACTTTTATATATATATAATATAATAGGATATATTATAATATTATTAATATAATATATATATACAATATCTAAGTATATCTATATTCTATATCCATTCATATCTAGATATATATATTATTATAATATATATATATATAATTATATATATATATAATATACTATACTAGATATAGATATAGATATTATATATAATATATATTATATATATATTATTTAGAGTATATATAGTATATATATATAAGGTATAATTTAATAGATATATCTATTCTTATATCTTATATCTATATATCTATTAATATCTATCTATCTATCTATCTTCTTATATATATATATTATATATATATAGATATATAGATATATATATATATATATATATATATATATATTATATATTAATATATAGATATAGATATAGATATATTAGATAGATAGATTATATATATATCATGTATAAGATATATATATATATAATTAGATAATATAAGTTTATATAATATCGTATATATATATATCATATAACGTATATATGTATAATATATATATATATATATATATGATCAGATATATATAAATACATCTAGATATAATATATAATATATATCACTATCTAGATATATATATATATATATATATATATATTATTTATATATTATATACTATAGATATATATTATATATAATATAATATATTAGGCAGTTAAGTTATATCATAACAACATTTTTAAAAATGAGTCCAACACATAACTTTCATTACGCAATGTTTTCATTCTACTACCAACCCCTGGCGCACGTTGTTTTAGTTTTTCGACTATGGGATCCATAGACCAAATAAAAAATTCTTCCTCCTGGACTGCCATAACATTATTTTTGAACATGATCTTCCCCACAAGTCCTGAACGTTTCAATAAAGCTTTATAATCCAGGTAAGTTCCTCCAAAGTAAGGTTTTAGTGGTTTCTAACACCTTTTTTGCTACGATAATGTTTTTCTGACAGACTTTTTCAGGGAACGTGGTGACATCATTACATTTTTGGAATTTTGCATTGCCATACAAATGACGATTTAAGATCCCTCCCAGATCAAACAATTATAAAATATATGCAGAGTTACGCTTTAGTTTCTTACGAAGCTTTCGTAAA
>NC_061093.1:36215986-36218486 GCF_015104395.2 Macrobrachium nipponense
TTTACGAAAGCTTCGTAAGAAACTAAAACGTAACTCTGCAAATATTTAGAATTTTTTGATCTGGGAGATTTCTAAATCATCATTTGTATGACCAATACAAAAAAAACTTCGTAGAAAAAGTTTCACGTTAGGTTGTTGCAATGACTTCGGCCTTCAGTATTTCAAGTAATTTGTATATATCAGTTAAGTAGGCGAGAAGAAGTTCCCTGGGTCTTTTGTAAGCTTCAGTTAAGTAGATTAAAACTTTCGTAGAAAAAAGCTTACAAGAGGCCAATAGAGCCTTAAGCTCGATGTTTCTCTGGAGCTGGCAGGTAAACTGTGAAGGGAAAACTTGCCGATAAAAACTATCAGTATTCAACCTCCTGTGTTTTTTCAGACAACTACGTGAAAATATCATTTATTATCATGACAAAATATGCATAAACTCTTTTCATCCTTGGAGTAAGTCGCTCATAGTCAAGTCTGACATTTGTTCAAGAACCGCCCTGATTTCCAGTAAAACCAAATTTAATTGTAAACTATTGCACTTATAAGCGCCATAACCTATTTAACTTGTGTCCATAGGTGAGGATTATGAATTTCGAACAAATGATATTTCATTAGTATTTGGCTAGCAATAAATTTAGGCAAAATATGCTGAGACAATAATTCAATCATCAACGATATTCATTCTAAGATTCTAATAAAAATTCATTCCTTTTTCAATGTATTAAATGAGTAATAATTTCTTCTTCAACAATTTCGATTGATTATCGGTGTAATTTTTATTATTATTTTTATTTAATTTTTTGGATCAGTTATATTTTATAAAATATAATGTGTGACTAGGAAACCGTTGATAATACAATGAACTCTCAATTAGCAAAATAGAGACACGTTGCCTCGTTTATATTAGAATTTAAAAGAGCTAATCAACATTATAGTTGGAGTATTGAGCCTTTAGCTACTCATTTCAAATGAATATGCTGCTTTGAATTTGAAAATATTAATACGCTACCACATAAATTTACTGTTTACTTTCTATCTACACATACAAGAATATTCCTCACTTGAAACAATGTATCAAAACCAATTATTTTTCTTATTTTCTAAAATAGAATTCCACGACCATTTAATCAATCTTGTCTTCCTGTATCTGATGTTTTCAGTATTCCATCTTTTCGAGATTTGATATCTTTCCTAAGGAACATGAAAATATTTGGTTTTTTATGTCGTTTCTTTGGATGCCGAAAATAGAACCGGGATATTTAAGTACATTCAGTTTGCAGGCACTAAACAATTTTAAAAATATAATGTAATTCCTTAAAATATGCAGAGCTCGTACGATGTTATGTATTAAGTTCTCAGATTGTTAATATATTAACTTAGCGGATTGTTAAAAATATGCTTTTCTAAGGTAACAAGGTTCATAAGGAAGACCTTTATGAAGAGAGAGAGAGAGAGGAGAGAGAGAGAGAGAGAGAGAGATTTCCGAAGTGTTTTCCGCTAGGCACAAAACCCTATTTCACCATTCTGTGTTTTAGCCAAGGAATACATAATTATGTAAACAGTTAATTACATAATATTTGGGAAAAATTGATTTGCTTAGACTTCACCATTTCACAACCTTCCAGTGTTAAAGATAATATATGTAGACCTTCATTTTACCTTTCTATCGTATTCTTCAGCAAATTTATGAATTATATGGTGATGAGAGTCCTTTTGTATTGCTTGAAACTGAAAGCACTCTAAACTATAACAAAATATTTTCTATTACATTTGGGCTAATTTTTGGCACTTCAAATATCACTGACATTATCATAAATTGTGTAGAAACATTTTCCCATGGAATTCATGCCTCATAACATTTTAATATAACTGTTCGAGAGCAACAAATGGTCAGTGATTCCATAAACTAAATTGAAACGAAAGCCATAAGTTTGCTGAATAAAGCATGGATATTCGTATATAACATTTCATTTCAATCGTTTATGTATTTTATAAATTGTCTATACTTACATGATTAAATATTGTGTATCGGTTCACCATCAAATATTCATAAACGTAGATTTCAGTCAAAAGAACCAAAAAAGTTCACGATTCAGGAAAACTAATAAAAAATTCAGAATGTTTGAACAGGTCTCCATAAGCGTTAAAAACCAAGCTTAAAGTCTAATGTTCAATTATATTGATCTTCTTTAGTAGCGTAACCCTTAACGAAAACAGAAAATAAAAAAGAAGGAAAACTGTCACTGGAAAGAAACTGGAAGAAGGAAAAGATTCAAGAATGGGGGAAGCAATAGGTTTCGATCGAGTGATAAGATACCGGTTTTTGAAACCTGAAATTACGAAAGGGGAGATTTTTAAAGAAAATATCAATTTTATAGTATCACCGCAACTAAAAAAAAAAAAAAATTTTTTTTAAAGCGATAAAGGTAGAAGAATTCCCAAGGACAGCAAGTAGTGCAAGTTTCGTCAGTAAATTTAGTATTCAACGGATGCAAAGGTTTGCTGTTGAACG
>NC_061093.1:36220986-36225986 GCF_015104395.2 Macrobrachium nipponense
TCTCTCTCTCTCTTCTCTCTCTCTCGCTCTCTCTCTCTCACCTGGTTGATTCTTATACTCCTGCCGCGTAAAAGCTTTTATGGCGAAACATGATTTGACATGTTAGTGACGCTTTTTAGACTTGGTTCATTATATATATACCTTTATATCTATTTTCTCGGCTACCATTCTTCTGAATTTATATAAACATAAATGACTCTCACGGTCTTTGGCCGTCCAAGCATGAAAGCCATGAAGGGAAATTTATATCCGAAGAAGTAAACTTACAAATGCAGTTTTGCAGTTGTTGAAACTTGCACTTGGCGCCCAAATACTATGCGACAAAAGGTTTGTTAGATGAAATGACGGCCCAGGAAGCTTCAGGGTAATAAAGATGAATGAATTTCGAATCTTAATCTCCATTCATTTACCAAATATATTAGTCAATAGAAAGGGAGGTAAAAGGAATATCTATAGAATCTATTAACCTTATAAGATAACCATCTGAGTCTTTTCCACTCCAGCTATCAAGATTATCAAACATTATTAACGTCCCTAAATCGAAATGCAAATTTTGTAAGAATAGGTTAAGAATGACAAAGATTGCTTAGCTTAAAAAACAAAAATCTTCGTCTCTGAGACAGACTCGTTCCAATGAATAATTTATCGATAAATGATCTTGCCATCATTACCCAATAAATGTATTAGGATCTAGAAACTAGAGAAATGGAATTAAGCAGCATTTTTGTGATAGAGCTGTTGCGTTCTTTTGAAAACAAAAAAAGAATATTGAAATAGCTGCTATTCTAATCTAACTTCTACCACAACGTCAACAAGCGAAGCGCTTACGAAACATATGGCATACTTGTTATGAAATACGGGTTTTAGACCAACCCAAATGATGTAGATTTCCGAGAGATGATTTAGACCTAAATAGTGGAGCTGGGGAGATTACAGATGGGTTGAGCTGATTATGCCCTTGAGGACGGAGGCCAGCAAAGGGGATATTAAGCAGTTAATGGGGAGAGGGTTTGAGGGGAAAGAGAATTCCACTCAACGTGTAGAAGGCGGGGGAAAACAAATAAACTGTGGATCTACTCAAAATAAAGTGTACTTTATGATCTTCAGCGGTTCAGTTCTCGAAACGGCAAACACTGTTCTGTTTATAATAATAATAATAATAATAATAATAATAATAATAATAATAATAATAATAATAATAATAATAAAAAGCCTTTACATAACCTGCGTACTCTTTTCTCTCTGACAATATAAGAATTTCTTTTCGGAAATCAAACTCTTTTGCTAAAGAGGAAAGTTATTATTCTCATGCTTGTCGTTATGGAAAAGTGTGTCTAGCTAAACGTAAGCTTTTATGATTACAGTAAATGTTTTTACATACTTAAAAATAAGTATTATTGACATAAGAAAATGGTTCAAAGTAAAAGAAAATAAAGAAAAAAAAGAGTTGTAGGATAGGAGAAAATACCCAAAAAAGCTCAACAGCTCTTAACGGATAATAGGTAAAACTTATCAGGTTGCTTGGGATCTTTGTGGATACTGATTTTGAAACCATGAAGCTGAGAACCTATTCCCCTGTAGTTAACCAAGCAATGGTAGCGCTTTAATAAATAAAATAACTCAGATTTTATTATTCTTGAACTGATTCATATGCCATATGAATTTAAAGAGCTAATATGATGCTACAAACACGAATGGTTTCATCTATATATGCTCTCTAGAATCATTCATATATATATATATATATATATATATATATATATATATATATATATATATATATATATATATATATATATATATATATATACATAATAAATATATATATTATAGTGAGTCTAATTTTCCAGTATGGAGGGGATATGATGATAATAATTTTTCCAAGGAACTTTCCTTAAATTTTTTTGGTATGTCTATACTATAATTTAATAGAAAAGTACTTCTACCTAATTAATAAGTGAAATATTAGATTTAATTCTGTATAAATAAAAATTTGAATTCATAAAGGTTACTGTTTAAAATATCTGACATTATCTTAAGTTAGTAACTTGTAAACACGCACTCACACGTAACTATAAACCGAAGTTTTTAGGAAATATCATAGTTGAAAAAAAAAAAATTATCTGCCGGAAGTAAATGTAATAATCGCATCCTATTGTAACTTCAAAACAATCAGCCTATAAAAAGCTTCCTCTTGGATGTAATAGGCAGTCAAGATTTCATCAGCTGAAGAGATGTTGCTTGTCTTTACTGATAAAACTCTTAGAGTTAAAAGTCTCTGTCAGGTCATTTCCTATCTATCTATCTATCTATCTATCTATCTATCTATATTTTCAGTTGCCAAACGTTTTCGTTATAAATTATCAACAATTTGCGTAAAGGAAATAGCAAAAGCACACTGATGTTTACAAGGCATCTACTATTGATTTACAGTAATAAAACAGTCACAAATGAATTTATCACATAAATCCAACTTCACGATGCGTTTGCAAACTACTGATCCATCAGAATTAAAGGGCTGATCGAATTAGTCTTTTAAAGCTTTATTACTATAAACTAAAATCATAGTAGATTTGGTCGCCGGTATCATATAAAGATAAACCACAAGAAGCGGCAATGTTCACTTTCCTTTACGATTTTCATTTTATATTTCTTGTTTGTTTTAAGTTTCCCCCTTGGGGCTAATGTTTTCAGCAAATGGCTCTAAATTTCCAAATATATTTTAGAATATCACGCATAGCATATATGAAGAAATATGGAAGAGTAAAGACGTAATAGACGATTTACGCTGAGGTTCATCATATACTCGAAAGTAATCTGTTTATCTTTTTTGATAATTACAAAGGTTATCATTTACCAGCAATTAAATGTTAGTGGTTAGTTATTGATGTTACGCCATTCATTTTTTCCGTATCGAAATATCATAGATGCAAACCGAAGATGCACGTGCAAAGAGTTAACGAAAGAGGGTATTATGCTTTGGCTATTTGCGATGTCGTTACCATGAAAATGTAAATAAAATCTGATTCGCAACTTTCCTTGTCCAGTCCTTCAATTTTCGACGGTAAGAACGTCTCTGAGGCATCGCTTCCGCTTCCGGGTGAGGGATCACTATATAATTATTTTGAAGTGTCGGGTTAAGGACGTCCTCAAGTAACTCCTCGACTTTAGGGTACATAGATTGACGGCGCTGGAATGAGAATCCGTTCTCCAACGATAGCAATTAGGCTAAACGCCGATTTGAATGGGCAATGAGTCAGATTTTCTTCAATAACAGATTTAATCTTACAGTGCATTTTCATTTCATTTGATGATACGGGTGGATATTTTGGTCCTAAGGACTTCATTAGTTATTCAGATTTGTTTGCAAAAGATCTCTGCCTTCCATTCTCCATTCTCTAAATGTCTTTGGTACCCAAACTCAAAGAAAATGATACAATAATAGACATTCTGAACTTTTCGTAAGAGTTCAACTTTTTAAAATCGATTTCCAGCCATGAAGTCGTTCGAAAGATATCGAGGTTAGTTTCCAGAAGAGATTATAATTGATCTCACTGATATGTTGCGATTTCCTTTTATTTGTTATAATTCATACCATATAATCTATTACACTGAAATGTATGATATATTTATAAAGTAAAAATAAGCCTATTGATACAGCTTCACAATGTTTTGATACCACACAGAAGTGCCCGCATGACACATTAACCTAAAAGTTTTTAAAATTGATGATTGAGAGTCATAATATAAAGCTGAATGATTATGATCATCATGCGCTCCCATTCATGAAGTATGAAATGAATACTCCCGAATTGCTAAAAACAAAGTAAGATATATTTTAAAAAATAGCTATATACTTTTCCGCAATGATCAAAAGAAAATACAAAAAAAATCTATATGAAAGAAGACAGGTAAAGGGGAGTCGAGTAAAAGTGATTATGAGAAATGAGGAAGAATGAATGATTGAGACAACAATGGAGAAAGAAATGCAACTCATGAATATTGAAAATGAATTGGAAATTCTTTGGTTAAAATGTGAAAAACTTTGAGAACAGATTTATAAAAAGAAAATGCATATTTGATTTCTGCTCACCTTTTATCAAAGGATTTCGTTAATTTGATGATGAACACCCTGTCAGCTTCTTAATTAATAGAAACATATTTGGTTTCCTCTTCCTTTATGATATAAGACGTGATCCATATGGTTTGGAACAGGGTTGTACAAGAATTTTCATATGAGATTCGTAAAATTTTTGCTTCTATTTTGGGTAGTGCCAGTTATCAGCTTTGAAGTATTCGTACCGGTTGACTCAAGTTTTTATAATGATATAAATTTTATTGAGACATCTTTCCAGATGTGAATGTGTAGAAATAATGAATAAATACTGCGATTTAATGAGAGATTTGGTGCATTCAATAAATGAAGATTGTCAAAGCCCGCACAACAAAGAGAACAAATCAGATACATGGTGAATGCGTTCGTGACGAGAGGGTCCAGATGGATTAGGAGCAAAGAAATAGAAGTTTTAGAGGGTAAAATGACAGTAAAAAGAAATTAATAATGGGGGGGAGGCAACTTATTGTGAGAAAGGGTTAGGGCGAACGGATCTCATAATAGAAGATGCAAGTGGAGAGAAGGTGTTACACTTTCTAAAATGTAAGTGTACAATTAAACACAATCAGTACAGAAATGTAATATTCATTTGTGTCACAGACTTCTTTAGAAAGATCCTGAAAGAACCTAAAATCTCTTTAGTATCTTCTCAGCTATTGTATAAGACACAAAAAAACTCTCGCTTTCAAACAGGCTACTATCTACTATGTAGCCTGATAAAGTTATGATCAAGCCTTGTCCACTCAAAAGCGTCACTTATTTCAATCTCAGTTCCGAAGGCCCATTCGGGAGATGATATATATATATATATATATATATATATATATATATATATATATATATATATATATATATATATATATATATATATATATATATATATATA
>NC_061093.1:36230986-36235986 GCF_015104395.2 Macrobrachium nipponense
TGGGGGTTGTCTGTGAGACTTGGACTATTATCATTCCATTAATTATCCTGTAAGAACCTAAATCATTCAATTAATACTTTACTTTGAATAAATGTCTATTTTTTGTAGCTCCTACTCTGATTTGATTACCTGGTGGAATAGAGAGAGAGAGAGAGAGAGAGAGAGGGGGGGGGGGGGGGGGGGGGGGGGGGGGGGGGGGGGGGGGGGGGGGGTGGGGGGGGGGGGGGGGGGGGGGGGGGGGGGGGGGGGGGGGGGGGGGGGGGGGGGGGGGGGGGGGGGGGGTGGGGGGGGGGGGGGGGGGGGGGGGGGGGACTGAGTGTTACCAGTTCGCCTAACGCTCTGACTAAATGCATACCAAATATGAAAAATAGTGGGGGGCGACGCTCCTCGTTGTTAATATATATATATATATAATATATATATATATATATATATATATATATATTATATATATATATATATATATGTATATATATATGTAAATTTAACATTAATTCAACAATGACTTCCTTTATTAATATATTTTCCTCATTAGGAAAACAAAGAGTTTGATGGAGGAAGAAACTGCAATTCTCTCTAATTCCCTGTGCTATTCATGCTTGTTATTGCATGCAAGCATCACTGGTTCTCTAATTCGATAAGGAATTCCATAATTGGTTTTGTTGTGTAAATGATGATCTGAATAATGAATTAACGCAATATTCGTCAATGAACGATGTATTGCTTTCGAATCCCCCTGGAGGTGTGTTTTTCTGAAATTAATTTAAGCTTATAAAGCTTGAACAGACGTATTATAGATTGCTCATTTCCTTCTTTTCCAATCTTCTAAGTTTACTCAATTCGTTGCTGAAGAACCAAGAAGGTTTTTGACGACACAGAAACTGTTAAAATAATTGTATTTCACTACTGGTAGGCTCAATTTTAATCAAGCGCATTTTGAGTAATTTCTATCATTCAACGTCAAAGAAGGCATACAAAGAACGATAACAGTCTGTCAAATGCCGAAGACAAAAGTATAAAACAGAAACACTTGATAGAAATGAATAAAACGTAGAAATAAAACTAGACGTGAATAATAATAGAAAATAGAGGAAAAAAGAAAACCAGACAGCTAAAAAGATAAATATTCACGTACATATTTACATTTACGCAGAAATGTTCGTAACAAGAAGCCATGCTTGCATAACTGCCGCAAAGGAAGGGAAAGCTGAAAATATTACCAACAATTCATCTTCACAATTACGAGAAATTTGGCAATGGAATTTGTTGTAATGGAAGCAGAAGTATTTACTTGTCTGTTTCCTGTTATGCTATCCGTAATCAGCGCGCCAAATCAGTGATGAAATAACAAGCAGAAGCAATATCACTTTCATCATATTTCATTTCTCTCCCCAGCACGAGTTATCATTTATAGGGAAATTATTGTTCAAGGTAATTCATTGCACTGAATATTATGATTAATACATCAGGGAGAAATTGTACAGAAGGGGAGAATTGCGCCGAATAATCTTCGCTTTCTGAATAGAAATCACAGTAGACATTGTGACTGACTTGTTTAGATGTAAATTAATATCAATTCCACTGCATGCATGCACTCAAGCACACGTATTATATATTGTTATATGCCAGCCTTGGCCAAGCAACAGAACGCTATAAAATGGCTGATAGCTAAACAAGACAAAACTGAGAAGAAGGGAAAGAAAAACATTACTAAAATTCGGTACTCCTTTTAGTTAAGTTACTGCAAGGCTTAATTATACTCAGTTAAGGATTAATTACATTTACTCCTATAATTAAAAATTATTGTTTACAAATTAATTATAATTATTGGGGCAATAACAATAATGAGGCTACGATCATAAAAGATTCGGCGAGGCAGTATATATATATATATATATATATATATATATATATATATATATATATATATATATATATATATATATATATATATATATATATATATATATATATATATATATATATATATATATATACTATATATATATAATATATATATATATATATATATATATATATATATATATATATATATATATATATATATATATATATAGTATATATATATATATATATATATATATATATATATATATACACATATATATAGATAGATAGTTATATATATAATAGATATATATGTATAGATATATATATATATATATATATATATCTATATATATATATATATATATATATATATATAATAGATATATATATGTATATATACATATGTGTATATATATATATATATATATATATATATATATATATATATATATATATATATATATACCATATATACTATATATCTATATATCTATATATATATATATATATATATATATATATATATATATATATATATATATATATATATATTATATATATAGGTATATATATATATATATATATATATATATATATATATATATATATATATATATATATATATATATATATATATATATATATAGATATATATATATATATATATATATATCTATATATATATATATATATATATATATATATATATATATATATATATATATATATATATATATATATATATATATATATACGGCACAGCCGAATCTTTATCGTAGCTTAATTATTGTTATTGCCCCTAATATAATTAATTTGTAAACAATCATTTTTAATTATAGAGTAAATGTAATTAATCCTTAACTGAGTATAATTAAGCCTTGCAGTAACTTACCTAAAAGGTGTTAAGTACGTTCAGATAATGATATGCGCTAAGAGACAGACAGACAGACAGGCAGGCAGACAGACAGAGGTTTAATTATTTAATACACACACACACACTATATATATATATATATATATATATATATATATATATATATATATATATATATATATATATATATATATGTGTGTGTGTGTGTGTGTGTGTGTGTGTGTGTGTACTAAATAATTAAATCTCTGTCTGTCTGCCTGCCTGTCTGTCTGTCTGTCTCTTACGCGCATATCATTATCTGAACGTACTTAACAAAACAAGGATCAATTATCACCTTACGTGAACGTCTGAGTTCAAAACCGCTCCATCTTTCATAAACGAGTCTTTTTAGACTGGATGAGTTCCAAAGTGCATTTTAATTAGGTATCAAAGGCCGAGAGTAAACAAGAACTACTTCCACGAGAGTCTGAAGAGAGTTTGATGGAAGAAGTTTGAATTGCATATCCAAGTGTTTGCTTTTCGAAGGCTCCGTTACGCCATGCATCCTGAACTGTAGGCAGGTATTTTTCAGGAGCGGAGCTCTCTTCTAATTTGCTTTTTTGTGAATAATTCCCCGCTTTGATGTTCTTGTATTCCGTCTGGCATCAGGAAAATTCCTCGTCTATTTAAAGACATCAGAAAAAAAATTATTTTTAAAAACTTCATCAAGATGCATTTGTGTTTGTAAAGACATTGGAAACAATTGATTTGACTCTGTAAGACAACAGAAATCATTCATTTGCATTTTCAAAGCTCTGAAAATGGACTTTCGTTTTTTTTTTTTTTTTTCTCTTTTTAATTCTAACATAGTTACACTAATTTCACTAATTCCTACTCTACAAATAGTTTCATTTGCCTGAACGGTCCTATGGTCAAAGATGTAATAAATCGATTTCATTCAAGGTTATGCCATGTGTGCATTTAACCTTTACTCAACGTAGCGAAGAGAGAAAACTTGGAAAGCGTCAAGGCGAACTGTGCATTTTTCTTAAAAAAAAAATAAAGCTGGGCTCGTGACGCAAATGATGTAATCATGAAAAGACTGTTAGGAAATTTCCCAGGGAAGAAATTAGTGCGTAATATTTCTGTTGGTGGTCACACACACACACACACACACACACACAAACACAGAATACAAATTTTTCTGTACTGAAAGAAGCTCCCTTACAAATTAGACTTAGATGTGGATGAATAAACTTTAAGGTAACCATACTGAAGCTTGCAATAACCTCGTTACGTAACTAAGTCAAATGAACAAAGTTCTAACAAAATATTCTTTACTTCGTAGTCAATTCACTGAAGCCACCTGATACCATTTTGACCATCCATTCTTTGAATTTCAACTAAGGTGATATACGATCATTGAGTTATAGATAAGAATTTGTCTTGGAGAGGATATCGAAGTTGCCAGCTGGTCTAGAGGGTGATAATTCAATCTTCATAGGTTAGGTCAAGGGAGACCTAGAGGTTGCTTTGCTAGTGATGTTGCAAGAATGCTTGAGACAAGAGGCCTTCAAATCCGATTAAGAAAACAGCTTGGAGGATAGGTATGAAGAGGTTGAACCTGTTCACGTTGTGTTAATATTCTTTTATTGAACGAAGATAAGAATTTAATACATGGTATCATATATGTTCATTTTTATCTAATAATACACACTCTTTGAAGTAACAACGAATTGGTAAATTAGGATTATCATGGCTCATAAAAATTACATATAAAAAAAAGTATCATTGATAAGCAAGTTAGGATTTTTTTTAAAGAGGCCAGTATCCTGCATAACGAGATTCACATGGCAGAATATTAACTGGAGGAAAATTAGAAGCTCCAGTGATGTTCGGATAATGAGCGAGAGATTAACATATGTAATGACCCATAATGAGACAGGTCAAAAAGATTTGAAGCAATATTAATCATTAATCTCCTAATCAGAATCCCAGGACACTCGGAACGCAAAACGTAAGCAGCCTTATTAAGAACAGAATTTTTAATAACACTGATCTTATTTCACAAAACTGGACCCATCTATCTTTTATTGAGAGATACAATACATCATTTGGCAAACAGAGGTTATCGAACTATTTTTTCCCCTTGTTTAATGTGCTGGAAAAATTTTGAAGGCAATATCTATTTGAAATAAGAGAAAAATACATTACAAATCGTGGTACGAAAAACTGGGCCCGAGTTTATTCAAAGACCATCCTAAATAGAAAATTACATTTTCATGGCAAATGAGTA
>NC_061093.1:36246065-36251065 GCF_015104395.2 Macrobrachium nipponense
TCAATTCAATTCCTGGGTTGATGAATCTCAAATTGTACGGATATGAACGTAAGCAACCTTTAATACGTTAAAAATAAAAACTTTATTTTATTCATCTCTGGTTTATCACCCAGTGAAAGAAGTAAAGTTATTCCCATCTTAAACGGTGGTTGGTGTCTACTCTCTCGGAAATTTTTAGAAATTTTCTTTGTGGTAATCTAACTCAAGATAAGAAGTTTATTAAACACTTAAGAAATTGTAGACGAGAAATTCATCTTGTGTCTTGAAAACAACGTCCATATCTAAGAAGAAAAATATACTGAAAAGTCGTAAAGGGCGGGGGGACTATTCTATCGGTTTTATTGCCTATTGCTGCGAGTTTGTGGAGGGAGTCTTTTTAATTGAAATGAAGGAGTTTTACGTTATCCCTGCCATTACCTATGAGAGGTTAATGAATAGAAAAGAGGTTTGTGATTGGTGATATTAATAACCTAGAGGGTACTGGCAAGTTGGATACGGCAGCTGTTAGTAGTAGCGGACACGTCTCCCTTAATATCCAAAAACCACCTATGCCGGCTATATAGCTCACGGGCACCTCCTCCTCCTCCTCCTCCCCCTCCTATAGAAAATGTAGGTGCAGTGACTGGAGGGGAGGAGGGTGGTAAACGCCCCCATTACATTGAAAACAATTAAAGGGGACATGACTCGCAAAAAAGAGCAATCCCGATTTAACAGGTATTATTCCAAATATTTTTTGAAGAACCCCAAAAGTCATACGTTACGGCTTTTGTTAAGCACTTACAAGATTCTAACATGGTTGAATGGAATGAGGAGATTTAACTCATCGCTCGCAGGTTATAATATTTTCTTTTAGATATAGCTCGAGAATTTCAAGGGAATAAAAAACCCACAGTTGATAATATTTCGAATTATTATCGCTACTTCATTGAAATGGCGGGGGTTAAAGATTGGATGTTAAGGAATATAGCCATTTAAAAAACAAATCGAAACGTGGCGAAATGGGGGGGGGGGAACGAAAGGGGAAGGGAGGAAGGAGGAGGAGGAGGAGGAGGAGGAGGGGGTGGAAGGTGAGGGCGGGCACATGTCGAAAAAAACAGATGGCGAGTGTGTGGGTGGCTTATTAACATTTTAGGAACAATGATACCGGAGCTGTTTAGTCACGTGATACTGATTTTGATAAAATGAGTCATGTGTGGATGACCTTTGGCGTGAGGGAATGATAAGACTTGATGCCTCGTCACAACTGGTTTGTAATCAGTGATTGTGATAGAGAGTTCTTCGGGTTGAGGGTCTTTCGGAGCTCATTATCTCTTGAAGGATTGTCACATCAAGACATGAACTCTCGCCATGGCTTCATCAACCTCCTCGTACAAGTTAGTGAAAAACTTGTTAGCTAAATTTAAAAGCTTTGAGGTGTTAGATGAAACGTCGTCGTCTTCGATACACGCTCGGGAAAGTGCTGGAGAAGATGTTTGTGGTATATACTAAGGGCGGGTGTGATGTGAAGGAACAGGGTTAAAAAAATTAAAAAATATATAGTAGCTGTATGTTTCATTGAAGTATTGTTTTTGAAAAAGCGAATGCGATATTATCGCGTTCGTGTTTTGTACAGTTTTTTTCTAATGTATGTATTTGTATGGAATATTAATTCATTCCCCTGTATTTAGGATTGGTTATATATAAAATAACAATTCCGTCTGTAATTTGATTTTTTCAACCTCTTTCAAACTCGGTATAATAAATAAACAAAAAAAATTGAAATGTGTACCTTTGTCCAAATTGTGTTCGCCACCTAGATTATGACTCAAATTCTATGAAAAATAAAATTTCACGTTGGGGTGAATAAGTCAGCTGGGCAATATGGCGATAAGGTCTCGTTTCTTCATGTGTGTGTGTGTGTGTGCGTGATTCATCATCAGATACATTGACTCTGATATGGTTATTGGGGGAGATATCACAATGTGGATGAAGTCAGTCGCCAAATATCCTTTTATCATGATCTCTGAATATCTAAAGCAGTCTGTGTATATATATATATATATATATATATATATATATATATTAAAACAAAAAGGAACTGCTGAGCAGAGGGAGAGGGAGGGAGGGAGGGAGGGAGGGAGGGAGGGAGGGAGGGAGGGAGAGAGAGAAAGAGAGAGAGAGAGAGAGAGTATATTCGCAATGTGCATATATAAATTTTAGAGATTTTATAGGAGGAGGATGAGGTGAAACGTCTGGTTTACTTTGAAAACAATTAAAGGGGACATGAGTCGCAAAAAAACAGTGAACTGAGTCTATTTGGGTGGGGTCGGGGTGGGGGTCAAGTTTTATTCCCGTAGAGTTACGGGACATCACAGGGGTAGAAAAGTGGAGTCAATTTGGGGTGGGGGTTGAAATGTTGGTTTTTATTCCCGGAGAGTTACGTGACGTCACAGGGGGTAGGAAAGGTGGAGTCAATTTGGGGTCAGGGGTTGAAAGAATGGTTTTATTCCCAGAGAGTTATCCCTTAAACGCCGACATGACGTATTTTACGTCGACATTTTTTGTCTCTCGGGTGCCGACTGGACGTATTTTACGTCGACATCAACAAAAGTAAAAATTCGCGGAAAAATACTTTTAGGCCTACCAGCCGAAAACTCTTGAATCACGCGCCTTGGGGTAGGGGATGCTGTGAGTTCACGGATCAAGGTGTCGTTTTGTTTACAATCGTTACGCAGGCGCGCAAGCGCAAATTTCTTTCTTGCCGCACTAAAAAGTATCTGTGACACATCTCGGAAATTATTTCGTCACTTTGACATAATTTTTGTACCATTTTAAATTTTATTAAGCCGTTACATGAAGTATTATATATGAAAATGTGCGCATTTTTATGAAAAAATACAACAAAAAAATACTCATGATTGTAGCTTTTATCAGTTTTGAGATATTTTCATATAAATAACGATAAGTGCCAAAATTTCAACCTTCTTGGTCAACTTTGACTCTATCGAAATGGTCGAAAAACGCAATTGTAAGCTAAAACTCTAATATTTTTAGTAATATTCAATCATTTAACTTAATTTTGCAACTAATTGGAAGTCTCTAGCACAATATTTCGATTTATGGTGAATTAATAAAAAACTTTTTCCTTACGTCCGCGCGGTAATTCTTCCGAAAAAATCATACATGCGATTGTGGTAATGTTTGCACCATTTTAAATTAGCCGTTACATAAAAGTTTTATAATATGAAAAAATGTGCGCAATTTCATGCACAATACTAAACTAAAAACAACCCATGGTTGTAGCTTTTATCAATTTTGAAATATTTCATATTAAAATGATAAGTGACAAATTTTCAACCTTCGGTCAACTTTGACTCTACCGAAATGGTCGAAAAACAGCAATTGTAAGCTAAACCGCTTATATTCTAGTAATATTTCAAGCATTTACCTTCAGTTTGCAACAAATTGGAAGTCTCTAGCACACTATTTCGATTTATGAGGTGAATTTATGAAAAAAATAACATTTTCTTTACGTCCGCGCGGTAACTTCCGAAAAATCATACGTGCGATTGTGGTATGTTTGCACCATTTTAAATTAGCCATTACATAAAAGTTTTATATATGAAAATGAGCGCAATTTAATTTAGAATTCAATAAAAAAATAATTGAAAGGTTGTAGCTTTTCTCATTTTTGAAATATTTGCATATAAAAATCACGATAAATAGAGAAAAAAAACCACGTTCAGTCAACTTTGACTCTACCGAAATGGTCGAAAAAACGCAATTGTAAGCTAAACTCTTACAGTCTAGTAATATTCAGTCATTTATCTTCATCTTGAAACAAATTCGAAGTCTCTAGCACAATATTTAGATTTATGGGGTGGATGAATCTTTCCTTTCCTTCTCAGCACGCGGATTCTCAGCCACAAATCTCCGAGAAATGCGTACGTTCAATTCTCGGAATATTTGCTCCGTTTCATATTACGAATTTCATAGAGTTTTATATATGAAAAATGTGCGCAATTTCATGTAGAATAAAACGAAAAATATTTGAAGGGTGTAGCTTTCTTATTTCCGAAATAATTGCATATAAAAATATATATATATAAAAAAATTCGACATTCGGTCAACTTTACCTAGTCAGATATGGTCAAAAACTGCATTTGTAAGCTAATATTCTTACAGTATAGTAATAGTCAATCATTTGTCTTCATTTTGAAAGAAATTGGAACTCTCTAGGACAATATTTAGATTTATGGTGAATTTTTGAAAAAAATATCTGTTTACGTCCGTGCGTTACGAATTCATGCAGATTTTGTGATAATATTTTCTCTGTGTTGCTTTTATCGTTTTACGATGTGTTATATATCAAAATGATCGCAATTTAGTGTACATTACAACGAAAAAGAAGTAACTCGTTACCTTTAAAACCGTTTTTGCGCACACCGTGATTTGAATACAATTATATCTGAAATTTCGTTTTTGCGCATCATATATCGCATTATTTATATATGATAATGATAATTTTTTTTCATTTCTGATGGTTGCATACTAAACTTCAGCCAATGACAAAAAAGGAGCCAAAAATGAACTCTTAATCTTGAAAACTAAGCGCACTGTGAATTTTTGAAAAAAATATTTTTTCCGCTTTGGCGCTCACTCTGAAACACCTCCGGCACACGGGAGACATTTTTTTTTTTACCGCTTCGGCGTTTAAGGGTTATGTGACGTCACAGGGGTAGAATAGTGGAGTCAATTTGGGGTGAGGGGTTGAAATTGTTGGTTTTTATACGAGAGTTACGTGACGTCACAGGGGGTAGGAAAGGTGGAGTCAATTTGGTTAGGGGGGTCGGGGGTTGAAGGAATGTTTATTCCAGAGAGTTACGTGACGTCACAGTGGTAAGAATAGTGGAGTCAATTTGGGGTGAGGGGTTGAAATGTTGGTTTTTATTCAGTAGAGTTCGTGACGTCACAGGGGGTTGGAAAGGTGGAGTCAATTTGGGGTCAGGGGTTGAAAGAAT
>NC_061093.1:36266065-36268565 GCF_015104395.2 Macrobrachium nipponense
ATTAAATTACTAAGAGCGTGTCATTTGCTGTAATACGATACTACTCCTGTTTCCGTGATGAAGAGTCACAATCATTTGTTGAAAATCAATAGAGGACTATAAAGATTCGCTCTCTTTTTTTAATTTTATGTAAAAGAAAAATACTAAGATAGCTATTTGCCTTAATATCAACATACAAGCCTAAATGTACGTATGTTGCCTCTGTGAGTTAGTAGGCGTAATGAAATTGCAGCGTAAGATTGCTCGTACGTTTGCAGCCAGTTTCGAAGTTAGTGCTTCGACCTTATGCGTAAATTACTAAATTTAAAGGGCTCAAATAAGGACACTGTTCCTTTGGTAAGATTGTTTCTGAACTTCACGTAAAATGATGACACGTAAATTTTTTTTTTTTTTATTTTATTATTTATTATTCGTGCAGAATAATGTCAGAGAGGGTTCTCACAAAATTTATGGTTATCCCGCAGTAAATGTGTTTGTGTGTTCGTGTGTTTTTAGTTTTCATGCAGGGTGTTAGGAAGTTTGATAATGGATTTCGGAGTTAATGTTAGATTCACGAACGTTATGGTAAAGGAAGCCAACCCAATGTATCTCTTTAAAAATCTTATTTCCTTTTCGGTTTTCAATTCAATAAGTTAAAAAATTATTTTTCCTAAGGTCCGTTATATAGCTGCCGCCTTTATTGTTTGTAAGTGGTTTATAAAGCTTATTGTACAACACAATATGGCAACAGTTCAGAATAATTATGAAAAAAGTTGCTATTATATCAATACAGACTCTTTATAGTAGACATATTGTTTGTTTCAGATTCAATAATTTAATTTTTTCATAGGAATAATGTAGCCGTTACCTATACACAGAAATTTAATTCGAATAAATGAAATGTAGGCTTATTCTTTCGCTACTTAACACAGTATCTGAGAAATCGTGGGCTATGTACAACTTTGAAAGTAATTACTACGCATCAAGATCTGTCCAACATTAAGCAATGAATTTACATTACTCAAAGGAGAAATAAATAATTCTCAAAAGATAAGAAAATCGGAACTGATAAACATTAATTTAGCGGGCATTCTTTTTAAAATACATTAGTTAAATCCTAGAAAACAAAAAAAAGTTGTCTCCATTCATCATAACATAACTCACAAGATATTAATAAAAATCACGAAACGCGATCAGTGCTGCAACGTGCCTTTTTAAAACTAAAAAAGAAAAGGAAATTCTAGAAAGTACTTCGTTTTACGCGACAATACCACAAAACGAAAACAAATCTTAAAATAAGCTAAAGGTTCTTGAAATATGCCAACAATGGCACCACTTTTTCTGCAATACCGAATCGCAAGTTCCAGTGATTCTCCTGAAACAGAACAGGCTTTCATCAGGTTAGCTCTTCCACATTCCTGTGCATTAAGAGTAATGCTGCTTTCACGAGCATCGCTTGGAGCATTTGTAATTGGGACACTGGCAACGAACTATTTCCAGGAAAATGTATGTGCAGGACACTAATAATATGAACATGCCGTTAGGTTGGCAGCCATGTCAGCTGGGATATGTAGTAATTCAGGTATTACTGCAATTTGCTGAGTTCATTATATTAATATTATTCTATTATTAGTATTAGTTTTTTTTTTCTTCTTCTTTTTTTTTAGGGGGGCTATCACAGCCCTACAATTCGACTGGTTGGTATTTATACTGTGGGGTTCCGGGTTGTATCCTGCCTCCTTAGGAGTCCATTACTTTTCTTACTATGTGCGCCGTTTCCAGGATCACACTCTTCTGCATGAGTCCTGGAGCAATGTCAGCCTCTAGTTTTTCCAGATTCCTTTTCAGGGATCTTGGGATCGATTATTATTATTATTATTATTATTATTATTATTATTATTATTATTATTATTATTTATTATTATATACATATAAAAGTTTCTGGATACTGCTGTTCTTGAAGACTGGCCTTCTTAGTGCTCGATAAGATTTTGTTATGAAATGACAAATTTAATTTTGCTATGGAAGAGACACAGTGAAAATGGATATTTTGTCAATATGGGCTGAGAACACAGTAAAGGGCTATGTGAATATATATATATATATATATATTATATATATGTATATATATATATATATATATGTAGTATGTATGTATGTATGTGTGTGTGTGTATTTAATCTTTGTTTATGCAAGATGTTTTTCCACTGTTGGCTAGAGAGAGAGAGAGAGAGAGAGAGAGAGAGAGAAGGGGGGGAAGCAAATTAATATTAGTTTTTGTTTTTGCTCTTTCCGTTTGTCTAGCGTATTTCTTTCCTAACTGGTTGAGTATATCTACTCAGAATGTCAAGATAACACTGTTAAATGCAAATATACTGTAGTACTTGAGATACTGTGCATGAATAATTACTTACGGAGAATACTAATCTTCGTGTAAATGGTTCCTTCTAATGATAGCCAGTTAGTAGTGTTTGTTTGCTTCTTCTTTTTAAGTTTCTCAGACACATGTTTCTTATATATT
>NC_061093.1:36273565-36301065 GCF_015104395.2 Macrobrachium nipponense
GCTGCATTATAGTTGTAAATGCAAATGTTCAGAATTGCATTACAAGTAACAGTTCTTTAAGCTAGAATGTTTATTGTACAAGCACGTAGGTATATATATATATATATATATATATATATATATATATACATATATATATATATATATATATATATATATATATATATATATATATATATATATATATATATATATATAGTATATACAACCTCCCAGGTTGCAGTACAGGTTCTTTTTAGTCTTTATATCCTCAAGGATTGCAGTGTACCTCAGTGACAAGGAAGGACGGAAACAAACTCAAGAAAACTTAACACTATTTATTATAAACTAGAGCAATGACTTGAATCAACCTTTGCGAGATTAAATACACTTAATTGTACAGAATATTCAAGAGAACAAATACCTGGTTCTCGGGAACTCACAAGAAAACCTAAAGCTACAAACACTAAGCCCTAAACAAAGAGAAAATTCCAAGAGAGAAAACACTTAATAATAATAAGGTGATCCAAATAAGGCTAGTCAAAATAATCAATAACCTATAATAATAAGGTAGACGGAAATAAGAGATGATAACAAGGAAAACCTTTAATTCCTACCACAACACAAGCTAAACAATGTGGAAACTCGTCCACTAAATACTAACACACAAACAAATATGACAACATATACATGTAAACTTATACATATATAAGTTTACATGTAATCAAAATTGGCAAAAATAAACAATTTCACCTCAAGTGAAGTACCAGAAGAGGAGCTGAATTCAGGGCTGTAATCAGTCCAAGCTGCTGACGGAAGGGCAAAAACTGTACGCCACGTACTGAAGGGCAACACATTTTACGATACAAGAGGAACGATAATAAGTCTTACCTGGCGGCAGCCTCCCTACTTGTCACCTAACGAGCCAAGTTGCTCTCACTCCAGTATATAGCAGCTGGACGAGGATGACACGGCAAGTAAATACAAAAATCCAGTGCCGGGATACAGCGACGACACAGGTCCCGTAAAAATCCTCCGACGGGAACAAAGGGCAGAAACAGCGGTCGCAGATGACAGAGCGTCTGCTAAACCCTCAACAGCAGTGTGAAGGTCGCAGGTGACAACAACACCTGCGCGAGAAATAGCCGTGATCCAGGGACACACACACACAACAGACATATATATATGCGTCTTCCAAAATCCGTGAGGGAAATATCCAAGTGCGTGTTCCAAAAGGTAAGTATATAAAGTCGTCCTCCAAATCAAAATAAATGCTGCGACGGAAAACAGCACTGGTGAGAGCTTGTCAAGACCCGAACTCTCGTTGACCGGTCGACCATGTCCACTCATCACCTTCCCAGTGTTTATAAACACTCAAAGCAAAAGAATAACAATCGTTAAAACGATAGTTCACTAATACACAAAGGAGGAGGAGGAGGCACAAAAACACTGACAAACAATCGTAAAGCCACTTAACTTGCGGTAACACAAAAGTAAACATTCTCAGCAAAAATTTAACTTAAAAGAAAGCAAGGCTGATTTAAATCAACAAAAGAAATAATAATAGTTTTACGTTAACTTAATAATATATATATATATATATATATATTCTCCGTGCCCTCTCTTAAGTACTTTTAAATTAATGCCTTTTTGGAGTAATTTCCTTAATTCTTTAACGACACTGTAACACTAGAACTTTTAGACAGCCCTAAGTAGACGTGGACTGAGTCGGGGGGCTGGAATTGGGGTAGATAGTAATTTATATGATTAATCTCACTTTGCTGGATGTTATCTAACTGGAATTATCTTAAAATAGTAATTTGGGAAAAAATTAAATCAACGTGACCTTTAAGTTTCTATTCTTGATAGTGAATTCTTATAATCTTCCACTTTTCTGTTTCTGGGCGCTTGGACTGATACAAAACTATTTTTGAAGGCACCTTGTCGCAATTGCAAGTCTAATTGGCACGAGGGAAATTTACCGAGTACAATCTTGTCACTTATCACTGTCTATTCTCACACCACACTTCTGCACTTCTTCCCTCACTTCTGGTTCTTCTTCTTCCCAGTTCTGCCACTGCGCCTCTCTTTTCCCCACTTATTCTCCCTCCTTCTGTTTCTGCTTCCACTTGTTCTCCACTCTTTCTCTCCACTTCTCCACTCTGTCTTTTTCTGTCTTCTCTCTCGCTCTGTCCAGCCTTTTTATTAGGATGACATTTCTTGGCACCGCCTTTGGATTCTGGATTTTAACTTGTTGTGGCATCTTCTGAAAGAATTCTTGTGTCTGAATGGCTACAGACTTTATACAAAACCGCCTTCCTGTCACTTCTTCTGTAGTGATTCGTAGATTCTTCATTTGGAAACGCCTCTCGTTTCATGCCCTGGTTTCTTGGGGGTGTGTACTTGGTTAACCTCGTAGGTTATTCGCTGGGACCTATTTTTGGGGCATCCCTATGATCTGGCACTGCCGATTTGATTGGTCAAACCCATAGGTCTACTCTTGGAATGGGTGGAGCATTCGAGTTTAACATTTCCCCTCTTTTGAACAAGGGAGCATAGAATTCCTTTTCTAACATATGCCAGATGGCTCTCTCTGACCTGTCACCAAGAAGGGAGCGGTTATTAATCTTGCGAAGAGGGCTTGTTGTAGGCGTAAATAGGTGTGACCGAGTTTTTGAGTTCCAATTTCTCGAGGGTCTTGGTCAATATAGCTTGTCGGCCACTTAATCTTTGGTACTTTAGGCAACTGAGGTTTTTGAGGAGATGTTGTCCAGGTTCTCGATGGCTAAAGTGTCCTGGTTATTTGGGTTGGGCTTGAGTAAAATGATCCTTTCTTAAAATATTTTATTTCGTTCTTTTTCCCTTTTTTTCATATTATCCGTGCCTTCTCTTAAGTACTTTTAAGTTAATGCCTTTTTGGAATAATTTCCTTAATTCTGTAACGACACTGTAACATTTATATATATATATATATATATATATATATATATATATATATATATATATATCTATATATATATATATATATATATACATAAAAGTATGTGTACAAAAACGAAAAAAACCTACAGCCAGAAAATTCGGAAACCCTCTGGCTTCTACCAATCCCCTAACGCTAACGAAAAAGGAAAACTATGTTTCTGAAATGCAAATACAGAGGTACGATGATCGGAGCATTTTGCCTCGCCTAGATAAAAACTGGGAATCGGCAAAAGAATGTGGGGCTGCTGCCACAGCTCTTCAAAACGGTTAATAGAATGCTGAATTTGCTATACTTGTGAAAGATACAAGCGTGTGATTTGTTAAGGTATGAAGAGCTGTCAGATCATCCGTAATTTCTTTTTCACTATGCTTGCTATATACGATCTATTTCGGTAGTTTCTGTGTAAACTTGTCATTTCTCTACTAACACTAATTGATGACACTCTTTCACAAGAAGAGTGTATATATAGGGGTACCGGACGCACGATCATGATTAACTTTCACAATAAATAAAATAAAAACTACTGAGGCTAGAGGGCTGCAATTATTATGTTTGATGATTGGAGGTTGGAGAGTGGATGATCAACTTACAATTTGCAAGCCCTCTAGCCTCAGTCATTTTTAAGATCTGAGGGCGGAGGGAAAATATGGGGAAGTGGGTACGGACAGCAAATACAGCCATCTCATAAGTTTCCTCTCCCAGAAAACTAAAACAATATTAATATTGAAAAGTAAACTGTAGGTAAAAATTGGCGACTTTTCTGACATTTGCTAATTAACCTTTGATTTAATTAATAATGAAAGTTTAAGGAAACAGAATAAAAGTTCAATTACACTAAAAAAAATACCTTCGTAACCAGAAACAACTAACAAATTGTTAAACCAGTTTGATTAGCCTCTCTTCTACTTGACCCTCCTTCCACTAACTTTAGAATCGTAGTCCTCTGATGACTCATGGGTGACAGGAAATTAGATTTAACTTTAGATTAACTAGTCACTTCTGTAAATTGCTAGAATCACTTGAGGGAAGTTCCGTCTGAGGTCTTCCCCCTCTCTATTAGTTTCTCGAGTGGAGACGTATCTGTGACATTGCATTTGGAACTACGTACAACACAGGGATATCAGTCTTCCTCGATGATGCGTCGCAGATGGAGAAATACTGTACTCTCTGATAGGGTAAGTTTTCACTTATAGTTCTGCCAAAAGATAAAACATCAAAACTTATTTTCCTAAATAATGAAAAAATTGTCCATGTCCAAAATATATCTAAATTCCATCTGAGAAAGATATATAAATCCCACAGATATCTGAGATGAGATCAGTTCTCATCCCTTTTGGAGGAATGGGAGAGCTCTTCGCAACAGGAGTCAGTATCTCCACCTGGAATACGAAAATGATTTCATTTTATTTCCGAATTAAGGCTTTTAAAGGGTTTCAGCAACATGACATTCAGAGTTTAAAAGCACAATACAATATAGATTTTAAGATTTGCCTTATCCCGAGGTCACTGCCCAATAAATACCGCTAACTCATATTCATAATGTGCCACTGGAACAGTAAGATTGTCTAGTGGCTATTTCTTCAATTTTTTATAACATTACTAACTTTTCATTCCATCTTATGTTTAAATTTACTTTTCTTATAGACAGGTATACAAAGCGACATAATTTAATTTTATGTAGTATATGGACTTTTTTCTATATAAACGCATTCTTGTGAATTGATTAGTGAAAGTACTCATTTCATATAGCTTAGGAAACTAGAAATTCTTTCAATCACATTTATATCTCTATCAGGTAATATACAGATATGTAGACATATGTATGTCTAGACGTATAAAATCATTCATGTGTAGTGGACGTCATAAAGTTCAAGACGGAGGATAAAATTCAAATAATTTGTCATTAAGATGCCATAGTCTCAACTGTACTTGGTCAACTAACTTACAGATAATCTATCAGAAGTTATGTGACATCTAGCTAGAGGAAACCCTCTCCTGTGTATGTATGTATATATATAGTATATATATATATATATATATATATATATATATATATATATATACTATATATATATATATATATATATATATATATATTATATTATATATATATACTAAAGCATAATTCTCACCAAGTTTTAGTTAGTGGTGTAGTAAGGGTATTTAATTCATTTCCTTTCGTATGTGATATTTTGAGATAAACAGATCATTACAAAGAGTCAGAATATTATAGAAATTATGGAAAATGAGCCTTTCTAGCGTTTAAACGGTATAATAGATTCAACTGAAGTTATTTTCCTAAGCTCTCAATTTTTCACTGTAATATAATTTAAGAAACTCAATATTTTGCTAACCGCCTGTGTTCTGTCTATCTGTCGATATAAAGATTGTTATATGTTTGTAGAAATACAGCCATGTATCTTCAGCGTCATCTGAAGTTCAGTACGGAGGCTGGAATTCAATTAATTCGTTGGTGATACCTGAGTCTCAACTATACGAGAGCAATTAACATGCAGATAAGCTGTCAAAAGTTATTCCACAAGTTGACAGCGGGAACGTCTTTTCCGTACAGTGTTCTACCTCGGTTACCCAAGTAATTGCGCTAACAAGTTCTAGTGAAGGAAGAGTCCTCACCAACTTCCAGCTATTGATGTACCGGAGGTTATTATTATTATTATTATCCAGAAGATGAACCTTATTCATATGGAACAAACCCACAAGGGACATTGACTTGAAATTCAAACTTCTACAGAATATAGTGCTCATTAAGAAGTAATAGAGGGTACAGGGAAATACAGAAAGAAGAAATAGCTTGAACAAAATATAGCGTCATGCCCCAAAAAAATGTTAAAAAAAAAAAAAAAAAAACAAAAAAAAAAAAAAAAACATATACTTTTAGCATCTTCCCTAGTAGGATCAAATTCCTAACCACGAGGAAAAATAAGATGTAAAAAAAGTATCTTGATTTTTTTTTTTTTTTACAGATTTATACATTTTCATGTTGTATCTTTCCCATAACAGAATTCGGCATAGATATCTTTGCGTTATAGCTCTCGCTGGCTTTGCTAACTTTCCTGTCTAGTAGAAGACTCTGACTATAACATGATATCATTAGAATATGACAGTAAAAAGGGGAAACAACTGGTAAGCTCTTTTGCCGGATGCATCAAAAATTTTATTGGAGTCTTTATTCCTTCAAAATGAAACAAAGTAAGTTTTGATGGTACGTTTAGAAGCGAGAGCAAAATGAAGGGTAAGGGAGAAATGGCCTTTTATTGCTCCCTCTCACTTCCAATAACAAACCCGAGATAGGAAATGATTCTGTAGCTTTTGTTTTGTGGGTTTGATACTTTTTATGAATTGTAAATGAAATCGTGTAGTACCATTTCGAGAGGAGTAGCAATGTAACAGGGAATGTTCAGGAAAGTCGACTGCATACACCTCTTCTTTGTCTCCGTTGATGAGAAAATAAAAAAAGAACAAGTATACATTCTCATACATTATTTTATGCACTTTGTGACCCACTTGAAAGTAGGTTTAATGCAGCTATATCCTGGTTTTACAGGGAGGAGTTACGCAGCAGATTTGGGTCTCAGTCGGTCATTTTGATGTTAAGTATAATGCAACTGTACATCTGATCCCCCATCCTCTATGTCATCTGTGACGAGTATTGACAATGTTGAGCTGGTGCTTCAGTGGTCAGCGATTCAAGTACCGAAGAAGGTAAGTGCTTACCATCACCATCTATTTCTAATTAGACCTAGTTTGATCTTTTGCGGAGAGTATTCCTACTCTTACAAGTGGGGACGGAGTAAGATGAAGAAGGATAGGGGAGTTGGCAGGGTTGGTAAAGTAATGGACATTGATTCATTTAGCCTGCTATAGTTTCGTAACAATACTGAATCACATCTGGTTCATATCCTTTCATGATTTCTGTGGTTGAGTAAATATAGCGCTGGATACATGTCTCAATGGTCAGCAGTACAAGTCTTTAAGAATCACATCGTCCCATCAACTGCTTCCAGCAATATTTTCTGATTTTAATTATTTTAATGAAAAGCATCAGAACAAACGACTAAATTGAAAATCAAAGGATATATATATATATATATAATATATATATATATATATATATATATATATCTATATATATATATATATATATATATATATATATATATATATTTATATTTATATATTTATATATTTATATTATATATATATATATATATATATATATATATATATATATATATATATACATATATATATATTTATATATATTATTATATATTGCTACTTTCAAAATCTGCATGTTTCCCCTCTTTTAAATGTCTTGTAGATTGTGTAACATTTTTTCAGATTCCTAGATAGCTTAGAATAGGATGTTTTAAAATGTGTGTTCAGATTTCGCATTGCATGTTCTTATAAAAGAATAATATATATATAACGTAAAGAGAGAGATCTCCGTTTGCTTCCCTACTCTGTCAGCGTGTTTGATAGTGAGCGAGCTCGACTTCTGCGTTGTTGTCAAAACATGTCAATCTTATTGTCGCCCAGCCTCCGTCTGTTCGTTCGAGTCGGGTACGTCTTTTTTTTTTTTTTTTAACAGACTCGTCTGGTACGTGTATATCTTTGTCAAGTCCCACGTGGGTATTGCACATTATGTATGAAAGATTGCATCAGATTTCAGAACTTTCTGGAAGCTTTCGTACCAAGAACGTATTTGTCATCTGCCTAGCCCAGTTTCCATGAAGGAAGAGATTTCATTCTATCTTAAGACCTCGAGGCAGTTAGATCTCGCTCTCTCTCTCTCTCTCTCTCTCTCTCCTCGACATTGAGATTATATTAACATAACGTAAATTTGGTCACTCGTAACTTGTGAGAATTTAATATTTGATATTTCTTAGAGTTTATTTATTATTATTTAGTTTCTTTTGTGGAATCTGAACAAAAATTTTGTAACGGCGCCTGGTTTTTGTGAAAGTGTGAATCAAGCCTGCAGCAAAGCAAAGAAAGAAATTGGTATACCAAGGTAAAGTGTTATATTTTTATTAGTTGCAACTAATAACGGTTGGGAACTGTGTTTAACTAATAACTAATAATGGATAGGGAGTGTGTTTAACTAATAACGGATAGGAATTGTGTTTAACTAATGATTGATAGGAACTGTTGTCTGTTACGAAGGTTTGGTAAAAACTGTTGGTTACAGTGTTTTTGAGTGAAAAAGATTTACACTTTTACACATTGATGATTTTTTTGTGTGTGTCTGTTCCATTGTTTGTGCACTATTCATTTTCTTATTGAAGTGTGTCTTTTTATTTTATATTTTCGTTTGCATTCACAATTTAATTGACTTAGTTATTTTCATTGCTTTATCATTACACATTTAAATTTAACACTTGTGAATTAATTTGCATTTACTTAGAATTCTTTTCAAGTTTTATTATTGTTTAGTACATGTGAATTAATTTCTGATTTCAATTATTGCCTAACACTTTTGAATTTCAATTGAATTAATTTCCTTGAATTTTGTGATAAATTAAATTTTGATTTAATTTTAACTTAACTTTGATACAAGAATTAATTAAACTTTACTTTGTTTTCAAGTAACAGTAATTTTCCATGATATTGTGAATTTCACTTATAAATTTTGAATTTGATAATAAATTTTTGTATTTAAAATTTTTATAAGTGTTTTCTTTATCTTACACCAGTATAATTATATTTGATTATGACTATATTTATGATAGGTAGAGACATAGAGTGGTAATTGATTTGCTTTCATTCAATTTAATTGAAGTGACTTAGAACCAGGGAAGTACTTAGACTTCTGAAATCAGGGAAATACTTAGAGTTTGAAAGTTGTTGATGGAGTGATGCCCTTGGTTAATTAAATTACTTACAAGATTACCTCACACCTGTTTGATGAACTTAGTCTGATTTTCTGCAATACTGGTAAGTGTTAAGGGATCACTGTTGCCTTTAGAGTATTCAGTCGTTTAAACGTGTTATGAGGGTTCAGGTGTCTGGCTTTTGTGAGGTAATAATTGATAAATGATGTATATATATATATATATATATATATATATATATATATATATATTATATATATATATATATATATATACACATATACGCTATCCCAAAGCCACAGTTTCTTGACTGATTTTGGCGAGATTTTAAATATCAGTCAATATCAACACGGGGAAGGTCTTGGTGAAAAAAGAATTGAAATCGTACCATTGGTTGGGTGAAGGTGAGGTGTCGGCAGCGGATGAAATGTAAAAATAACCGAAAATGACAGATAATAGTGTCTCATCCATAGTTTTCGAGGTCATACACCAACTTTAAACACTGGTAAATAATCTAGTGGGAGGATATGATCAGTCATAGCGCCTTTTAACAGGTATGATGAATTACTATTCCCTCTCTGCCGAAATCTGATTACACTGTTCCCTAATTCAAAGTTGAGGATATTCGCTCCCAAGGGATTATTAGGAACCCCCTCTCTCTTCTCTCTCTCTCTCTCTACTCTCGTCTCTCTCTCGGTCTCTCTCTCTCTCTCTCTCTCTCTCTGTGTGTGTGTGTGGTGTGTGTGTGTGTGTGTGTGTGTGTGGGCAGGTAATTATTAGATGATTTTCACAGAGAGAAATCGTAGTCAGACAATTGCAGCTCTCTTCTCAAAGTGAGGTAAACTACCATCACAAACATCGTCGAGGTTAGCTCAAAGAGAGCTATGTTAAAGTGACATACTTAAGTATACGTCTTGAAGAGCCGATAAACCGTTCCACAAATGAAGTTTCTTAGGCATTAGTGCAATTCTAATCGAATATTGAGAAGCCTCTCAATCGTCACTAATAAGCAATCCTGATCAACATGGAAGTTTGATATCTAATATGAAATGTACTTGAAGCCGAATGCAACGGCAGATCAAATGTGCTCTTTTCAATTACTTCTATGGCTGTTTAACATTTGCAGTACGTAAATTGCAATAACTGCTTTATCAAAGTCCTTTTGTTCTACTCTTACAAACGCTTAAACGTCTGCCTTAATCTCTCGTCCAGAGAGAAGCCCAAGTGAAATTGCTATTTAGCATCGGCTGACACGGAAGCGTTTGCCTTTCAAACGAAAGACTTCGACGCTTGGCTCAACCTGACAAATGGTTAGAGCGTGCTAAAGGAGATTTAATCGGTGCCTAGTCTCATGCCTTGCAATTGCAAGGGCTTTAACTTGGATTTTCCCAACAAAGTCGAGTGAACTCTAATGATAAATGAGCTTTTTTGTAGAGAAGGGAAGAGATTGCATACTTATCTGTATACTCACACACACACACACACACACACACACACACACACACACACACATATTTATATATATATATATATATATATATATATATATATATATATATATGTATGTATGTGTGTACATGAACTTTTTCACTTACGCATTTCTTCCGTGTATTAAAACAATTACTAACAGGCTTGATTGAAACTGGAAGGTATATTGCGGAGTTATTTATTTAAAAAAAGTTACAAGCTTCTCGGACTATATAAGCGCCTTCATTATTGAGTATACGTAGAATGACTGGACGCGTAGTCCAGTTGTATTTGTATCTATGTGGGGGGATATATATATATATATATATATATATATATATATATATATATATATATATATATATATATATATATAATATGTGCGTGAGTTTAATTTGTGTTACTGGAAAATATTTTTAAACATTTCAAAATATATGTTAGGTGTTAGCTCTATATGTTATTTGACACAATGTTCTTGGACACATAATCCCATTCTGACTAATACTAAATGACAAAATAGATTTTTTAACAATGTACCTAGTCTTATATGAAAAAAATATTCAAAGAAAAAAATCTCTCTCTCTCTTCTCTCTCTCTCTCTCTCTCTCTCTCTCTCTCTCTTACTGACTGTTTTCATTGTCTGAAATCCTCATGAATAATAGGAGAGGAAAAGAAAGAAAGAATTAAATTGTTAAATCGAAAAACACTTAAGGGAATTAATTGCTCTCTCTCTAAGTCCCAGCACATTGATCAACTACCGCTAATGGCCACTTCGCCTATAAGGAAAATAAAGAAAACGTTTGTAGTCACTGGATAAATTTAAAGCTTCGTTTTGATTTTATGCATTTGTTTATGAATGTTTGCTGGAAGGAAAAGTGGTCTTTACTACATTTTCGTCAAATTCACAGGCCACGAAATTAGATTTTCTTCTAGTTTCTTCAGACTCAAATATGAAGCTTCAAGTAGTGCTGTTATCTTATGTACTTGGTAATAAGATTGGAGTTAACATGTATTTTTAACTAGGTAATGATCCTGCCTTATGACAAAAAATAAAATCCACTAAATACCTCGAGTAAACTAAGATTTAAAAATAGGCTATGTTGCTTCCATTTTTGTAATTAACTATGATCTAGTGCATTGAACATCGTAATAAAGTATGAACAAAGATTGAAAGAAATGTAAGAAATGAGAATGAAAATAAAGAGATGAATTTGTAAAATGTGAACTTGGCTGATTGTTTCGTGTGCAAGACTATCAGTGTCTTCAAATTTTCGTAAGATACTCAATAGATTCCCTTTCATTTGTATTAGGGAATGTTTGGACTTCTGTATACTTTCCAGTCTCGCCTCTTAGATATTAAAATATTATCATGCCTAATTACGTTAAACAAGTACCTTCATTAACCTCATTAACACAAGCTGGATAAGGAATCTTCAGGAGATGAATTAGAAAAGATAACGAAATAAAATAGTTAAGAGGTCGAAGAGTTTTTAATGTTGAGGAAATAAGCATTTAGATTTTCAAGGCCAGAGATGGTGGTATTTCATGGTGCGAAAGAATATATGGTATCCAACACCATAAAGAGAGAGAGAGAGAGAGAGAGAGAGAGAGAGAGGGAGAAAAAAGAAAAAGCAATTATAATTCAAGCTGCAATAATATACACATATGGCCAGGGGCTTTCATTTTTCACCTGGAATGCAATTACTAAAGAGGGTGTTGACGGGAGCAGAACACACAGTTGCAAACCATATATATATATATATATATATATATATATATATATATATATATATATATATATATATATATATATGACTGGTAAAAATGTTCTGTAACAACAGAATTCCATCTAATAAAAGGAGCCCTTCCCATAAAACACAAAATAAAAGTAGAGGAGAAAAGTACTATATTTCAGAGACTGCTGTCTCTCTCTTCAGGTATATGAATGAGAAAAGTTTACAGAAAAGGTGGTATTTTACTTGTGGACGAATCTCTTGGTATAAATACCACCTTTTCTGTAAACTTTTCTCATTCATATACCTGAAGAGAGACAGCAGTCTCTGAAATATAGTACTTTTCTCTCTACATTTTGGTGTTTTTATGGGCTCCTTTTATTAGATGATATATATATATATATATATATATATATATATATATATATATATATATCTATATATATATATATATATATAATATATACCTTTTTTTTTTTGGGGGGGGGGGGAAAAGGGGCAAGCAGTGGGGACGGGGGTGACCTTCCTCGTTTCTGTGGGCATTTTTGGAGAGTTCCCAAACCAAAGACAACTTATCTCACAGATTTCGGATGATTTATCTTCCTGCATCGGGTTCTTGTGGAGGACTTTGAGGAATGGTAATGGTAGTGTGCGTGTGGAGAGAGAGAGAGAGAGAGAGAGAGAGAGAGGAGAGGCGGAAGAACAGAAGAAATTTGGTAAACTAGTAGTCATTGCAATTTACGTACTGCAAACATTAAACATCGATAGAGCACATCTGATCTGCCGTTGCATTCGTAGCTTCAAAGACATTTTTTACTCAGATATCAAACTTCCATGTTGATAGGAATTCCTTATTAGTGACGATTGAGAAGCTTGTCGATACTCGATTAGAATTGCCCTAATGCCTACGAAACTTCATTTGTGGAAGGGGTTATCGGCTCTTCAAGACGTGTATGTAAGTGTCACTTTAAAGAAATCCACCGCTCTCTCTGATCTAACCTCAACGATGTTGTGAAGATAGTGACCTCACTTTGTGAAGAGAGCCGCAAATTGTCTTGACTACGATTTCTCTTCTGGTGAGAATCATATAGTAATTACCTGCGGAAAGACATAGAGAGAGAGAGAGAGAGAGAGAGAGAGAGAGAGAGAGAGAGTTCCTAATAATTCCTTGGGAGCGAATATCCTTAACTTTGAATTAGGACACAGTGTAATTAGATTTCGGCAGAGAGAGAATAGTAATTCATCATACCTGTCAAAAGCCGTTATGACTGATCATATCCTTCCACTAGATGCTTTACCAATAATTAACCTTTGTTGAACTCCATATTTTGTCTGTACTTTGCTACGTTATCGTTAAAACTTTTGTGTAATTAACTTATTTTGATTTTATTTAGTCGTTCTTTAGGTAAACATTTTTTTAGTAAAAGCCATGAATAAATCAACAATATTTAAATCTACAGGATTCATATCATTATTAGGAGTATTTTGTATGAATCATTCATATTTCATTCATGATTTATTTGTGCATTGAATAAAAAAAACATGTAACAAGAGTAATTTCCATATGAAAAGATACAAACACCCACTTAATTACAGTTTTTCACTCAGCCTAAAGATTGATGAAGTTGATTATATCTTGAGCACTGGTTTTGTTGTCGAAGTGTGCTAAAAGCAAAGTCAATGGCACTAGTGGAATTTTAACGAACTCCTCATCCATCCAAACGTGTCATAGTAATTAGCAACCAATAGAGATTCACCTATTGTAGCAATGGCATCGTCAAAGTAAAATTTTTAGTTGAATATTGTAATTTAATAGGCGAAAGTATTTCTAATAGTTTTTCACCACAATTGTAACAGGTCACTTTACGTCACTTATGTATGATGAATTTATACATAAAGAAGAAAACATTAAAAATGAAACTTCTCCTCCTGCCTTTGAAAAGGACAGATGCATAAATTAAAAAGAAAACTGTCGAAAAAACATGAAGCAAAACTTTGCTCAGAGAACGGAAAACATCCAATATCAAGAACAAGGGAGTCGACTTTGCCAAGAAAACTCTTTCATGAATATTGGAAAACTTTGTCTGAAATCCCAGGCACCTTAAACGATTTGTTATCTGCTTCGCTTCTTTTGATATTCAATATTCCTATGGCGAATTGAAAAGAGAGCAGTTTCCTACATTTTGTTTATATACGGAGGAAATACTCTACATTCAGCTTCGATACTATTTTTTTTAACTGATTTTTGTCTTTGTAATTAAAATCATCGTTGTGGTTCCAATTATACTTTCTTAGATTTCAGCACCTAAATTTATTTGGTCTTACTAGAACGGGCAATCGAAAAGGAAGCAAATTACACACTTTTTACATAATGGATTTGTATTGGATATATCATTCGATCACCTACAGTTGTTTTTCCCTTATAGTTGATCACCGAATAGATGCACTTTCAAAGTAGGATCATTATTTCTTCCATCAAAGGGATGCTAAGGTTTGAAAAAATAAATGTCACATTAGTATGGTATCGACTTTCATGATGTTGCATAGTACCACCTGACTAAGTAAGCCCGTATCTCACGATGTTTCTCTGCATAACTTTATGGATACTTACAAAATTAGTTACTATAATCAATTACATTACGAAATAATACTAAAAACATATAAACTTGCTATCAAATTATCTCGTTACATGTGCAAAAAAAAATCAGCTTCTTTTCCAAAAGTTATAAATTAGGCCGGGAGAGGCTACACACCTCACATCAAAACTAAATACTATTCACAATAATCCCCTTTTTCAGCTCTATATTAGCTATCTAAACCAAATAATTTATTATCTTCACTTTATAATAACTCTCTCCGTTGCATTTATACCTTACTTATTCACTCATGACCCTTAGTTGGTTTTTTGCATGTAAAGTATTCTACAATTATGTAAACAATCTCTGGCCAGTTTCAAGAATTATTAATTCCAGTCCTTTTCGTACAAGTTGACCATAATGTTCTTGGATCAATAGAACTTTACAAATTTGGAAATAATTATCAGTTCAGTTGCGTGGAACAAATTTCCTTTCTAACTGCCATTATTCAGAAAATTCTCGAATTTCAATAAGAATGTTCCCAAGATATGATATATATGGAAAATTGGGGATTTCTGCAATGATTTTCCATGTCCATAAAATTTTTCACTGGTGAAACAAATTATAGCTATTCTGTCACAGACACAGAAAACAATCATGCCTCCTATTTACGTAAGCATCTTGGAACACAAAGATCCATGGGAGTGTATCGAAAAAGAGAGTTCAAATTAATCAAAGAAAAGAACAGAATTTCTAAAGTGTTATAAAACGCTGCTTCGTACAAAAAAAACTCTCTTATAATTAAGCATTAGTTTATATTTCTAGTTAATGTTACGACTTCAATGTAATATTATTTGCTGCGTAGAATTTCATCATTGCCACAAAATACCGGTGGAATGTATTTCATTTTTTAATGAAAATTTTCACGTATTTTGTCAAACAATTAAACTTTTATTGTAAAATAAACAATAACCGTATATTGATAATAAAGTAAATGAAAACAAAATATTTATCTATGTTTTTTAAGTCAGAAAAACAAAGGCCAATTGTACGCCACTCACTAGAACTGCATTTAGCTGTTTACACTGCGTGAACAATAATAAATCTCCCTGCGAAAAGCAATAACATATCCTGATCGGAATTCCAGCCGTTGCAAACATTAGTTCACTCATGAAATTCATGACCTTTGATAATTGCGTATCTATGTAGAACGATATATATGCATATATTGATTAACTTTTTCGATGAATTAATTTATATTTGATTTCCTAATGGAGAGAAAAAATAATAGAATTTAAAAATATACGCAAGTAAATGCTGAATGAAAATTAGTACCGTGAATGAATCTTTATCCTTAAGCGAGGAAACATCTTATCACATCACAAGAGTTGACTTATATCTTTTCATCATATCTTAAAAATATCGGTTTGAAAATTTACTCTTTCGTTAGTTATTCTAAACATTTCAAGTCAGGCGTTTTTTAACTCATATACAAGCATTACCAGTTACCTCACAAACATTCATGTTCAGATTAAAACCTTCTAAAGTCCTTCATTCTCTTTGATTTAAATCTATTTGAAATGTATATAATTCATTTTACTTCAGTATCCCACATTCATCGTTTTTCTTATATAGATATTTGCGACGCCAAATATTCGTTTCATTTGTGAAATAAACGTTTTTCCCTTTACTAAAAGAAAAAGGGCAGATGTTCAGGCCATGGTCTTGTAATATATTATTAATATTAGATAAGTAATTTGGCTCTCCTATGTTAGATATGAATAATTATCCGACTGAATAAATGTTAATTTCTGGACACCAGAAACTTTTCGGTAGTTGGTTTAAGCTTTAATGCTAAAGTAAATTAATCAAGCTAGAAATAAGATACTTTGCTTTATAGTAGCTTTTTTACTTTAATGAGTAATTAACACAACTTCTTCCAGCTATACTCTAATTCCGTGTTTCCTTTTGTGGTTTGTATTGATATACGATTTAAAACAGATATGCCACGTACGTGCAAACACATTCAGATTCAGGGGATTGTTATTAGGCAAAATGTTCCAATATAAAGTAGAAAAAATATGATATAACACTAATTATAATAACTGGCTAATGCTAAGTCTTTTGTTATACTAATTGATCAGCTTATAAAAAAAATCGTTTGATATCTTGAGTAAACTGAAAGAGATGGCAGAAAAAAGGCTAAGAAGCAAGAAAACAAGGGAGGAACTCAACGAGAAATACAAAGTACAAGAGAGGGGAATAAACAACACAATAGAAGATGTAAAACAGAGGCTTAAGGCCTAAGAACATAAGATCCAACGGTACATGAACAGGAATAAGGGATACCAACAGAACAAACTATTTGGAACCAACCAGAAAATACTATACAGCCAACTAAGAGGGGAAGACAACCACCCAGAAATTCCTGAAGCCGAACCAAGTAAGATACTCTGGGAAAACATATGGAGCAATCCGGTATCACACAACAAACATGCAACGTGGCTCCAGGAAGTCATGGAAGAAGAAACAGGGAGAATAAAACAAAGATTTACAGAGATCACGACAGACACAGTCAGACACCAACTAAAGAAAATGCCAAACTGGAAAGCCCGAGGTCCCGATGAAGTCCATGGATACTGGCTCAAAAACTTCAAGGCCCTACACCCACGAATAGCAAAACAACTCCAGCATTGTATCTCGAATCACCATGCACCCAAATGGATGACCACAGGAAGAACATCCTTATTACAAAAAGACAACAGTAAGGGAAATATAGCCAGTAACTACAGACCTATCACCTGCCTACCAATAATGTGGAAGTTACTAACAGGTATCATCATTGAAAGGCTATACAATTACCTAGAGGAGACAAACACCATCCCCCACCAACAGAAAGGCTGCAGAAGGAAGTGTAGGGGCACAAAAGACCAGCTCCTGATAGACAAAATGGTAATGAAGAACAGTTAGAGAAGGAAAACTAACCTAAGCATGGCATGGATAGACTATAGAAAGCCTTCCACATGGATACCACACACTTGGCTAATAGAATGCCTGACAATATATGGGGCAGAGGAAAACACCATCAGCTTCCTCAAAAATACAATGCACAACTGGAATACAATCTTACAAGCTCTGTAATAAGACTAGCAGAGGTTAATATCAGGAGAGGGATCTTCCAGGGCGACTCACTGTCCCCACTACTCTTCGTAGTAGCCATGATTCCCATGACAAAAGTACTACAGAAGATGGATGTCGGGAACAAACTCAAGAAAAGAGGCAACAGAATCAACCATCTGATGTTCATGGACGACATCAAGCTGTATGGTAAGATTATCAAGGATATAGATACCCTAATCCAGACTGTAAGGATTGTATCTGGGGACATCAGGATGGAGTTTGGAATAGAAAAATGCGCCTTAGTCAACATACAAAAAGGCAAAGTAACGAGAACTGAAGGGATAAAGCTACCAGATGGGAGCAACACCAAACATAGATGAGACAGGACAAATACCTGGGAATAATGGAAGGAGGGGATATAAAACACCAAGAGATGAAGGACACGATCAGGAAAGAATATATGCAGAGACTCAAGGCGATACTCAAGTCAAAACTTGACGCCGGAAATATGATAAAAGCCATAAACACATGGGCAGTGCCAGTAATCAGATACAGCGCAGGAATAGTGGAATGGACGAAGGCAGAACTCTGCAGCATAGATCAGAAAACCAGGTAACATATGACAATACACAAAGCACTACACCCAAGAGCAAATATGGACAGACTATACATAACACGAAAGGAAGGGGGGAGAGGACTACTAAGCATAGAGGACTGCGTCAACATCGAGAACAGAGCACTGGGGCAATATCTGAAAAACCGGGTGAAGACGAGTGGCTAAGAGTGCATGACAAGAGGGACTAATAAAAGTAGACGAGACCCAGAAATATCAGAGGCAAGAGAATGACAGACAGAACAGGAGGACTGGCACAACAAACCAAGCACGGACAATACATGAGACAGACTAAAGAACTAGCCAGCGATGACACATGGCAATGGCTACAGAGGGGAGAGCTAAAGAAGGGAACTGAAGGAATGATAACAGCGGCAAAAGATCAGGCCCTAAGAACCAGATATGTTCAAAGAACGATAGACGGAAATAACATCTCTCCCATATGTAGGAAGTGCAATCTGAAAAATGAAACCATAAAACCACATAGCAAGCGAATGCCCGGCACTTGCACAGAACCAGTACAAAAAGAGGCATGATTCAGTGGCAAAACAAAGCCCTCCACTGGAGCCTGTGCAAGAAACATCAGCTACCTTGCAGTAATAAGTGGTACAAGCACCAACATGAGGGAGTGATAGAAAACAATCACTCAAAGATCCTCTGGGACTATGTATCAGAACAGATAGGGTGATACGTGCAAATAGAACAGACGTGACGTTGATTGACAAAGTCAAGAAGTAGTCACTCATTGATGTCGCAATACCTGGGACACCAGAGTTGAAGAGAAAGAGAGGGAAAAAATGGATAAGTATCAAGATACTGAAAATAGAAATAAGAAGGATATGGGTATAGCCAGTGAAAATCGTACCCATAATCATAGGAACGCACTAGGCACGATCCCGAGATCCCTGAAGGAATCTAGAAAAACTAGAGGCTGAAGTAGCTCCAGGACTCATGAAGAAGAGTGTCATCCTAGAAACGGCACACATAGTAAGAGAAGTGATGGACTCCTAAGGAGGCAGATGCAACCCGGAACCCCACACTATAAATATACCACCACCAGTCGAATTGGAGGACTGTGTAGAGCAAAAAAAAAAAAAAAAAAAAAAAAGATAATAATAATAATAATAATAATAATAATAATAATAATAATAATAATAATATAATAATAATTATTATTATTATTATTATTATTATAAAAAATGACAATAATAACAGCAATAACATAATAATGTATATTAAAAACAAATGCCCAAGTAGTATGACAACAACAAAATATTCAAGGGTATGGAAAACGAATTACAGTCAGAAACATCAAAACAACTCTCAGAATATGTAAACATATCTTTCGTCCAGACTATTTGTTATTTGTTTTCCAGATTATAGGGAAGATTCAATTTTTAATTATTGCTGCAAAATTATATCATTACCTCATATTTCTTTTAGGTATAATATTTTTACTGACTGGTAGGGTTAGATTTTAGCTCTTTACATCTTAATGTCCCAATATTCATGCATATTTTTTGCGTTCTTTACAAAGCTTATTTCTATGCGAAAAACGATTACACACATACACACACATATGTATGTATGTATGTATGTATATACCTGCATTCATAAATACATACACACCTACATACACGTGTATGTGCTCGTTGACATATCTTATGACCAGTTTCTCTGACACAGAAAGAAATATGAATGGAAAATATTTCCTTCCTCCTGTTTTTCTGCACGTGGACTAGGTTGCCTGAGCTTAATATGGAGCAGAATTTGCAGGAGAATAAATATCACGGAAAATAGCATTATATTTTTATGTGTATATTTGCCGGAGGGTGTAGTGTTATGTTTCTCCTGCTGATATTCGAAGCAGAAAATACTCCATTAATAAGCTGAATACTGTAACCAACTTTTGTTTTCTCTTTTTAATTCTAAATGAATAATTTTTTACCACTTTCTGTCTTTACATTCGTAATAAAGCACATTTCCTGCTTTTAAAGATTTTTGAAGCCTTATGCTGTTTTTTTAGTGGGAAATAAGTAATGCAAATGCTAGTTATTTTTTTTGTTTTTTTTGACTAAGTGAGCAGTTGTCTTGCATTCGTAACAAACATATTTCATCTGCTTTTAATGATTCTTCAAGTTTTCATAACAATTTGTCTTTTGTTTGAAATATATAATACAAATGCATAGTTAGTTTTTATGACTCTACACGAGCGTTTCGTAACGTTGACTTCAATAATGCTTTAGAAATTCAACCCTCTTTATTGTTTAACATTTTTCAGTAATTTTTTATAGAGGTTAATAAACCTTCTATTTTCATTGAAAAGTATCACGATATTTTTATAAACTTGGATCAATTAGTATAACAAAAGAATTAGCATTAGCCAGTTATTATAATTATGTTATATCCATATTTTTTCTACTTTATATTATTTTCCTTATAAACTGATAAATTTAGTATATCAAAAGACTTAGCATTAGTTGGTTCTTATAATTAGTATTATCATATTTTTTTCTACTTTATATTGAACCATTTTGCCTAATAACAATCCCCTGAATCTGAGTGTGTTTGCCATATCTGTTTTAAATCGTATATCAATACAAACCACAAAAGGAAACATGGAATTAGAGTAGCTGGAAAAAGTGGTGTTAATTACTCATTAAAGTAAAAAAGCTACCATAAAGCAAAGTATCTTATTTCCAGCTTCATTAATTTGCTTTAGCATTAAAGCTTAAACCAACTACCGAAAAGTTTCTGGTGTCCAGAATTAGCATATTCAGTCGGATAATTATTCATATCTAACATAGGAGATTTCCAAATTACTATCTAATATTAATGTTTATATTCAAGACCAGGCCTGAACATCTGCCATTTTTTCTTAAGTACCGTACGGGTAAAACGTTTTATTTCGCAATGAAACGTATCACTGGCGTCGCAAATATCTATATAAGATTTGTCTTTGTTTGAATTATATATACAAATGCATAGTTAGTTTTTATGAGCTCTACACGATTCGTTTCGTACGTTGGACTTCAATATGCTTTAGAAATTCAAACCCTCTTTATTGTTTAACATTTTTCAGTGAGATAGAGGTTAATAAACCTCTATTTTCATTGAAGATATCACGATATTTTTTATCAAAACTGATCAATTAGTAAACAAAAGAATTAGCATTAGCCAGTTATTATAATTAGTGTTATATCATATTTTTTCTACTTTATATTATTTTCCTTATAAACTGATAAATTAGTATATCAAAAGACTTAGCATTAGTTGGTTATTATAATTAGTATTATATCATATTTTTTCTACTTTATATTGAACCATTTTGCCTAATAACAATCCCCTGAATCTGAGTGTGTTTGCATATCTGTTTTAAATCGTATATCAATACAAACCACAAAAGGAAACATGGAATTAGAGTATAGCTGGAAAAAGTGGTGTTAATTACTCATTAAAGTAAAAAAGCTACTATAAAGCAAAGTATCTTATTTCCAGCTTCATTAATTTACTTTAGCATTAAAGCTTAAACCAACTACCGAAAAGTTTCTGGTGTCCAGAAATTAGCATATTCAGTCGGATAATTATTCATATCTAACATAGGAGAGCCAAATTACTTATCTAATATTAATATTAGATTACAAGACCATGGCCTGAACATCTGCCATTTTTCTTTTTAGTAACGGGTAAAACGTTTATTTCGCAAATGAAACGTATCACTGGCGTCGCAAATATCTATATAAGAAAAAAGACGAATGTGGGATACTGAAGTGAAATGAATTATGTACATTTCAAATAGATCTAAATCAAAGAGAATGAAGGACTTTAGAAGGTTTTAATCTGAACATGAAAGTTTGTGAGGTAACTGGTAATGCTTGTATATGAGTTAAAAAACACATGACTTGAAATTTTTAGAATAACTAACGAAAGAATAAATTTTCAAACTGATATTTTTAAGATATGATGAAAAGATATAAGTCAACTCTTGTAATGTGATAAGATGTTTCCTCACTTAAGGATAAAGATTCATTCACGGTACTAATTTTCATTCAGCATTTATTTTCGTATACTTTTAAATTCTATTATTTTCTCTCTCCATTAGGAAATCAACTATAAATTAATTCATCGAAAAAGTTATTCAATATATCCATATATATCGTTCTACATAGATACGCAATTATCAAAGGTCATGAATTTTTCGTGAGTGAACTAATGTTTGCAACGGCTGAAATTCCGATCAGGATATGTTATTGCTTTTCGCAGGGAGATTTATAATTGTTCACGCAGTGTAAACAGCTAAATGCAGTTCTAGTGAGTGGCGTACAATTGGCCCTTGTTTTTCTGACTTATAAAACATAGCTAAATATTTTGTTTTCATTAAATTTATTATCAATATACGGTTATTGTTTATTTTATAATAACAGTTTAATTGTTTGACAAAATATGTGACAATTTTCATAAAAAAAATGAAATACTTTCCACCAGTATTTTGCGGCCATGATGAAATTCTACGCAAGCAAATTTATTATTAGAAGTCGTAACATTAACTAGAAATATAAACTAATGTTTAATCATAAAAGAGTTATTTTTGTACGAACCAGCGTTTTATAACACTTTAGAAATTCTATTCTTTTCTTCGATTAATTTTAACTTTTTTTTTCGATAAACTCCCATGGATCTTTGTGTTCCAAGATTCTTACGGATATAGGAGGCATAATTATTCTCTTTGTCTGTGAGAGTATAGCTGTAATTTATTTCACCAGTGAAAATATTAAAGGGGTCTGGAAGATCATTACAGAAATCTCCAATTTTCCATAAATATCATATCTTGGGAACATTCTCGTCATTAATATTCGAAAGTTTTCTGGATGATGACAATTAGAAAGGAAATTTGTTCCCCGCAACTGAATAGAATTTGTGAAGTTCTATTGACCCAAGAACATTATGGTCAACTTGGGCGAAAAGGACTGAAATTAACTATTCTTAACACTAGACAGAGATTGTTTACATAATTGTAGAATGCTTTACATGCAAAACAATAACTAGAGGTCATGAGTGAATAAGTAAGGTATAAATGCAACGGAGAGAGTTATTATAAAGTGAAGATAATAAATTATTTGGTTTAACTAGCTAATATAGAGCTGAAAAAGGGGATTTTTATGAATAGTATTTAGTACTGATGTGAGGTGTGTTGCCTCTCCTGGCCTAATTTATAACTTTTGGAAAAGAAGCTGATTTTTTTTTACATGTAACGAGATAATTTGATAGCAAGGTTATATTTTTGGCTTTTAGTATTATTTCGTAATGTAATTGATTATAGTAGTTAATTTTTTAAGTATCCATAAAGTTATGCAGAGAAACATCGTGAGATACGGGCTTACTTAGTCAGGTGATAATATGCAACATCATGAGAGTCGATACCATACTAACGTGACGTTTATTTTTTCAAACCTTAGCATCCCTTTGATGGAAGAAATAATGATCCTACTTTGAAAGGGGATAAACAACTGTAGGTGATTGGATGAAATATCCAATTTAAATCCATTGTGTAAAAAGTGTGTAATTTGGCTTCCTTTTCGATTGCCCGTTTCTAGTAGGACCAAATAAATTTTTTAGGTGATGAAATTCTAAGAAAGTATAATTGGAACAACAAACGATGTTTGTAATTACAACAACAAAAAATCAGTTTCAAAAAAAAAGTATTGAAGCTGAATGAGAATATTTCCTCCATAAATCAAAGTGTAAGAATCATGAATCCAAATGTAAAATAAACAGGAGCCATGGCAGTACAACGAAAACCACAATTCAAGGAAACTGCTCTCTTTTCAATTCGCCATAGGAATATTGAATATCAAAAGAAGCGAAGCAGATAACAAATCGTTTAAGGTGCCTGGGATTTCAGCCAAAGTTTTCCAATATTCATGAAAGAGTTTTCTTGGTAAAGTCGACTCCCTTGTTTCTTGATGTTGGATGTTTTCCGTTCTCTGAGCTAAGTTTTTCTTCATGTTTTTTTTCGACAGTTTTCTTTTTAATTTATGCATCTGTCCTCCTTTTTAAAGGCAGGAGGCGAAGTTTCATTTTTAATGTTTTCTTCTTTATGTATAAATTCATCATACATAAGTGATGTAAAGTGACTCATTACGATTGTGGTGAAAAACTATTAGAAATACTTTCGCCTATTAAATTACAATATTCAACTAAAAATTTTACTTTGACGATGACATTGCTACAATAGGTGCATCTCTCTTAGTTGCTAATTACTATGAAACGTTTGGATGGATGAAAAGTTCGTTAAAATTCCACTAATGCCATTGATTTTGCTTTTAGCCACTTCGACAACAAAACCATTGCTTAAGATATAATCAACTTCTTCAGTCTTTAGGCTGAGAGAAAAACTGTTATTAAGTGGTTGTTTTTATCTTTTCATACGGAAATTACTCGTTACATGTTTTTTTTAAGTCAATTCACAAATAAATCATGAATGAAATATGAATGATTCATACAAAATACTCCTAATAATGATGTGAATCCTGTAGATTTAAATATTTTTGTTTATTTAATCATGGCCTTTACTAAAAAATTGTTTACCTAAAGAACGACTAAATAAAATCAAAATAAGTTAATTACACAAAAGTTTTAATGATAAGCGTGTCAAGATACAGAAAAAAATATGTAGTTCAACAAAGGTTAACTGTTACTGGACATACGTCATAATGAACCTCAAGGAGAATATGTTTACTGCTAGTTAAGGATTACTTTAAGGGACAATATCTCTTAAAACCTCCCCTGGACCTTCACCAAAAAACAAGGAAAACACGCCTAATTCCAAACTGATGTTATACATCAGCTTTAAATACTGGTAAAGCATCTAGTGGGAGGATATGATCAGTCATAAAGCCTTTTGACAGGTATGATGAATTACTATTCCCTCTCTGCCGAAATCTAATTACACTGTGTCCTAATTCAAAGTTAAGGATATTCGCTCCCAAGGAATTATTAGGAACACCCTCTCTCTCTCTCTCTCTCTCTCTCTCTCTCTCTCTCTCTCTCTCTCTTTGCGCAGGTAATTACTAGATGGTTCTTACCAGAAGAGAAATCGTAGTCAAGACAATTTGCGGCTCTCTTCACAAAGTGAGGTCACTATCCTCACAACATCGTCGTGGATAGCTCAAGGAGAGCTGTGTTAAAGTGACACTTACGTATACTTCTTGAAGAACTGATAAACCCTTCCACAAATGAAGTGTCTTAGGCATTAGGGCAATTCTAATCGATGATCGACTAGCTTCTCAATCGTCACTAATAAGTACCGCCGATCAACATGGAAGTTTGATATCTAAGTATGAAATGTTTTTGAAGCTACGAATGCAACAGCAGATCGAATGTGCTCTATCGATGTTTAATCTTTGCAGTACGTAAATTTGCAATGACTACTAGTTTACCAAATTTCTTATGTTCAAAGGATATGTTCCTCTCTCTCTCTCTCTCTCTCTCTCTCTCTCCGTCTCTCTCTCTCTCTCTCTCTCCTCTCTCTCTCTCTCCATACGCACACTATCATTACCATTCCTCAAAGTCCTCCACAAGAACCCGATTCAGGAAGATAAATCATCCGAAATCTGTGAGATAAGTTGTCTGTGGTTTGGGAACTCTCCAAAAATGCCCACAGAAACGGGGAAGGTCACCCCCGTCCCCACTCTCTCGCCCCCCCCCCCCCCCAAAAAAAAAAAAAATATATATATATATGGTTTCAACTCCCCGTGTGTTCTGCTCCCGTCAACACGCTCTTTAGTAATTGCATTCCAGGTGAAAAATGAAAGCCCCTGGCCATATGTGTATATTATTGCAGCTTGAATTATAATAACTTTTTCTCCCTCTTTCTCTCTCTCTCTCTCTCTCTCTCTCTCTCTCTCTCTCTCTCTCTCTCTCTCTCTCTCTCTCTCTCTTTATGGTGTTGTATACCAATATATTCTTTCGCACCATGAGATACCACCATCTCTGGCTTTGAAAATCTAAATGCTTATTTCCTCAACATTAAAAACTCTTCAGCCTCTTAACTATTTTATTTCGTTATCCTTTCTAATTCATCTCCTGAAGATTCCTTATCCAGCTCGTTTTTATGAGGTTAATGAAGGTACTTGTTTAACATAATTAGGCATGATAATATTTTAATATCTAAGAGGAGAGACTGGAAAGTATACAGAAGTCCAAACATTCCCCAATACAAATGAAAGGAATCTATTGAGTATCTTATGAAAATTTGAAGACACTGATAGTCTTGCACACGAAACAATCACCCAAGTTCGCATTTTACAAATTTATCTATTTATTTTCAATCTCATTTCTTACATTTCTTTCAATCTTTGTTCATACTTTATTACGATATTCAATGCACTAGATCGCCGTTAATTACAAAAATGGAAGCAACATAGCCTATTTTTAAATCTTAGTTTACTCGAGGTATTTTGTGGATTTTATTTTTTGTCATAAGGCAGGATCATTACCTATTACATAAGATAGCACTACTTAAAGCTTCATATTTCAGTCTGAAGAAACTAGAGGAAAGTCTAGATTCGTGGCCTGTGATTTTGACGAAAATGAAGTAAAGACCACTTTTCCTTCCAGCAAAAATTCATAAACAAATGCATAAAATCAAAATGAAGCTTTAAATTCATCCAGTGACTACTAACGTTTTCTTTTCTTTCCGTATAGGCGAAGTGGCCATTAGCGGTCGTTGATCAATGTGGCGGGACTTAGAGAGAGAGCAATTAATCCCCTTAAGGGTTTTCTATTAAACAATTTCATTCTTTCTTTCTTTTTCATCTCCTATTATCCATGAGGATTTGAGACGATGAAACAGTCAGTAAGATAGAGAGAGAGAGAGACTAGGACTGTACATTATATAAGACTAGGTACATTGTTAAAAAATCTATTTTTGTCATTTAGTATTAGTCAGAATGGGATTATGTGTCCAAGAACATTGTGTCAAATAACATATAGAGCTAACACCCAACATATATTTTGAAATGTTTAAAAATATTTTCCAGTAACATAAATTACACACACACACACACACACACGTATATACATGCATATATAAAATATATATATATATATATAGTATATTATATATATATATATATATGTGTGTGTGTGTGTGTGTGTGTGTGGTGTGTGTTG
>NC_061093.1:36314908-36327408 GCF_015104395.2 Macrobrachium nipponense
TTGTTTCATCCGATCACCTTTCATAACATACTGGTAAAATGAATGGTAACCAATTTTTTAACGTTTGTTTTTATACAGATGTTAAAAAAAAAACAGAAATAGTATGTCTCAGGCTTTTCAGGTTTAATTTTTTTATATTCGTCCAATTTCAAACACTCGACTTCTTTGCTGTGCCAAAGAAAAAGTTCACTGGATGAGTTCTTTTGATGTCTTGCGCCTCCCTTTCATCCCATTGGCTGCTTCTTACGAAATACAAAACAAAAAATGGATGACTTTTCGATCGGCTTTTCGTGGAAAAAAAAAAAAAGTAGAATAATAATAATAATAATAATAATAATAATAATAATAATAATAATAATAATAATAATAATAATAATAATAATAATAATAATACACATTATTATTATTATTATTATTTTTTTTTTTTTTTTTTTTTTTTTTTTTTTTTTTGTTTTTTTTTTTTTTTTTTTTTTTTTTTTTTTTTGCTCTATCACAGTCCTCCAATTCGACTGGGTGGTATTTATAGTGTGGGGTCCGGGTTGCATCCTGCCTCCTTAGGAGTCCATCACTTTTCTTACTATGTGTGCCGTTTCTAGGATCACACTCTTCTGCATGAGCCCGGACTACTTCAGCCTCTAGTTTTTCCAGATTCCTTTTCAGGGATCTTGGGATCGTGCCTAGTGCTCCTATGATTATGGGTACGATTTCCACTGGCATATCCCATATCCTTCTTATTTCTATTTTCAGATCTTGATACTTATCCATTTTTTCCCTCTCTTCTCTTCAACTTCTGGTGTCCCATGGTATTGCGACATCAATGAGTGATACTTTCTTCTTGACTTTGTCAATCAACGTCACGTCTGGTCTGTTTGCACGTATCACCCTATCCGTTCTGATACCATAGTCCCAGAAGATCTTTGCCTGATCGTTTTCTATCACTCCCTCAGTTGGTGCTCGTACCACTTATTACTGCAAGGCATCTGATGTTTCTTGCACAGGCTCCAGTGGAGGGCTTTTGCTACTGAATCATGCCTCTTTTTGTACTGGTTCTGTGCAAGTGCCGGGCATTCACTTGCTATGTGGTTTATGGTTTCATTTTTTTTATTGCACTTCCTACATATGGGGAGAGATGTTATTTCCGTCTATCATACTTTGAACATATCTGGTTCTTAGGGCCTGATCTTGTGCGCGCTGTATTCATTCCTTCAGTTTCCTTCTTTAGCCTCTCTCTGTAGCCATTGCCAATTGTCATCGCTGGCTAGTTCTTTAGTCTGTCTCATGTATTGTCCGTGCATTGGTTTGTTGTGCCAGTCCTCTGTTCTTTCTGTCTTTCTCCTGTCTCTGGTATTTTCTGGGTCTTCGTCTACTTTTATTAGTCCTTCTTCCCATGCACTCTTTAGCCACTCGTCTTCACTGGTTTTCAGATATTGCCCCATGCTCTGTTTTCGATGTTGACGCAGTCCTCTATATTTCTTAGGTAGTCCTCTCCCTCCTTCCTTTCGTGTTTATGTATAGTCTGTCCGTATTTGCTCTTGGGTGTAGTGCTTTGTGTATTGTCATTTGTTTCCTGGTTTTCTGATCTATGCTGCGGAGTTCTGCCTTCGTCCATTCGACTATTCCTGCGCTGTATCTGATTACTGGCACTGCCCATGTGTTTATGGCTTTTATCATATTTCCGGTCGTTGAGTTTTTGAATTGAGTATCGCCTTGAGTCTCTGCATATATTCTTTCCTGATCGTGTCCTTCATCTCTTGGTGTTTTATATCTCCTCCTTCCATTATTCCCAGGTATTTGTATCCAGTCTCATCTATGTGTTTGATGTTGCTCCCATCTGGTAGCTTTATCCCTTCAGTTCTCGTTACTTTGCCTTTTTGTATGTTGACTAAGGCGCATTTTTCTATTCCAAACTCCATCCTGATGTCTCCAGATACAATCCTTACAGTCTGGATTAGGGTATCTATTTCCTTGATGCTCTTACCATACAGCTTGATGTCGTCCATGAACATCAAATGGTTGATTTTGTTGCCTCTTTTCTTGAGTTGGTACCCGGCATCCATCTTCTGTAGTACTTTTGTCATGGGAATCATGGCTACTACGAAGAGTAGTGGGGACAGTGAGTCGCCCTGGAAGATCCCTCTCCTGATATTAACCTCTGCTAGTCCTTTTCCAGAGCTTGTAAGTATTGTATTCCAGTTGCGCATTGTATTTTTGAGGAAGCTGATGGTATTTTCCTCTGCCCCATATATTTTCAGGCATTCTATTAGCCATGTGTGTGGTATCATGTCGAAGGCTTTCTTATAGTCTATCCATGCCATGCTTAGGTTGGTTTGTTTTTCCTTCTCCTACTGTTCTTCATTACCATTTTGTCTATCAGGAGCTGGTCTTTTGTGCCCCTACACTTCCTTCTGCAGCCTTTCTGTTGGTGGGGGATGGTGTTTGTCTCCTCTAGGTAGTTGTATAGCCTTTCACTGATGATACCTGTTAGTAACTTCCACATTATTGGTAGGCAGGTGATAGGCCTGTAGTTACTGGCTATATTTCCCTTACTCTTGTCTTTTTGTACTAAGGATGTTCTTCCTGTGGTCATCCATTGGGTGCTTGGTGATTTGAGATACAATGCTGGAGTTGTTCTGCTATTCGTGGGTGTAGGGCCTTGAAGTTTTTGAGCCAGTATCCATGGACTTCATCGGACCTGGGGCTTTCCAGTTTTGGCATTTTTCTTTAGTTGGTGTCTGACTGTGTCTGTCGTGATGTCTATGAATCTTTTTTGTTTTATTCTCCCTGTTTCTTCTTCCTTGACTTCCTGGAGCCATGTTGCATGTTTGTTGTGTGATACCGGATTGCTCCATATGTTTTCCCAGAGTCTCTTACTTGATTCGGCTTCAGGAATTTCTGGGTGGTTGTCTTCCCCTTAGTTGGCTGTATAGTCTTTTCTGGTTGGTTCCGAATAGTTTGTTCTGTGGTATCCCTTATTATTATTATTATTATTATTATTATTATTATTATTATTATTATTATTATTATTATTATTATTATTATATTATATTACACTTAAAAGGCAAAAATATTAGCACTTTTGTAACTCAAGATGCTTGATTTCACAGCAGCGTATTTGATGATCAATCTCCGGAAGAAAGGATAAAACGCCTTCTTTTATTTAACCGAGTAATCATCTTCCATTACTTATATCAATTTCTACTATAATCAATTTTTTTCCCTGGGTCAAAATACATCAATTATTTATTCGTTTACCTATTTATTTTTTATGATAGGGCAAGAGCCACCCCGACATCCATCCAACTAAGGATATTCCTTTTGAGACGTCCATAAAATGACAAATTCGAAGTTAAATTTTAAAAAAAAAATTTTGCAGTGAACCTAGGCGCTTCCTTCGAGGGAATTTCCCCCTGAGGTGTACATGCATAAAAAGGAGAGATTAACAAGAAAGCTTTGTCTTTGTTCGCCACCCTCCCTGTGCTTCAACGATGTCGTGTATTTTTACAACTTGCCGGATGTTGGGAAATTTCGTTTCCACTTACCATTGATTTGTTATGACTGAAAAAGCAGAAGTAAACTGAGAGAGAGAGAGAGAGAGAGAGAGAGAGAGAGAGAGAGAGAGAGATGGATTCAACGTAATTAAGAATTTATACTTTAGATTAGAAAAAATTTTTCCATAATGTGAAATTATCAGATTTTATCTATCAAGGTTTCTCTTACAACTAGATCTTAATATAGAAGTGGATATCAGAAGATTAATGCTTCAAAATCTTTTATTATGATTTACAGTTGCGTTTGTCTGGTAATTCAAAATAATTAAAAGCTTTAAGCGTTTCTGAATTTTCTGAAATTTATACTTATAATTTTATATATTGGGAGCTAGGACCCTGTTACTTATGTTATTAACGACAAAGGCCTTACTGCTGAAAATAAGTCAGAATTCACGCGAGAAAACTAAATAATTCCTCACTGTTCAGAGCAGTGCTATTAAAGCTTTGTTTATGCAAATGTTTTTCCACTACTGGCGAGAGAGAGAGAGAGAGAGAGAGAGAGAGAGAGAGAGAGAGAGAGAGAGAGAGAGAGAGAGAGAAGGGGGGAGGCAAATTAATATTTAACTATTTGTTTTTTGCTCTTTCCGTTTGTCTAGGGTATCTCTTTTCTAACTGGTTGAGTATTATCTACTCAGATGTCAAAATAACACTGTTGAATGAACATATATAATTCCTTCAAATATGCAAAAGTACTTGAAGATAATGTGCATGAATAATTACTTACGGAGAATACTAATCTTCATGTAAATGGTTCCCTCAAATGATTGCCAGTTAGTAATGTTTGTTTTCTTGTCTTCTTTTTAAGTTTCTCAGACATATGTTTCTTATATATTTTGACAACATTATCAATCCATAAGGATTTATATCTAAATTTTATTTCTTGATCGGGGTCTCTCTCTTTTCAATACATTTACTGGTGTATTGGAGTCTTGCTCCCCCATCCCAGTTTCCCTGCCTCCTTTTCGGAGGGACTGCTTGTTTCATTATTTCCCAAGAATGGCGCTTCTTCCTCCTGTTTAGGATCCAGAAGCATTTTCATCACCTCTCGGTGTTTTTGCGACTGCCATTAGGTTTAACCTGAAAGAGGAATTCAATTTTCGCCGAAACGCTCGGAGGTATAAAAACGGAAATCTCTTTTACGGAGCAATGTTTTCACGTCTATAGTGTTTCCACACTTTCTCATTTTGGTTTATGGTCAACATACCAACTCCAAAAAAGAAGGGAAATGACGATACCCGTAATCGTTATAGCCCAGTGCGTGTGGGTGAGTGTGAGTAAGGGAAGGTACTTTACCCTTGTTTTACTGTTAATTTCGTGTAATATTATACCCGACAACGAAGTTGGGGGAGGTTGTTTTTTTTTTTGTTCTGTGTGTTTTGTTTGTTCATTCATCTCTTTATTTTTTCAAGCCTTCCCACTTGTCTGTTTGCTTCCCTAGTTATTAAATCCTTTATGAGAATTTCATGACACTGTGAGCTTTGTGACGTGCAATTATTATTACAATTTTAGTTGGAAATAAAAAGTGTAGATAGTTTACCTTCAGCGGAGGTTTGCTGTTTAGATCATTTAATATATCTCTCAAGTCCAAATATTTCATTGATCTTCTCTCTCTCTCTCTCTCTTCTCTCTCTCTCTCTCTCTCTCTCTCTCTCTCTCTCTTCTGTAGGAGTTTTTTTTTGCCACTGTGTTTTTGAGATGATGGAAGAATTCATTATCCGAATACAATTTTTTTCAACTCATCACACCATAAAGAAAATATTTTTATAGCGGTATGCTTCAGAATACCATTAAAATTTGTGAACATATAGAAGGAAAATGCAACCGTGCATAAAGTACAATATATTGTGAAATATACTACCACCTTTTTACACCCAATTCATGTGCATATTTTTAATAGAAAAAGCAAACGCGTAGACCGGAATGACAAATACTGACAGTTTACGCTGAGGTTTACCCAGGAATTATCGATCAGAGTATCTGAGGACATTCCTCTCACATAGCTTGCGGTGTTCGTTATTCCGTTGTAAAGAGGATTTTTTCTTCAAAGTTGAAAGCACGCCTGATTAACAATGTTATAACATTATCTTGCTTTTTTTCCACAGTGAATTTCACTATGATGATTTCGTCACTTCGAAGACAAAATATTCGCTATTTGAAAATAATGCTTATCATTATTCAAGCATTGTTCCAAAGTGGCTCGGTTTCACTACAGAGCATATTAAAATATTGAAGTTTCTCAGCTGATAAAACTCACACATCAAACACACCACGCACTGAATCTCATTGTTCAGTTATTTATTATATAATTATTAATTTAATCATATATTTTCATACTTTCCATTGCATTTGTGTCAATATATTTCTATCTGTGAAGTAGTTTGAAAATTTTTGGTGGAACATACTTCCGATGGCAAAAAGACAGCCAATTTGATTATGTCTGCCGAAACCTATAATTATCTCTCATTGATGAAGTGACCACCTGGTAAATTAAAAGGAGGATTATATATATATTATATATATATATATATATATATATATATATATATATATATATATACTATATATATACTATATATATATATATATATATATATATGTACTGGAACTGAGAGAGAGAGAGAGAGAGAGAGAGAGAGAGAAAGAGAGAGAGAGAGAGAGAGAGAGAGAGAGAGAGAGAGAGAGAGAGATAAATTTACAAAACTCTCTTTGAATGTTAATTACCGGACTTGGGATCAACGGAGTTTGTAAATTGATCAGAAGAGAGTTCATTAGGCTTAGGAAAGTAAACTTCTGATAATATTCAAATGAAGTAATTAATCTGGTAGGCTGGGTTATTGAAAGTTAACATATTAAGGAATAGAACATCATCTTTAAAAACACTTGTTCACATTAGAGAAATGCTACTGTACTCGTGTGTATATATATATATATATATATATATATATATATATATATATTATATATATATATATATATATATATATATATAAGATAATCCAAAGTTTCAATTATCTAAATATTACATCTCTACTGCATGATATCAGTATGGAAGGAATTTCATAATGAATTCAAAGGTAAAATACATTTTATGTTGTGAAGCCAAAGTACAATCTATCCCTCATTCTCTATCACCACATTTGCCTGTCTCCTAGGCTATCTATCTATCTATCTATCTGTGTATCTATCTATTTCTCTGCCTATTCCTATTTCTCTGGCTCACCCCTCTCATGTCTTTTTCAGATGTACAAAATATTACATGACTCAAATTCCCAGTGCCAGGTGTTTGAACGCTTACATGGTTTCAGGATTAAAGTGCCATATCCCTTCAGATACGACCGACGTTTTTCCTTTTTTACTCCGTTCCATGTCCCATGCTAGAAAACAAACATTCTTTATTTATTTTATTTATGTTATTTTATTGGTTTTATTAATTTTATTTCATTTATATGAATAGAGAGCAAATACGATGAGAGAATTTTAAAAGATATAATCTCTAAATTTTTATTTTTGTATAGAGACTAAACCCAGAGCTTTCAAAGGAAACGTAATGGTACTACTATTTTCTGTAGTTATCATTTGATTAAAGGAAAGACAGGCTTCATTTTATCAAGACAGCTGACCTCACTCAAGTTAAACGTTGGCGAACTTTTCCCCGTCAGAATACAGATTTATGTATTCCTATTGATGGTTCCCATTTCACTAAAACCGTTCTGTTCCTGCTATTTGGTGCCCCTGTTGGTCAAAGGAATAAAAAATATGTTATAATTTCAATATCTGCTCTCTCTCTCTCTCTCTCTCTCTCTCTCTCTCTCTCTCTCTCTCTCTCTCTCTCTCTCTCTCTCTCTCTCTCTCTCTCTCTCTCTCTCTTCATATAAGTGCCTGTGGTCCCTCTCAGCATTTGTAGTATTCACTAAGTACATACTCTTGAATTATGTGCTTGCAGGATTAAATTATTTCACAATAAAGTGTAGGTCTTAGAGTGATAGGTTGCGATTGTGAAACTGGCGTTTTATCGTACCACAAACGCGGAAACAAGTTAACTTATGAAACAATTTATTATTCAGTAATAATTAACATAGCGCAAAAATATTTCAATCCTTTTCTGCAACAACAATAAAGGACGTGTCTCCATACTTTCGATTTCAACCAAAATAATGTTTAAGCAATATCATTATAACTGCAATAAAATTCTCAAAGATGTCAATTATTCTCAAGGAACAGGCTTTCAAGTGTAAAGTCTAAATTTTCTGTCCCCTACACAGAAAAAATAGCTCTTGGTTTTATGTTATATATATATAATATATATATATATATATATATATATATATATATATATATATATATATATATATATATATATATATATGTATATATATATATATATATATATATATATATATATATATATATTATATATATATATATATATATATATATATATATATATATAATATCATGACATTCACAGTAATTGTTACGAATCCATTTTATCTCTCTCTCTCTCTCTCTCCTCTCTCTCTCTCTCTCTCTCTCTCTCTCTCTCTCTCACAGTAATTGATACGAAGCCATTTATCTCTCTCTCTCTCTCTCTCTCTCTCTCTCTCACTCTCTCTCTCTCTCTCTCTCTCTCGCGTTTTTGCATCTCAGCGAGCTTGAAAATCAGAGAAAAGTAGATTAAACGTTTCTAAAATAAAAATGCGTATGCTGTAAAAGTAATAATAGCATGATGTAACTGTGGAAACGAGAGCAAGGAATGAAAATACAAACCCTCGATGCAGACAGACTGAAAAAAAATGAAATTAAATAGTTTTTATGAATTGTTAACGAAGACAGCTTTGGGTAGAAGAAAGGACAATATTAAGTAACGCCAGAGGGTAAGGGATATGAAAGTTGAATAAAGAAGAAGACAAAGATACGAAGACTGCAGTCGACACTATACCCCTTTTAAAATGCTTTAAGTCAACTGAACCCGACTGAAATATATTCATTAAAGTCTTGAAAAGGAAAATTTTGAGATATAGGAGCCTCAGGTAACAACTTAATTGAGAGATGATATTTTTATGCCTTTTAGGAAACGCGGAAATTGACTATTTTACTGCTAATGCCATGTGAGTATGAAGCATGTTAGTTGTGGATATCATCATTTCTGCAGATCAATAGGCCCATTCGTTTTTTCCTTTCAAACCGAATTCATTCAATATCTTTCAAAATGGTATTTAAATACTCCCAGTAAATGCCAAATACTGTTGCAGTTATGGAAAGGATTTTGTTTTCATTTTATATAAGATTAACAACGTTAGAAAAACAAGCTTGTTTACATCGTGACTTCAAAATATAATCTAAACTTTTACAGTGTCCATGTCACATCCAGAATTGTATAGAATTCTGGATAAAGGTGCGTTACTAATATTCTTACCGACGTAGATTTGCTTTTATTATTATTATGACTGATAGATGAGTACTGTAAATAGAGAACATCCAGTACACTTATTAGTAATTTCTTAAGTAAAATTACAATGATCAAGTGGTAAAGCGTTAGGAACTAGAACTCTCTCTTCTTGGCTGCATTATAGTTGTGAATGCAAATGTTCAGAATTGCATTACAAGTAAAAATTCTTTAAGCTAAAATGTTTATCGTACATGCACGTAGAAACAACGAGTTTACAGCGAAATGTGATCGTTTTCCTAAAAAGAAAAAGAAAAAAAAGAAATAAAGAATAAAGAAAGAAAAAGAAGAAAGAAAGACATATATATATATATAGATACATATATATATATATATATATACTATATATATATATATATATATATATACATATATATATATATAATATTATATATAGATATATATATATATATATATATATATATATATATATATATATATATATATATACATATAAAAGTATGTAATAAAAAAAACGAAAAATCCTACAGCCAGAAAATTCGGGAAATTCTCTGGCTTACTACCAATCTCTAACGCTAACGAAAAAGGAAAACTATGTTTTTAAAATGTAACTCAGTAGTACGATGATCGGAGCATTTTCTTTTGCCTAGTTAAAAACTGGGGAATCGGCAAATAGAATGTGGGGCTGCTGCCACAGCTCTTCAAAAAGGTTATAAAATGCTGAATTTGCTTATACTTGTGAAAGATACACGTGTGTGATTTGTTAAGGTATGAAGAACTGTCAGATCATCCGTAATTTCTTTTTCATATGCTTTGCATATAAAAAAACGATCTATTTCGGTAGTTTCTGTGTAAACTTGTCATTTCCTCTACTAACACTAATTGATGACACTCTTTCACAAGAAGAGTGTATATATAGGGGTACCGGACGCACGATCATGATTAACTTTAACAATTAATAAAATAAAACTACTGAGGCTAGAGGGCTGGCAATTTGGTATGTTTGATGATTGGAGGTTGGAGAGTGGATGATCAACTTACCAATTTGCAGCCCTCTAGCCTCAGTAATTTTAAGATTTGTGGGCGGAGAGAAAAATGGGGGGAAGTGGGCACGGACAGTCAAATAGACATCTCATAAGTTTCCTCTCCCAGAAAACTAAAACGATATTAAATATTGAAAAGTAAACTGTAGTGAAAAATTGGGCGACTTCTCTGACATTTGCTAATTAACCTTCTTTGTTTTAATTAATAATGAAAGTTTAAGGAAACAGAATAAAGTTCAATTACACTAAAAAAATACCTTCGTAACCAGAAACAACTAAACAAATTGTTAAACCAGTTTGATTGGCCTCTCTTCTACTTGACCCTCCTTCCACTAACTTTAGAATCGTAGTTCTCTGATGACTCATGGGTGACAGGAAATTTGATTTAACTTTAGATTAACTAGTCACTTCTGTAAAATTGCCAGAATCACTTGAGGGAAGTTCTGTCTGAGGTCTTACCCCTCTCTATTAGTTTCTCGAGTGGAGACGTATCAGTGACATTGCATTTGGAACTACGTATAACACAGGGATAGCAGTCTTCCTCGATGATGCGTGGCAAATGGAGAAATACTTTACTCTCTGATAAGGTAAATTTTCACTTATAGTTCTGCCAAAAGATAGAACATCAAAACTTATTTTCCTTAAATAATGAAAAAATAGTCCATGTCCAAAAGATATCCAAATTCCATCTAACAAAGATATATAAATCCCACAGATGTTTGAGATGAGATCAGTTCTCATCCCTTTTGGAGGAATGGGAGAGCTCTTCGCAACAGGAGTCAGTATCTCCACCTGGAATACGAAAATGAGTTCATTTTATTTCCGAATTAAGGCTTTTAAAGGATTTTAAAATACCGCTAACTCATATTCATAATGTGCCAATGGAACAGTAAGATTGTCTAGTGGCTATTTCTTCAATTTTTTTATAACATTACTGACTTTTCATTCCATCTTATGTTTGAATTTACTTTTCTTATAGACAGGTATACAAAACGACATGCTTTAATTTTATGTGGTATATGGACTTTTTTATATAAACGCATTCTTCTGAATTGATTTGTGAAAGTACTCATTTTCATATAGCTTATGAAACTAGAAATTCTTTCAATCACATTTATACCTCTATCTAGTATATACAGATATATAGACATATGTATGTCTAGGACGTATAAATCATTCATGTGTAGTGGACGTCATAAAGTTCAAGACGGAGGCTGAAATTAAATTAATTTGTAATTAAGATGCCATAGTCTCAACTGTAATTGGTCAACTAACTTACAGATAATCTATCAGAAGTTATGTGACAAGTAGCTAGAGGAAACCCCCTCCTATGTATGTATATATATATATATATATATATATATATATATATATATATATATATATATATATATATATATATATATATATATATACTAAAGGAATAATTCTCACCAAGTTTTAGTTGGTGGTGTAGTAAGGGTATTTAATTCGTTTCCTTTTGTATGTGATATTTTGAGATAAACAGATCAATACAAAGAGTCAGAATATTATAAAAATTTTGAAAAATAAGCCTTTCTAGCGTTTAAGCGGTATAATGTATTCAATTGAAGTTATTTTTCTAAGCTCTCAATTTTTCACTGTCATATAATTTAAGAAACTCAATATTTTGCTAACCGCCTGTGTTCTGTCTATCTGTCGATATGAAGATTGTTATATATTTGTAGAAATACATCCATGTATCTTCAGCGTCATCTGAAGTTCAGTACGGAGGCTGGAATTCAATTAATTCGTTGGTATGATGCCTGAGTCTCAACTATACGAGAGCAATTAACATGCAGATATGCTGTCAAAAGTTATTCCACAAGTTGGCAGCGGGAACGTCTTTCCCATACAGTGTTCTACCTCGGTTACCCAAGTAATTGCGCTAACAAGTTCTAGTGAAGGAAGAGTCCTCACCAACTTCCAGCTATTGATGTACCGGAGGTTATTATTATTATTATCCAGAAGATGAGCCCTATTCATATGGAACAAACCCACAAGGAACATTGACTTGAAATTCAAAATTCTAAAGAATATGGTGCTCATTAAGAAGTAATAGAGGGTACAGGGAAATACAGAAAGAAAAAAATAGTTTGAACAAAATATAGCGTCCATATAAAAAAAAAAAAAAAAAAAAAAAAAAAAAAGTTTCAAAATAAAACAAAAACCAGATACTTTTAGCATCTTCCCTAGTAGGATCAAATTCTTAACCGCGAGAAAAAATAAGATGTAAAAAAGGTATCTTGATTTTTTTTTTTTTTTTTTTTGTTTTTTTTACAAATATAATACATTTTCATGTAGTATCTTTCCCATAACAGAGTCAGTATAGATATCTTTGCGTTATAGCTCTCGCTGGCTTTGCTAACTTTCCTGTCCAGTAGAAGACTCTGACTATAACATCATATCATTAGAATATGACAGTAAAAAGGGAAACAACACTGTAAGCTCTTTTGCCGGATGCATCAAAAATTTTATTGGAGT
>NC_061093.1:36329908-36390205 GCF_015104395.2 Macrobrachium nipponense
GTTTTCATCGTCTAAAATACCATCATGAATAATAGGAGAGGAAAAGAAAGAGATAATGAAAATGTTGTTAATCGAAAAACACTTAAGGAATTAATTGCTCTCTAAGTCCCGCCACATTGATCAACGACCGCTAATGGCCACTTCGCCTATACGGGAAGGAAGAAAAGAAAAAAAAACGTTTGTAGTCACTGGATAAATTTAAAGCTTCATTTTGATTTTATGCATTTGTTTATGAATGTTTGCTGGAAGGAAAAGTGGTCTTACTACATTTTCGTCAAATTCACAGCCACGAATCTAGATTTTCCTCTTGTTTCTTCAGACTCAAATATGAAGCTTTAAGTAAGTAGTGCTGTTATCTTATGTAATTGGTAATAAGATTGGAGTTAACATGTATTATTAACTAGGTAATGATCCTGCCTTATGACCTAAAATAAAATCCACACAATACCTCGCGTATACTAAGATTTAAAAATAGGCTATGTTGCTTCCATATTTGTAATTAACTGCGATCTAGTGCATTGAACATCGTAATATAGTATGAACAAAGATTGAAATAAGTATATAAGAAATGAGAATGAAAAAATAAAAAAAAAGAGATGAATTTGTAAAATGCGAACTTGGCTGATTGTTTCGTGTGCAAGACTATCAGTGTCTTCAAATTTTCGTAAGATACTCAATAGATTCCCTTTCATTTGTATTAGGGAAGTTTTTTGACTTCTGTATACTTCCAATGTCGCCTCTTAGATATATTATCATGCCTAATTACGTTAAACAAGTACCTTCATTAAACCTCATAAAAACGAGCTGGATAAGGAATCTTCAGATGAGTTAGAAAGGATAACGAAATAAAATTGTTAAGAGCTGAAGAGTTTTTAATGTTGAGGAAAATAAGCATTTAGATTTTCAAAGCCAGAGATGGTGGTATTTCATGGTGCGAAAGAATATATTGGTATCCAACACCATAAAGAGAGAGAAAGAGAGAGAAAGCAATTATAATTCAAGCTGCAATAATATACACATATGGCCAGGGGCTTTCATTTTTCACCTGGGAATGCAATTACTAAAAAGAGGGTTGTTTGACGGGAGCAAAGGAACAACACGGGGAGTTGAAACCATAGATGTTGTTTTTTTTTTATGGATGGGGGGCAAGGGGGTGAGGGTTGGGGGGAGCGTGACGTTTCCCGTTTCTGTGGGGGCATTTATGGAGAGTTCCCAAAACCAAAGACACTTACTCACAGGTTTCGGATGATTTATCTTCCTGCATCGGGTTCTTGTGGAGGACTTTGAGGAATGGTAATGGTAGTGTGCGTGTGGAGAGAGAGAGAGAAGAGAGAGAGAGGAACATATCCTTTGAACAGAAGAAATTTGGTAAACTAGTAGTCATTTGCAATTTACGTACTGCAAACATTAAACATCTATAGAGCACATCTGATATGCCGTTGCATTCGTAGCTTTCAAAAGACATTACATACTTAGATATGAAAACTTCATGTTGATTGGGTTACTTATTAGTGACGATGAGAAGCTTGTCGATCCTCGATTAGAATTGCCCTAATGCTACGAAACTTCATTTGTGGAAAGGGGTTATCGGCTCTTCAAGAAGTGTACGTGAGTGTCACTTTAAAGAAATCCACCGCCCTCTCTGATCTAAACCTCACGATGTTGTGAAGATAGTGACCTCCACTTTGTGAAGAGAGCCGCAAATTTGTCTTGACTACGTTTCTCTTCTGTGAAAATCATCTAGTAATTACCTTTCACAAAGATAGAGAGAGAGAGAGAGCGAGAGAAGGAGAGAGAAATGGAGAGAGAAAGAGAGAGAGAGAGAGAGAGAGGAGAGAGGGGTGTTTCCTAATACTTCCTTGGGAGCGAATATCCTTAACTTTGAATTAGGACACAGTGTAATTAGATTTCGGCAGAGAGGGAATAGTAATTCATTCATACCTGCCTCAAAGGCTTTATTGACCTGATCATATCCTCCACGAGATGCTTTACCAGTATTTTAAAGCTGATGTATAACATCAGTTTTGGAATTAGGCGTGTTTTCTTGTTTCTTTTTGGTGAAGGTCCAGGGGAGGTTATAAGAGGATATTTGTCCCTTTAAGTAAATACTTAACTAGCAGTTTAACATATTCTCCTTGAGGTTCCTTATGACACATGTCCAGTTAACAAGTAACCTTTGTTGAACTACATATTTTTTCTGTACTTTGCCCACGTTATCATTAAAACTTTTGTGTAATTAACTTATTTTTATTTTATTTAGTCGTTCTGTAGGTAACCATTTTTTTAGTAAAGGCTTTCTATTTCTATTTAGTCGTTCTGTAGGTAAATGTTTTTTAGTAAAGGCCATGATTAAATCAGAAATATTTTAAATCTACAGGATTACATCATTTTATTAGGAGTATTTGTATGAATCATTCATATATCATTCATGATTATTTGGTGCATTGAATTAAAAAAAAATAACATTGTAATTACAGTTTTCTCTCAGCCTAAGACTGATGAAGTTGATTATATCTTAAGCAATGGTTTTGTTTTGAAGTGCGCTAATAGCAAAGTCCAATGGCATTAGTGAAATTTTAACGAAAAACTTCTCCTTTATCCATCCCAAAAAACGTTTCATAGTAATAAGCAACTAAGAGAGATGCACCTATTGTAGCAATGTCATTGTTCAAAATAAAGTTTTGAGCTGAATATTGACTCCAATCAGATACAAATATCAATTCCTGTAGGCTAATAGGCAAAGTATTTCTGATAGTTTTTCACCACAATCGTAACGCGTCACTTTACGCTCCACTTTTATGTATGATGAATTTATACATAAAGAAGAAAACATTAACACTTCGCCCCTGACCTCCCCTAAAAAAGGCGGACAGATGCAATAAAATAAAAATTTTTTTCAAAAAGGAAAAAACTGTTCGAAATAAAAACACATGAAGGCCAAAAACAAAAACGTTGCTCAAGAGAAACGGAAAACATCCAATATCAAGAAACAAGGGAGTCGACTTTGCCAAGAAAACTCTTTCATGAATATTGGAAAACTTTGGCTGAAATCCCAGGCACCTTAAACGATTTGTTATCTGCTTCGCTTCTTTTGATATTCAATATTCCTATGGCGAATTGAAAAGAGAGCAGTTTCCTTGAATTGTGGTTTTCGTTTTACTGTCATGGCTCCTGTTTGTTTTACATTTGGATTAATGATTCTTACATTTTGATATATGGAGGAAATACTCTACATTCAGCTTCAATACTATTTTTTTGTAACTGATTTTTGTCGTTGTAATTAAAATCATCGTTGTTGTTCCAATTATACTTTCTTAGATTTCAGCACCTAAATTTATTTGGTCTTACTAGAACGGGCAATCGAAAAGGAAGCAAATTACACACTTTTTACATAATGGATTTGTATTGGATATTTCATTCGATCACCTACAGTTGTTTTTCCCCTTATAGTTGATCACCGAATAGATGCACTTTCAAAGTAGGATCATTATTTCTTCCATCAAAGGGATGCTAAGGTTTGAAAAAATAAACGTCACGTTAGTATGGTATCGATTTTCATGATGTTGCATATTATCACCTGACTAAGTAAGCCCGTATCTCACGATGTTTCTCTGCATAACTTTATGGATACTTACAAAATTAATTACTATAATCAATTACATTACGAAATAATACTAAAAACATATAACCTTGCTATCAAATTATCTCTTTACATGTGCAAAAAAAATCAGCTTCTTTTCCAAAAGTTATAAATTAGGCCGGGAGAGGCAACACACCTCACATCAGTACTAAATACTATTCATAATAATCCCCTTTTTCAGCTCTATATTAGCTAGTTAAACCAAATAATTTATTATCTTCACTTTATAATAACTCTCTCCTTTGCCTTTATACTTTACTTATTCACTCATGACCTCTAGTTATTTTTTTGCATGTAAAGTATTCTACAATTATGTAAACAATCTCTGTCTAGTTTTAAGAATGATCAATTCCAGTCCTTTTCGTCCAAGTTGACCATAATGTTCTTAGTTCAAGAGAACTTCACAAATTTGAAAATTCAATTCAGTTGCGGGGAACAAATTTCCTTTCTAACTGTCATTATCCAGAAAACTTTCGAATATTAATGACGAGAATGTTCCCAAGATATGATATTTATGGAAAATTGGAGATTTTTGTCATGATCTTCCAGGCCCCTAAAATATTTTCACTGGTGAAACAAATTACAGCTATACTCTCACAGACACAGAAAATAATTATGCCTCCTATATCCGTAAGCATCTTGGAACACAAAGATCCATGGGAGTTTATCGAAAGAATAAGGAGTTCAAATTAATCGAAGAAAAGAATTGAATTTCTAAAGCGTTATAAACGATGGTTCGTACAAAAATAACTCTTTTATGATTAAACATTAGTTTATATTTCTAGTTAATGTTACGATTTCAATATAATATTATTTGCTGCGTAGAATTTTATCATGGCCACAAAATACTGGTGTGATGTATTTCATTTTTTTTTTTTTTATGAAAATTGTCACGTATTTTGTCAAACAATTAAACTATTATTGTAGAATAAAAAATAACCTATATTGATAATAAAGTTAATGAAAACAAAATATTTAGCTATGTTTTTAAGTCTGAAAAAACTAGGGCCAATTGTACGCCACTCACTAGAACTGCATTTAGCTGTTTACACTGCGTGAACAATAATAAATCTCCCTGCGAAAAGCAATAACATATCCTGATCGGAATGCCAGCCGTTTGCAAACATTAGTTCACTCACGAAATTCATGACCTTTGATAATTGCGTATCTATGTAGAACGATATATATAGATATATTGATTAACTTTCTCGATGAATTAATTTATAGTTGATTTCCTAATGGAGAGAGAAAATAATAGAATTTAAAAGTATACGCAAGTAAATGCTGAATGAAAAATAGTACCGTGAAAGAATCTTTATCCTTAAGCGAGGAAACATCTTATCATATCACAAGAGTTGACTTTTATCTTTTCATCATATCTTAAAAATATCAGTTTGAAAATTTATTCTTTCGTTAGTTATTCTAAACATTTCAAGTCAGGCGGTTTTTTCACTCATATACAAGCATTACCAGTTTACCTCACAAAAAACTTTCATGTTCAGATTAAAACCTTCTAAAGTCCTTCATTCTCTTTGATTTAGATCTATTTGAAATGTATATAATTCATTTTACTTCAGTATCCCACATTCGTCGTTTTTCTTATATAGATATTTGCGACGCCAATTATTCGTTTCATTTGTGAAATAAACGTTTTTCCCGTTACTAAAAGAAAATGGGCAGATGTTCAGGCCATGGTCTTGTAATATAATATTAATATTAGATAAGTAATTTGGCTCTCCTATGTTAGATATGAATAATTATCCGACTGAATATGTTAATTTCTGGCCACCAGAAACTTTTCGGTAGTTGGTTTAAGCTTTAATGCTAAAGTAAATTAATGAGGCTGGAAATAAGATACTCTGCTTTATAGTAGCTTTTTTACTTTAATGCGTAATTAACACAACTTTTTCCAGCTATACTCTAATTCCGTGTTTCCTTTTGTGGTTTGTATTGATATACGATTTAAAACAGATATGCAAACACACTCAGATTCAGAGGATTGTTATTAAACAAAATAGTTCAAGAAAGTAGAAAAAAAAATATGATATAACAAATTAAAAACTAACTAAGCTAAGTCTTTTGATATACTAATTTAGTTTAAAGGAAAATAGTATAAAGTAGAAAAAATATGATATAACACTAATTATAATAACTACTAATGTAAGTCTTTTGAATATATGTTTACAGTAATAAGAAAATAGTATAAGTACAAAAAATGATATAACACTAATTATAATAACTGGCTAATGCTAAGTCTTTTGTTATACTAATTGATCAGTTTATAAAAATATCGTTTGATATCTTTCAATGATAATAGAGGTTTATTAACCTCTATCTTCACTGAAAAATGTTAAACAATAAAGAGGGTTTGAATTTCTAAAGCATTATTGAAGTCAACGTTACGATACGCTCGTGTAGAGTCATAAAAACTAACTATGCATTTGTATTATATATTTCAAACAAAAGACAAACTGTTATGAAAAGTTGAAGAATCATTAAAAGCAGATGAAATATGTTTGTTACGAATGCAAGACACAACTGCTCACTTAGAGACATAAGAAAAATAACTGGGCATTTGCATTAAATAGTTCCCACAAAAAAAGATGTCATGAAGGCTTCAAGAATCTTTAAAGGCAGATGAAATGTGCTTATTACGAATGTAAGACACAGAAGTGGTAAAACTAATTCATTTAGAACTAAAAAGAGAAAACAAAAGTTGGTTACAGTTCTTCACGCTTATTTACAGTTGAGTATTTTCCTGCTTTGAATATCAGCAGGAGAAACATAACACTGCACTCTCCGGCAAATACACACATAAAAATATAATGCTATTTTCCGTTATATTTATTCTCCTGCAAATTCTGCTCCTATTAAGCTCAGGCAAAAAGTCCACGTGCAGAAAAACAGGACGAAGGAAATATTTTCCATACATATTTCTTTCTGGTATCAGAAAAACTGGTCACAAGATATGTCAACGAGCACATACACGTGTATGTATTTATGAATGCAGATACATACATACATACATACATACCTACATATGTGTGTATATATTGTGTATGTGTGTAATCGTTTTTCGCATAGAAATAAACTTTGTAAAGAACGGAAAAAATAGGCATGAATATTGGGACATTAAGATGAAAAGAGCTAAAATCTAATCCTACCAGTCAGTAAAAATATTATACCTAAAAGAAATATGAGGTAACGGTACAATTTTGCAGCAATAATTAAACAGATTGAATCTTCCCTTTAATCTGGAAAACAAATAACAAATAGTCTGGGCGAGAGATGTTTACATATTCTGAGAGTTGTTTTGATGTTTCTGACTGTAATTCGTTTTCCATACCCTTGAATATTTTGTTGTTGTCATACTACTTAGGCATTTGTTTTTAATATACATTATTACTGTTATTGTTGTTATTATTGTTATTTTTTATAAAAATAAAAAATAATAATAATAAAATAATAAATAATAATAATAATAATAATAATAATAATAATAGTATATTTATTATTATTATTATATTAGGTTAGTTTTTATATATATTATTATTATTGTTATTATCATTTGGTATTTATTATTATTATTATTATATTATTATTATTATTATTATTGAAAGATATTGCTGCATCAGCTGCATTCAACTTGTCAATAGTCTTCTCTATTTTTCTAATAATAGCTTTCTCTCTGCTATTACAACTGGCGAGTATTTGCGCCGATATTACTCATCAGAGCAGTCAATTCCAGGGATAATTGTCACAAAATTTATTTATTTGTTACAGTAAATGAACAAATAGGTCAAAATATAAGTTAATATATTGGCCAACGTTTCTCTCGGTATCATCCGAGTATGATTCACGGCAGTGGATCGGAGCAGACTGTTGTTGCTGTCAGGATCTACTCAATATATAGCGGCAGGTCAGCAGGGGTTCAACCGCTAGCTGCGTTTTCATTGGACGGTGGCGCAAACAATGCGCTCCCGCCATTGGTTGAACGAAGTTTTCTTCAAGACGCTTCTCGTCGTTGAAGGTTGCGAAGTTGCAGCCTAGCAGACCGTCGAGGCTGGGGCAAGGCTTCCCTGGGCGTTGTGTCACGACGGGTCGCGATGTCATTGGCTGCTGGGCTGCTCGTCTCATCTGGTATTCTTAGATCGGGGGTGTCGCTCGTCTGGTATTACTTGATTTATACACATAGGTTTCCTTAAGTTGGTGGGGAGGAAGAGCACTTCCTGCGTTGTATTCAATGAGGGCTTCTCTTGCTGTATGAGGAGTGCCTCGAGGAGTCGCAAGCGTCGCTGGTCAGGAGCCCGCCCTATTATCTTTATATTCTTGATAATACCGTCGCGGGAGATAGCTTCCTGGTGTGCTGTCATGATATGGTTTTTAATCGCTCCTTCTTGTACGTGGCAGGATATCCTCTTGGACAGTCTCCATAGAAGTCATACCAACGTAAGAGCCGGGACATCCACAGACGGGCCATAAGAATTCGGTAGACTACATTCGACTGTTCAAGAGGTCTCTTGCTGGGGGGGTCGGGTTGTTCTTCATAATAAGGTCCCGGGTACGTCGATTTTTGGTAAATAAATTACAAGTTCAAGTTCTTTGTCGGCTTCGGTGGGGGTCACATTCTCTTTGATTATTTTCTTCAAAGCATCTTCGTACCCGGGACCTTATTATGAGAACAACCCGACCCCCCCAGCAAGAGACCCTCTTGAAACAGTCGAATGTAGTCTACCAATTCTTATGCCCCGTCCGTGGATGTCCCGGCTCTTACGTTGTCCAATATATTAAACTTATATTTTGACCTATTTGTTTCATTTACTGTAACAAATAAATAATTTGTGACAATTATCCCTGGAATTGACTGCTCCTGATGAGTAATATCGGCGCAATACTCGCCAGTTGTAATAGCAGAGAGAAAGCTATTATTAGAAAAAATAGAGAAGACTATTTGCAAGTTGAATGCAGCTGATTGCAGCAATATCTTTCAATAAGACTTGTTTGACAGAGGGTCTCCTTCAATATATTATTATTATTATTATTATTATTATTATTATTATTGACATATAAAGTAGAAATTTATTCTGAAACTCACGTTAATCGGTTGATTACTTCCATCATCATGATCATAACTATTCCACGCCTTTATAATGCATTAACATTTTTATTGTTGGAAACAATCAATGCACCATCTCAGGTGATACAGAGAGAAATTTCTAACTCACTCCCTCAAATTGTCATTTTAGTCAATTGCGTATTATCTACAATAAAATAATATTGTTCTGTGTTTCGCCAATAAAATCCTATACAAATTCATAAATACAAAACATTCATATATATTCCTTAGAGTTAAAATGTTGTTAATAAGTCATATTGGTTCATGACTTATCAGACGTTGATGTCCAATAGTTGTCCATGATTAATATAACGTAATAGTTTAAATAGATCCCAGGAAACTCAAAGCAGATCCCCCTCGTTGCCTTGGTAAACACTAGAGAATCTAGGGCTCAAATATCTTTATAAACGAAGGATGAACTAGGACATGTGAAGAAGAGAAAGTAGTAAGATCTGTGTAAAAAAATTAGGGAGAAAATTACATCAGCCACGAAAGCGAAGGTTCGACTATATAAAGGAAACTGTTCAGCTAATTCTTAATAGAAAGGAAGTTTGGATGCTGTCTACGAATGAAGTAACCTTTGAACCCCATGAGATGGATTGTTAGTATAGTAGATGTGAAGTAAAATTTTGACAGATATGGAGATGATGCACTTTAAGTAATTAAAAGTCAGGGTAGATCAGGGGTTCCCAAACTGCGGGTCATGATCCCTTTCGGGGTCATAAAGGGGTCATGAGCCTTTTTCTACGGGTCATGGAGGATCCAAACTTTTGAGGACATTTTGTATGATATTTAGGGATTTTTATTAGTTAAAATACATGATTAAATCAGTCCATGTTAACAAACATTAATAAGCATTTTTGTTTTGTTTTTATTGCTCTCTTTGCTGTGATTAATCTTTAATTTAATGTTTAAAATGTATCTGCGCCACTGGAAATTAGTACGTTTCCAGAAGGCTTATAAAAGGGGGGGTTGGGGTTATGGTAGGTTTGGCACTACTGAAAGGGGTTAAGTACTGGAAAAGTTTGGGAACAACTGGCGTAGATAATTATATTTTAATCAATGAATAAATATAATTTAGACTGTTAAGAGTAAAGAGGCGAAAAAGGCCAAAGTGTTTCATGACTGTTATACGACTCATTTTGAATACCTAGAGGGGATTTTGCGTTCTTCTGATGAGCCTTCTGTGTGGGCGTATGAAGTACCTATATTAGCCGGGTTTCCTGAATAGGAAGAGGGACCTGTTCTATTACACATATAATTTTCGATTCATTCAGACTCTTTGGAAATAGTTTCAGATTTTTCACTGAGTGGCATCTGGAATATTAGAGTAAATGTTAGCAAGTCTTTTAATATTCCTAAAGATTTTTATGATTCAAAATTTTCTTCTTAATAAATGTTATTTGCTTTCTGAGTTCAGATAATTGGATGAAAAATGTACTCAACAGATGCAATAAACAAAAAGAAGGTATACGTAAAATTCTATTTTTGCAAACGTTTATGTACTCCTATCAGATTCATTCAGAGGGATATATGTGTGTGTGTGGTTAGTGCTCTAGATTGCTCTACAAATATGTAAGCGCATATGTGAGACAATACTCTACACATTTATATTACATATGTACTCATCAATGGTTTAAATTATTGTGAAACATATAGCTACATCTTTATTATCTGCCTCCGAATATACTGCCAAAATTCGGATAAAATGAGATTGCTATTGCTAATATTACGGAGTACAATTCCCGAGGAAAATTTTTGTTTCCAAGATAGGAACTTTTGGCAGATTAGAATTTTCCATAAAAACTTGGCGTGATTGAAAATATTATAACAATAAAAAACAATAGACAGGTAAGCGGTTTTAGTATCTGTTCAGAATTGTAGTCTGGTCCTAGTCTAGGTCATTGTAATGGAAACTGAAGTGCCCTGCTGGACATCTAATAAGCTTCTGGCTACAGAGAAGAGATGGCGGAAATAGCCCATTACCGGTGGTGTGCACATATGCAGATATGGTTGTATATACATGGATTCATTATATAAACGTGTTATATATATATATATATATATATATATATAATATATAATATATATATATATATATATATATATATGTGTGTGTGTGTGTGTGTGTGTGTGTGTGTGTGTGTGTGTATAGGTATATAATAATATATATATATATATATATATATATATATATATATATATATATATATATATATATATATATATATATATATATATATATATATTACGTTGCAACTATATATTTAAAGCACTAATTTTTGCGCCCCTGTTCAAAGGTAAAATATGGACAAGAGTATATATACAAAGCATATGTAGGTTTGGCAGTAAGTCTCTGTTGGTGGGCAGGTGACGGTTGACCCAGAAAAGATTGATATTAAACCATTCCCTGTCGTTTTTTAATCTCACTAACTTCCGTGTGACGACTCGCCCGGTGGTCGTATTTTCTGGAACACCTGATTGAGAAGAGGACTAAGGATTAATCTTTTCGTTTTTGATGTCCCATCCGATCTCCCCATTGCCCCCTCTTGACAAGCAGGTTCATATATATATATATATATATATATATATATATATATATTAATATATATATATATATATTTAATCATACATATATTATACACACACATATATATATATATATATATATATATAATATATATATATATTATCTATATATATATATATATATATATATATATATATATATATATGTGTGTGTGTGTGTGTGTGTGTGTGTGTGTGTGGTAGGTGGCGCTGAGTTCATGTCAGAAGTCAAAAAACCTGCGGGTCTATACCTAGGGAAATTACGCAGTTCCTGGGCTATTTGTGGCATGCGGGGTTCTTCACGCCGTGTATAAAAAGTGCTCTAGATCAAGAAAAGGGAAAATCAGTGAACTGGTGCAGCATGAAATCTGTATAATTAATTAGGGTATTGAATTACTGCACCGGGGAACTACTCCATCTGGTTTGGTTTTTTCCCAGTTTGCTCCGCATACGCAGTAAGCCTTAGCAACGCGTCCTTAGCAACGAAGCGATGAAATCTTGACTTCTGGCAGATGCGATACAGGCATTAGCTCCCCAAGAAAAATAAATCGAATGACCAATCCTTAATTAAAGAGAGCTCTCATCACGTTAGTAACAAACTCAAACGAGAAAATCACCAAAGCGGCAGATGATCCTCAACCAATGCCGTTTTGTTGCAGGAGATAAAGGAAACTCAGGGGAGAATTTGAAAAAATTCGGAACTGAAAAAAGAAGTAGCATATCTATCAGGCAAGCTGGATGATGCATTTACAATCATCCACAATCAACAACTGTTTCATAGAGTCCATGGATGGGAAAGGAGAGGAAATGTAATCTGGTGTTAATTGGCGTAAAGGAAGAAGATAATTCTGAATTAGCGGATAAGGACAAGGTAAAGGAGATATTAGAAGCAGCTGGATATTTGGAGCCATTCGGCATGGAGGAATGGGAGATACGTCGTTTAAGGCAACCAAATGAGAGGAAAAAGAGACCTATTCACCTTAGGGTAAGGGATCAGAAACAACGGGATTCCATTATTGCAGTGGCAAAGAATTTGAAGAATGCAAGAGAACCCTTCTCAAAAGTGTACATTAAAAAGGATTTACACCCATGCATTAGAAAGAAAAATTTGCCCCACCTCAGGAAGAGAGAACGTTAAGATAGAGATGAAGCTATCAACACTGCACTGTTGTAACTTACGATAGGAAAATCGTGTCTTGCTTCTGGACGGGTCCGGTGTTGATAGATTTAGTCCTCGTTTTTTCTGAGTGGTAGACAAAATATGGACTGAATTGAAAATTTGCTCTTGGAATATTTGCAGGTCTGAAGGACAAATTAGAGGATCAACACATTCTGAATTTTGTAATGGAATTTGATGTAATGTTTATTCAAGAATCAAAGAAGTATTTTAATTTAAATGTACCTGGGTGCGTTTATTCAAATGTATCAAGCGCAGGGGCCTCACCGTGGAGGAATTGTGATGTTATTAAAGAAGTACTTGACAAACAACGTGCTGATGTTAAATACTGACGACGAAAGTCAAATATGGCTAACGATGGCTTGGTGGCCGAGTTTTCATTTGGTGAATTTACATACCACCGGAAGACTCGCCCTACTACAACCCAGTTCTGCATGGGAAACTGGCTGCTCATACCCTTTCCCCGGGTAACACTATCGTGTTGGGTGATTTTAACGGAAGAATAGGAATGCCCTGTATTATGGATGAAAACGGTCGAAAGTACCAGTATCTGCGGGGTTAGATGCAGTGACTAATAATCATGGTAGAGCCATTATTAATATTTGTAATAAACAATGATTTAGTGATTATAAATAATCTCCAGTTTCGAGATAAAAATTTCAAAGGTAATTTAACGCACAGGAACTAAGAAGAAGTGGGTTTCAGAAGCTTTGACTTAATGTGTTTTTGGCTAAAAGAACTAGTCTAAGTTTGATAATGAACTTCATGTTCACCAGGATGTTAAAGGGTGCAGATCATGCACCGATATCGGTTACTTTATTGCTAAAAAGGCAGTAAACCACATTAGCTATTAAAGGACCACCTTGTAAGTCGATCAGTTTGCCCTTAACCAATCTGCTTATGCACAAAAAAAAAAGTGCTAGCGGAAAAAATAAAAATGATGCAAGGAAGTCTTTAAATTATAAAGAAATCGATGTGGAGTTGTTTGTTTGCAAGAACTTTACAAGATATTTCCCCACCAGCTGTAGAAGATAGCAACGACTTGGAGATAGCCTTGACTTCGAGTTTTGATTGTATTGTGGCCGAGACTGCTGCGAGGTGTAAGAAGGAACACGTATCAGCAGGACATGAATGGGATAGAAATCAAACCTAGGTGGGCTAGGATTCTTCAATCAAAGATAATAACTTATATGGAAGTCTATCAATTGAAAGGGATGTTGATTCTGATGAGGGTAACCAGCCTAACGATAACGACGTTTAAAAATTATTTTGAAGATTTATTGAATCCGGAAATCATAGATAGTACGGATTATTCTAATATACTGATGAGAATATACCTTATATTCCAGTTCTCGATGGTCCCTTCCTCCATGAGAGAGCTGAAAGAAGCCTTGAATGGAGTAAACAAAAATAAAGTTATATTGGTATTTTGTCCCGGAGTATTGATAGGTTGAACTTTGCAAGTGTGGCTAATTTGATTGATGTGGAGCTGATTTAGTTGCTGATTTATGTAGGTATATTCATGATGTACTGGAATTATATCAGTGAAGTGTTCACCTACCATTTATAGGTTTAATTTGTTTTGGACAAAATATATATGGTGTTGTGTACATATGTATATGTGTGTAAAACTATGTTTTGTTCTCAATGATTTTTGTAACTAAAATAATGTACTCTTGTATAAATTTATGTTAGAACAATAACGTATGTATGTTTTGTTTAATAATTAAACTAACTAAGTGTGTGTGTGTGTGTATCTCCTCGGTCTATATTAATTTATTTCCCCAGTTGCTTGTAACAGTCAATTTATGAAGGCATTCCACAACCTAGGAATATAGGAATATAGTACACTTTTATTTCAGAAGAATCTTTACACCGATCCAGTCACTGCCCCGTATACATTGTAATTTATGTTTCGCTCTCACCTTAAAACTTTAATTTTGCCCCGTAATTTACTTTCTATATCATAGAACCTTGTAAGCCTCGCAAAAATACCAGGAAGCTTTTATTGCATTTACTAATTATAATAAGTTCTAGTTTGAGCATTTATCAGCTGATTACCCCTTGCATTCCTTTCAGTGAATCTTCTTTGTCCAAATCACAGCTTATGAATTTAGTTTGAACTACACAGTACTGATAAAAGACTTTTTGTACGAAAAGGATTCAAAGGTTATCTCATGTGATAACCTTCCATACATTTGCATTTGCTATTTCCTGTTGTTTCTATTATTTGGTGAACAGAGAATTTATCTCTCGCTATTTCATAATTTGATTGCTGACTGGGTGATTCCCCCTTGCTTGTTTTCATTTCCATAATCACAGTATTCTCCCCCTCTTATTTCGTATTTTATTTCTTAGAGAAAATCCCTATTCATAATTATATATACAATAAAATAGACGTATAGGTGTACTCGAGTTGTATGCTTATCGTCTACTCTATTGTGCTCCTTTTTAAGGACATTTTCAGATTATTACTTCCTTTTGTTACATTAATCTGTTTATTAAGTTGTTTTTACAGGCAACACTCTTAACAGTTCGTTTACGGATTATTCATAATAATATTAAGATGACAATAACCCCTCGAAAAAAAGGAGTTTGAAATCGGTTTCAGTCTAACCAGCCAATGAGGAGATCGCTTTCAAAGCCTTCCATCCATTGGCTAAGCTTAAAGTTTTAGCTAATGAGCAAGCGTGATGGAAAAAGGTTCTCTTTGGATGTGGCCAAGAGGAAATCTTTGTCGACTTCTCCTGTTTCCTCCAGCACTTAGGTGGCCATATTAGTGAAACGACGGTATGTTCAAGATGTATATTGGGAACTTTAGCATCTGCCTACAATCTTACAATATTTGGCGAGTACCGTTTTTGTGTCAAAAATAGTGCGCAGTTTTGGTAAATTTCTGGTTGATTTATTCGGCTGAAGGTTAATTAGCATAGCCATTTAAAACTTTTGGCAAAGAATCCCGGTTCATCATCGAGAAAGCGATTCTCGAGAGTCCGTTTGAAATTTAGGTCGCTTAAGTAGGTGAAAAGGAATGCTGAAAAACAGACCAATTTCTTAGAAATGTCCAGTCTGTGATTACCAGGACATTAGGCTATTTTGGTTCCATTTACGCTTTTGATGGTGTAGGATCAGTGAAGTCTCGTAGTCGATCGACTTCTTTTGGGTTAGGTGACGAAGATCTGGATTTTATGGCCCAATACTCTCTTGCTTGGAAAGCATTTCGTACACAGCTTTTATTATTTCAGTTGTACTACTCGCGTTTATACCCCATAATACTCGTGAATCACACGCTTTTACTTTTAATTTGTGAAAAAAAAACCGACATTTTGAGCTCAGGACCCACTAAAAGGACCACACCCCACAAGTCAGGGTAGTTAAATTAAGGAAGTATTTCAAAATCAAATTTTTTTTGTTTTTAATCGTATAAAAGGATTCTCTACAGATACTGTTGTACCATAGTTGCTAAACCAGCCCCACTTACCATTCATAACTCCCTTTGGGTGTCAGTTGTTCCGAAGGTATAACGAATTCGATAATAAACAATATTTGCTGCGTAGTATTATGGATGGCTATAATAGTCACGAAAAAGTTCACGCAATGATCAGTTGAAAAAATAAGTTGGATACCTTATATCTGTATTTGTTCTGTCAGCTCTAAATCTAAAAAAAAAGAGATGAGACATGCGCGAGCTTCATTTTTGATCAAAATTGTTTCATCCGATCACCTTTCATAAACATACTGGTAAAATGAATGGTAACCAAATTTTTTAACGTTTATACAGATGTTAAAAAAAACAGAAATAGTATGTCTCAGCCTTTTCAGGTTTAATTTTTTTTTATATTCGTCCAATTTCAACAACTCGACTTCTTTGCTGCGCCAAAGAAAAAGTTCACTGGATGAGTTGTTTTCTTTTGATGTCTTGCGCCTCCCTTTCATCCCATTGGCTGCTTCTTACGAAATACAAAACAAAAAAATGGATGACTTTTTCGATCGGCTTTCCGCTGGAAAAAAAAGAGTAGAATAATAATAATAATAATAATAATAATAATAATAATAATAATAATAATAATAATAATTAATAATAATAATAATCTTATTATTATTATTATTATTATTATTATTATTATTATTATTATTATTATCATCACTTAAAAGGCAAAATCATTCGCACTTTTATAACTCCAGAGGTTTTGATTTCACAAAGCAGCGTATTTGATCAATCTCCGGAAGAAAGGAGAAAACGTTTCTTTTTATTTTAACCGAGTAATCATCTTCTGTTACTTATTTCAACCGTTTTTACTGTAAACATTTATTTGCCTGAGTCAAAATATCATCAATTATTTATTCGTTTACCTAATTATTTTTTTTTGTTTTTTTTTTTTTATGATAGGGCAAGAGCCACCCGAACATCCCATTAACTAATGGACATTCCGCTTGAGACGTCCATAAAATGACAAATTCGAAGTTTAAACTTTGTAGTGAACCTAGGCCCTTCCTTCCCTTCGAGGGAATTTCCCCCTTAGGGTGTACATGCATAAAAAGGAGAGATTGCAAGAAAGCTTTGTCTTTGTTCGCCACCCTCCCTGTTGCTTCAACAATGTCGTGTATTTTTTATAAGCTTGCCGGATGCTGGTAAATTTCGTTTCCACTTACCATGATTTGTTATGACTAAAAGCAGAAGTAAACTGAGAGAGAGAGAGAGGAGAGAGAGAGAGAGAGAGAGAGAGAGAGAGAGAGAGAGATGGATTCAACGTTATTAAGAATTTATCTTTAAATTAAAAAAATTTTCCATAATGTGAAATTATCAGATTTTATCTATCAAGGTTTTCTCTTACAACTAGATCTTTAATATAGAAGTGATATCAGCAGATTAATGCTTCAAAAATCTTTTATTATGATTTACAGTTGCGTTTGGCTGGTAATTCAAAAAAGTAATTCAAAAAGCTTTAAGGCGTTTCTGAATTTTTTTTTCGAAAATTCATACTTATAATTTTTAAATATTTGGGGGTGGGCTAGGACCCTCTGTTAATTGGACGTTATTAACGACAAAGGTCTTACAATGCCGAAAATAAGTTCAGAATTCACGCGAGGAAAACTATAATAATCCCTACTGTTCAGAGCATTGCTATTTAAAGCTTTGTTTTTTTTTATGCAAGGATGTTTTTCCACTGTTGGCTAGAGAGAGAGAGATAGAGAGTAGAGAGAGAGAGAGAGAGAGAGAGGAAAGGGGGGAGGCAAATTAATATTTAATTGTTTGTTTTTGCTCTTTCCGTTTGTCTAGCGTATTTCTTTTTCTAACTGGTTGAGTATTATCTACCTCAGAATGTCAAAATAACACTGTTGAATGAACATATATAATTCCTTCAAATATGCAAAAGTACTTGAAGATAAGTGACATGAATAATTACTTACGGGAGAATACTAATCTTCGTGTAAATGGTTCCCTCAAATGATTGCCAGTTAGTAATGTTTGTTTTCTTGTCTTCTTTTTAAGTTTCTCAGACATATGTTTCTTATATATTTTGACAACATTATCATCCCATAAGGATTTATATCTAAATTTTATTTCTTGATCGGGGTCTCTCTCTTTTCAATACATTACTGGTGTATTGGAGTCTTGCTCCCCATCCCGTTTCCCTGCCTCCTTTTCGGAGGGACTGCTTGTTTCATTATTTTCCCAAGAATGGCGCTTCTCTCCTCAGTTTCCTTTGGATCCAGAAGCATTTTCATCATACCTCTCGGTGTTTTTTTTGCGACTGCCATTAGGTTAACCCTGAAAGAGGAGGAATTCATTTTCGCCGAAACGCTCGGAGGTATAAAACGGAAATCTCTTTTACGGAGCAATGTTTTCACGTCTATAGGTGTTTCCACACTTTCTCATTTTGGTTTATGGTCAACATACCAACTCCAAAAAGGAAGGGAAATGACGATACCCGTAATCGTTATATGCCCAGTGCGTGTTGGGTGGGAGTGGGAGTAAGGGAAAGGTACTTTACCCTTGTTTTTTACTGTTAATTTTTTCGTGTAATATTATACCCGACAACGAAGTTGGGGAGGGTTTGTGTTTTTTGCTCTGTGTGTTTTGTTTGTTCATTCATCTCTTTATTTTTTCAAGCCTTCCCACTTGTCTGTTTGTTTTTGCTTCCCTAGTTATTAAATCCTTTTAGAGAATTTCATGACACTGTGAGCTTTGTGACGTGCAATTATTATTACATTTTTTAGTTGGAAATAAAAGTGTAGATAGTTTACCTTCAGCGGAGGTTTGCTGTTTAGATCATTTAATTTATAATACCTCCTCAAGTCCAAATATTTCATTGATCTCTCTCTCTCTCTCTCTCTCTCTCTCTCTCTCGTCTCTCTCTCTCTCTCTCCTCTCTCTGTAGGAGTTTTTTTTTTTTTTTTTGCCCACTGTGTTTTTGAGATGATGGGAAGAATTCATTACGAATACAATTTTTTTTTTTTTTTTCAACTCATCACACCATAAAGAAAAAATATTTTTATAGCGGTATGCTTCAGAATAACCATTAAAATTTGTGAACATATAGAAGGAAAATGCAACCGTGCATAAAGTACAATATTAATTTGTGAAAATATACTACCACCTTTTACACCCAAATTCATGTGCATATTTTTAATAGAAAAAGCAAACGCGTTAGACCGGAATGACAAATACTGACAGTTTACGCTGAGGTTTACCCAGGAATTATCGATCAGAGTATCTGAGGACATTCCTCTTCACATAGCTTTGCGGGTTGTTTCGTTATTCCGTTGTAAAGAGGATTTTTTCTTCAAAGTTGAAAGCACGCCTGATTAACAATGTTATAACATTATCTTGCTTTTTTTTCCACAGTGAATTTCACTATGTGATTTCGTCACTTTGTCGAAGACAAATATTCGCTATTTTGAAAATAATGCTATCATTATTTCAAGCAATTGTTCCAAGTGGCTCGGTTTTCACTACAGAGCATATTAAAATATTGAAGTTTCTCAGCTGATAAAACTCACACATCAAACACCACGCACTGAATCTCATTGTTCAGTATTTATTATATAATTATTAATTTAATCATATATTTTCATACTTTCCATTGCATTTGTGTCAATATATTTCTATCTGTGAAGTAGTTTGAAAAATTTTTGGTAACATACTTCCGATGCAAAAGACAGCAATTTTTTTTGATTATGTCTGCCGCCAAACCTATAATTATCTCTCATTGATGAAGTGACCACCTGGTAAATTAAAAGGAGGATTATATATATATATATATATATATATATATATATATATATATATATATATATATATATATATATATATATATATATATATATATGTATGGAACTGAGAGAGAGAGAGGAGAGAGAGAGAGAGAGAGAGAGAGAGAGAGAGAGAGAGATAAATTTACAAAACTTCTCTTTGAATGTTTAATTACCGGACTTTTGGGATCAAACGGAGTTTGTAATTGATCAGAAGAGAGTTCATTAGGCTTAGGAAAAGTAAAACTTCTGATAATATTCAAATGAAGTAAATTAATCTGGTAGGCCCTGGGTTATTGAAAGTTAACATATTAAGGAATAGAACATCATCTTTAAAAACACTTGTTCACATTAGAGAAATGCTACTGTATCTCGTGTATATAATATATATATTATATATATATATATATATATATATATATATATATATATATATATATATATATATATATATATATATATATATATAAGATAATCCAAAGTTTCAATTATCTAAATATTACATCTCTATACTGCATGATATCAGTATGGAGGAATTTCATAATGAATTCAAAGGTAAAATACATTTTATGTTGTGAAGCAAAAGTACAATCTATCCCTCATTCTCTATCACCACATTTGCCTGTCTCATTGGCTATCTATCTATCTATCTATCTATGTATCTATTCTATTTTTCTCCTGCCTATTCCTATTTTCTCTGGGCTCACCCCTCTCAATGTCTTTTTCAGATATACAAAATTTATTACATGACTCAAATTCCCAGGTGCCAGGTGTTTTTTTTTGAAACGCTTACATGGTTTCAGGATTAAAGTGCCATATCCCGTTCAGATACGACCGACGTTTTTCCTTTTTTTACTCCGTTTCCATGTCCCATGCTAGAAAAAAAACAAACATTCTTTATTTATTTTACTTATTTTTATTTTATTGGTTTTATTAATTTTATTTCATTTACTATGAATAGAGAGCAAATACGATGAGAGAATTTTAAAAGATATAATCTCTAAATATTTTTGGAAATAGAGACTAAACCCAGAGCTTTTCAAAGGAAATGTAATGGTACTACTATTTTTTTCTGTATGTTAATCAATTTGATTAAAGGAAAAGACAGGCTTCATTTTATCAAGACAGCTGACATCACTCAAGTTAAACGTTGGCGAACTTTTCCCCGTCAGAATACAGATTTATGTATTCCTATTGATGGTTCCCATTTCACTAAAACCGTTCTGTTCCTGCTATTTGGTGTCCCCTGTGGTCAAAGGAATAAAAAACAAAATATGTATAATTTCAATATCTGCTCCTCTCTCTCTCTCTCTCTCTCTCTCTCTCTCTCTCTCTCTCTTCAATATAAGTGCCTGTGGTCCCTCAACCTCAGCATTTGTAGTATTCACTAAGTACATACTCTTGAATTATGTGCTTGCAGGATTAAATTATTTTCACAATAAAGTGTAGGTCTTAGAGTTGGATAGGTTGCGATTGTTGAAACTGGGCGTTTTTTTATCGTACCACAAAACGCGGGGAAAAAAAGAAGTAACACTTATTGAAACAACTTTAAAAATTATTCAGTAATAATTAACATAGCGCAAAAATATTTCAATCCTTTTCTGCAACAACAATAAAGGGACGTGTCTCCATACTTTCGATTTCAACCAAAATAATGTTTAAGCAATATCATTATAACTGCAATAAAATTCTCAAAGATGTCAATTATTCTCAAGGAAACAGGCTTTTCAAGTAAAGTCTAAAATTTTCTGTCCCCTTACACAGAAAAATAGCTCTTGGTTTTTATGATTTATATATAAATTATATATATATATTATATATATATATATAGATATATATATATATATTATATATATATATATGTATATATATATATATATATATATATATATATATATATATATATATATATATATATATATATATATATATATATATATATATATATTAATATAATGACATTCACAGTAATTGTTACGAATCCATTTATCTCTCTCTCTCTCTCTCTCTCTCTCTCTCTATCTCTCTCTCCCCTCTCTCTCTCTCTCACAGTAAATTGATACGAAGCCATTTTATCTCTCTCTCTCTCTCTCTCTCTCTCTCTCTCTCTCTCTCTCTCTCTCTCTGCGTTTTTGTTTTGCATCTCACGCGAGCTTGAAAAATCAGAGAAAAGTAGATTAACGTTCCTAAAATAAAAATGCGTATGCTGTAAAAGTAATAATAGCATGATGTAAACTGTGGAAACGAGAGCAAGGAATGAAAAAAAAATACAAAACCCTCGATGCAGACAGATTGAAATGAAATTAATAGTTTTATGGAATTGTTAACGAAGACAGCTTTGGGTAGAAGAAAGGACAATATTAAGTAACGCCAGAGGGTAAGGGATATGAAAGTTGAATAAAGAAGAAGACAAGATACGAAGACTGCAGTCGACACTATACCCCTTTTAAAATGCTTTAAGTCAACTGAACCCGACTGAAAATATATTCATTAAAGTCTTTGAAAATGAAAATTTTGAGATATAGGAGCCTCAGGTAAAACAACTTAATTGAGAGATGATATTTTTATGCCTTTTAGGAAACGCGGAAATTTACTATTTTACTCCTAATGCCATGTGAGTATGTAAGCATGTTAGTTGTGGATATCATCATTTTCTGCAGATCAATAGGCCCATCGTTTTTTTCCTTTCAAACCGAATTCACTCAATATCTTTCAAAATGGTATTTAAATACTCCCAGTAAAATGGCCAAATACTGTTGCAGTTATGGAAAGGATTTTGTTTTCATTTTATATAAGATTAACAAACGTTAGAAAAACAAGCTTGTTTTTACATCGTGACTTCAAAATATAATTTAAAACTTTTACAGTGTCCATGTACATCCGAATTGTATAGAATTCTGGATAAAGGTGCGTTACTAATATTCTTACCGACGTAGATTTTCTTTTATTATTATTATGACTGATAGATGAGTACTGTAAGTAGAGAACATCCAGTACACTTATTAGTAATTTCTTAAGTTCATTACAATGATCAAGTGGTAAAGCGTTAGGAACTAGAACTCTCTCTTCTTGGCTGGCATTATAGTTGTGAATGCAAATGTTCAGAATTGCATTAGAACAAGTAAAAATTCTTTTTTTAAAGCTAAAAATGTTTTTATCGTACATGCACGTAGGAAACAACGAGTTTACAGCGAAAATGTGATCGTTTTTTTTTCCTAAAAGAAAAAGAAAAAAGAAAGAAAGAAAGAAAGAAAGAAAAAAAAAACAAAATATATATATTACATAAGATATATATAATATATATAATTATTATTATATATTATATATATATATATTATATATATTATATATATACTATATATACTATATATTACATATTAAAAGTATGTAATAAAAAAAAAACAACGAAAAATCATACAGCCAGAAAATTCGGGAAATTCCTCTGGCTTCTACCAATCTCCTAACGCTAACGAAAAAAGGAAAACTATGTTTTAAAATGTAACTTCAGTTAGTACGATTGATCGGAGCATTTTTCTTTTGCCTAGTTAAAAAACAAAAAAAAACTGGGAAAATCGGCAAATAGAATGTGGGGCTGCTGCCCACAGCTCTTCAAAGGTTATAAAATGCTGAATTTGTTGCTATACTTTTTTTTTGTGAAAAAGATACAAGCGTGTGATTTTGTCAAGGTATGAAGAACTGTCAGATTCATCCCGTAATTTCTTTTTCCATATGCCTTTGCTATATAAAAACAAAAAAAAACGATCTATTTTTTCGGTAGTTTCTGTGTAAACTTTGTTCATTTCTCTACTAACACTAATTGATGAACACTTTTTCACAAGAAGAGTGTATATTATTGGGGTAAACCGAACGCCACGATCCAATGATTAACTTTAAACAATTAATAAAATAAAAAAAAAAAAAAAAAAAAAAAAAACTACTGAGGCTAGAGGGGACTGCAAAAAATTTGGTTTTTTTATGTTTGATGATTGGAGGTTGGGGAGAGTGGATGAATCAACTTACCAATTTGCAGCCCTCTAGCCTCAGTAATTTTTAACGATTTGTGGGCGGAGAGAAAAAAAATAATGGGGGGAAGTTGGGGCACGGACAGTCAAATAGACATCTCATAAAGTTTCCTCTCCCAGAAAAAACTAAAAAAAAAAAAAAACGCATTTTATATATTTTTTGAAAAAGTAAACAAAAAAATGTAGTGAAAAATTTGGCGCTTTCTTCTGACATTTGCTTTAATTAACCTTCTTTGGTTTTAAATTAATAAATTGAAAGTTTGTTTAAGGAAACAAAGGAATAAAAGTTCAATTACACTAAAAAAAAATACCTTCGTAATACAGAACAACAAAAAAAACCAAATTGTTTAAAGCCAGTTTGATTGGCTCTCTTCCTACTTGACCCTCCCTCCTTCCACTAACTTTAGAATCGTAGTTCTCTGATGACTCATGGGTGACCAGGAAATTTTTTGAAAAAAATTTGATTTAACCTTTAGATTAAAACTAGTCCACTTCTGTTAAATTGCCAAAGAATCACTGAGGGAAGTTCTGGTCTTGAGGTCTTACCCCTCTCTATTAGTTTCTCGAGTGGAGACGTATCAGTGACATTGCATTTGTTTAACTAACGTATACAGGGATAGCAGTCTTCCTCGATGATGCGTCGCATGGAGAAATACTTTACTCTCTGATAAGGTAATTTTCACTTATAGTTCTGCCAAAAGATAAAACATCAAAACTTATTTCCTTAAATAATGAAAAAAATTGTACATGTCCAAAATATATCCAAATTCCATCTGACAAAGATATATAAATCCCACAGATGTTTGAGTATGAGATCAGTTCTCATCCCTTTTGGATGACTGGGAGAAAGCTCTTCGCAACAGAGGTCAGTATCTCCACCTGAAATCTGAAAATGAGTTCATTTTATTTCCGATTAAGGCTTTTAAAGGAGATTTTAAAATACCGCTAACTCATATTCATAATGTGCCAATGGACAACAGTAAGATTGTCTAGTGGCTATTTCTTCAATTTTTTATAATAACATTACTGACTTTTCATTCCATCTTATGTTTGAATTTACTTTTCTTATAGACAGGTATACAAACGACATGCTTTTAATTTATGTGGTATATGGACTTTTTTATATAAACGCATTCTTCAGAATTGATTTGTGAAAGTACTCATTTTCATATAGCTTATGAAACTAGAAATTCTTTCAATCACATTTATACCTCTATCTAGTAATATACAGATATATAGACATATGTATGTCTAGACGTATAAAATCATTCATGTGTAGTGGACGTCATAAAGTTCAAGACGGAGGCTGAAATTAAATTAATTTGTCATTAAGATGCCATAGTCTCAACTGTAATTGGTCAACTAACTTACAGATAATCTATCAGAAGTTATGTGACAAGTAGCTAGAGGAACCCCCTCCTGTTTGTTATGTATATATATATATATCTATATATATATATATATATATATAATATATATATATATATATATCTATATATATATATATATATATATCTATATACTAAAGGAATAATTCTCACCAAGTTTTAGTTGGTGGTGTAGTAAGGGTATTTAATTCGTTTCCTTTTGTATGTGATATTTTGAGATAAACAGATCAATACAAAGAGTCAAAGTAATATTATAAAAATTTTTGAAAAAAAATAAGCCTTTCTAGCGTTTAAGCGGTATAATAGATTCATTGAAGTTATTTTTCTAAGCTCTCAATTTTTCACTGTCATATAATTTAAGAAACTCAATATTTTGCTAACCGCCTGTGTTCTGTCTATCTGTCGATGAAGATTGTTATATATTTTGTAAATACATCCATGTATCTTCAGCGTCATCTGAAGTTCAGTACGGAGGCTGGAATTAAAAATTAATTCGTTGGTATGATGCCTGAGTCTCAAACTATACGAGGTAGCATTAACATGCGATATGCTGTCAAAAAGTTTATTTTTTCCACAAGTTTGGCAGCGGGGAACGTCTTTCTTTCCCATACAGTGTTCTACCTCGGTTACCCAAGTAATTGCGCTAACAAGTTCTAGTGAGGAAGAGTTCTCACCAACTTCCAGCTATGATTGTACCGGAGGTTATTATTATTATTATCCAGAAGATGAGCCCTATTCAATATGGAAAAAAAAAAAAAAAAAAAAACAAACCCACAAGGAACATTGACCTGAAATTCAAAACAAAAAATTCTAAAGATATGGTGCTCATTAAGAAGTAATAGAGGGGTACAGGGCAAATACAGAAAGAAAAAAAATAGTTTGAACAAAATATAGCGTCATGTAAAAAAAAAAAAAAAAAAACAAAAAAAAAAAAAAAGTTTCAAAATAAAACAAAATCAGATACTTTTAGCATCTTCCCTAGTAGGATCAAATTCTTAACCGCGAGAAAAAAAAAAAAAAAAATAAGATGTAAAAAAGGTATCTTGATTTTTTTTTTTTTTTTTTTTTTATTTTTTTTTTTTTTTTTACAAATATATACATTTTCATGTTGTATCTTTCCCATAACAGGATCGGCATAGATATCTTTGAGTTATAGCTGTCGCTGGCTTTGTTAACTTTCCTGTCCAGTAGAAGACTCTGACTATAACTGATATCATTAGAATATGACAGTAAAAGGGGAAAAAACAACTGGTAAGCTCTGCCGGATGCATCAAAAATTTTATTGGAGTCGTTCTTTATTCCTTCAAAATGAAACAAAGTAAATTCTGATGATAGGTTTAGAAGCGACAAAAAAACGAATGGAAAGGGAGAAATGGCCTTTTATTGCTCCCTCTCACTTCCAATAACAAACCCGAGATAGGAAATGATTCTTTAGTTTTTGTTTTGTGGGTTTTGACACTTTTTATGAATTGTAAATGAAATCGTGTAGTACCATTTCGAGGGAGGTGTAGCAAAGTAACAAGGAATGTTCAGGAAAGTCGACTGCTACACCTCTTCTTTGTTCTCGTTGATGAGAAAATAAAAAAAGAATAAGTTATACATTCTGCCTTCTAATAGTTTCGTAACAATACTTAATCACATCTGGTTCATATCCTTTCCTTTCATGATTTTTGTGGCTGAGTAGACCTAGCGCTGAATACATGTGTCAATGGTCAGCAGTTCAAGTCTTTATGAATGGCATCGTCCCATCAACTGCTTCCAGCAATATTTTCTGATTTTAATGATTTTAATGAAAAGCATCAGAACATACGACTGAATTGAAAATCAAAGAATAAATATATATACATATATATATATATATATATATATATATATATATATCTATATATATATATATATATATATATATATATATATATATTTATATATATATATATATATATATATATATCTATATATATATATATATATATATATATATATATATATATAGGCTATACAAATCCACAGTTCTTGACTGATTTTGGTGAGATTTTAAATATCAGTCAATATCAACACGGGAAGGTCTTGGTGAAAGAAGAAAATTGAAATCGTACCATTTGGTTTGGGTGAAGGTGAGGCGTGGGAAGCGGATGAAATGTAAAATAAACCGAAAATGGCAGATAATAGTGTCTCATCCATAGTTTCGAGGTCATACACAAACTTTATACACAGGTAAATAATCTAGTAGGAGATATGATCAATCATAACGCCTTTTGACAGGTATGATGAATTACTATACACTCTCTGCCGAAATCTGATTACACTGTGCCCTAATTCCAAGTTAAGAATATTCGCTCCCAAGGGATTATTAGGAACACTCTCTCTCTCTCTCTCTCTCTCTCTCTCTCTCTCTCTCTCTCTCTCTCTCTCTCTCTCTCTCTCTCTCTCTCTCTCTGTGTGTGCGTGTGTGTGTGCAGGTAATTACTAGATGATTCTCACCAGAGGAGAAATCGTAGTAAAGACAATTTGCAGCTCTCTTCACAAAGTAAGGTCATACCATCGCAACATCGTCGAGGTTAGCTCAAAGAGAGCTATGTTAAAGTGACATACTTACGTATACGTCTTAAAGAGCCGATAAAAATGAAGTGTCTTAGGCATTAGGGCAATTCTAATCGAGTATCGACAAGCCTCTCAATCGTCACTAATAAGCAATCCCTATCAACATTGAAGTTTGATATCTAATATGAAATGTCTTTGAAGCTGAATGCAACGGCAGATCAAATGTACTCTTTCCAATTACTTCTATCGCTGTTTAACATTTGCGGTAAATAAATTGCAATGACTACTTTATCAAAGTCCTTCTGTTCTACTCTTACAAACGCCTAAACGTCTGACTTAATCTCTCGTCCAGAGAGAAGCCCAAGTGAAATTGCTATTTAGCATCGGCTGACACGGAAGCGTTTGCCTTTCAAACGAAAGACTTCGACGCTTGGCTCAACCTGACAAATGGTTAGAGCGTGCTAAAGGAGATTTAATCGGCGCCACCTAGTCTCATGCCTTGCAATTGCAAGGGCTTTAACTTGGATTTTCCCAACAAACTCGAGTGAATTCTGATGATAAATGAGCTTTTTGGTAGCGGAGGGAAGTGATTACATACTTATCTATACATACATAAATACACACACACACACACACACACACACACACACATATATATATATATATATATATATATATATATATATATATATATATATATATATATATATATTAACTTTGTCACTTCCGCATTGTTTCCGTGCATTAATACAATTAATAACATGACCTGATTGAAACTGGAAGGTATCTAGCGGAGATATTTATTAAAAAAGTTACAAGCTATCTTGGACTAGAATGGCTATACGCGTAGTCCAGTTGTATTTGTATCTGTATGGAGGATATATATATATATATATATATATATATATATATATATATATATATATATATATATATATATATATATATATATGTATATATATATATATATATATATATATATATATATATATATATATATAGTATATATATATATATATATATATATATATATATATATATATAGCATGTATACACGTGTGTGTGTATAATTTATGTTACTAGCTCTTTATGTTATTTGACACAATGTTCTTGGACACATAATCCCATTCTGACTAATACTAAATGACAAAATAGAATTATTAACAATGTACCTAGTCTTATATGAAAAAGAATATACTACAAAGGAAAAATCTCTCTCTCTCTCTCTCTCTCTCTCTCTCTCTCTCTCTCTCTCTCTCTCTCTCTATTACTGACTGAAAAGAAAGAAAGAATGAAATTGTATAATCGAAAAAAAAAAAAGAAAAAACACTTAAGGGGATTAATTGCTCTCTCTCTAAGTCCGCCACATTGATCAAACGAACCGCTAATGGCCACTTCGCCTATACGGAAAGAAAAGAAAAACGTTAGTAGTCACTGGATGAATTTAAAGCTTCATTTTGATTTTGTGCATTTGTTTATGAATGTCTGCTGGAAGGAAAAGTGGGTCTTTACTTCATTTTCGTCAAAATCACAGGCCACGAATCTAGGACTTCCTTCTAGTTTCTTCAGACCTTGAATCTGAAGCTTTAAGTAGTGCTATCTTATGTAATAGTGGAATGATCCTGCCTTATGACAAAAAAATAAATCCACAAATACCTCGAGTAAACTAAGATTTAAAAATAGGCTATGTTGCTTCCATTTTTGTAATTAACGGCGATCTAGTGCATTGAATATCGTAATAAAGTATGAACAAAGATTGAAAGAAATGTAAGAAATGAGATTGAAAATAAAAAGATAAATTTGTAAAATGCGAACTTGGGTGATTGTTTCGTGTGCAAGACTATCAATATCTTCAATTTTCATAAGATACTCAATAGATTCCCTTTCATTTGTATTGGGGAATGTTTGGACTTCTGTATATTTTCCAGTCTCGCCTCTTAGATATTAAAATATTATCATGCCTAATAACGTTAAACAAGTACCTTCATTAACCTCATAAAAACGAGCTGGATAAGGAATCTTCAGGAGATGAATTAGAAAGGATACCAGAAATAAAAATAGTTAAGAGGCTGAAGAGTTTTTAATGTTAGGAAATAAGCATTTAGATTTTCAAAGCCAGAGATGGTGGTATACCATGGTGCGAAAGAATATATTGGTATCCAACACATAAAGACAGGACAGAGAGAGAGAGAGAGAGAGAGAGAGGAACATATCTTTTGAGCAGAAGAAATTTGGTAAACTAGTAGTCATTGCAACTTACGTACGGCAAACATTAAGCATCGATAGAGCTCATCTGATCTGCCGTTTGCATTCGTAGCTTCAAAGACATTTAATACTTAGATATCAAATTTCCATGTTGACAGGGATTGCTTATTAGTGACGATTGAGAAGCTTGTCGATCCTCGATTAGAAGTTGCCCTAATGGCCTACGAAAGCTTCATTTGTAGAAGTGGTTATCGGCTCTTCAAGACGTATACATAAGTGTCACTTTAACAGCTCTCCTTGAGCTAACCTCGACGATGTTGTGAAGATGGTGACCTCACTTTGTGAAGAGAGCCTGAAATTGTCTTGACTACGATTTCTCTTCTGGTGAGAATCATCTAGTAATTACTTACGGAGAGAGAGAGAGAAGAGAGGAGACGGGTGGAGAGAGATAGAGGAAGAGAAGAAGATGAGGAGAGAGAGGAGAGAGAGATGGGTGTTCCTAATAATTCCTTAGGAGCGAGTATCCTTAACTTTGAATTAGACACAGTGTAATTAGATTTCGGCAGAGAGGGAATAGTAATTCATCATACCTGTCAAAAGGCGTTATGACTGATCATATCCTCCCACTAGATGCTTTACCAGTATTTAAAGCTGATGTATAACATCAGTTTGGAATTAGGCGTGTTTTCTTGTTTCTTTTGGTGAAGGTCCAGGGGAGGTTATAAGAGATATTGTCCCTTAAAGTAATACTTAACTAGCAGTAAACATATTCTCCTTGAGGTTCATTATGACGTATGTCCAGTAACAGTTAACCTTTGTTGAACTACATATTTTTTCTGTACTTTGTCGCCTTATCAGTAAAACTTTTGTGTAATTAACTTATTTTGATTTTACTTAGTCGTTCTTTAGGTAAACAGTTTTTTTTTTAGTAAAGGCCATGATTAAATCAGGAATATTGCAGTCTACAGGATTCACATCATTATAGGAGTATTTTGTATGAATCATTCATATTTCATTCATGATTTATTTGTGTATTGAATTAAAAGAATAACATGCAACAAAGGTAATTTCCGTATGAAATGATACAAACACCCACTTAATTACAGTTTTTCTCTCAGCCTAAAGACTGATGAAGTTGATTATATCTTAAGCAATGGTTTTGTTGTGGAAGTGCCTAAAAGCAAAATCAATGGCATTAGTGGAATTTTAACGAACTTTTCATCCATCCAAACGTTTCATAGTAATAGCAACTAAGAGAGATGTGCCTCTTGTAGCAATGTCATCGTCAAAGTAAACTTTTTTTTTTAGTTGAATATTGTAATCTAATAGCGAAAGTATTTCCAATAGTTTTTCCGGTCCCCACATCTGTAACGCGTCACTTTACGTCACTTTTATGTATGATGAAGTTATAGCAAAATAAGAAGGAAAACATTAAACAATGAAACTTCGGCCTCCACTGCCTTTAAAAAGCGGAGAACATATGCATAAATTAAAAAGAAAACAAAAAAACTGTCGAAAAAAAAAACATGAAAGCAAAAATAACGTTGCTCAGAGAACGGAAAACATCCAACATCAAGAAACAAGGGAGTCGACTTTACCAAGAAAACTCTTTCATGAATATTGGAAAACTTTGGCAGAAATCCCAGGCACCTTAAACGATTTGTTATCTGCTTCGCTTCTTTTGATATTCAATATTCCTATTGCGAATTGAAAAGAGAGCAGTTTCCTTGAATTGTGGTTTTCGTTGTACTGTCCTGTTTATTTTACATTTGGATTAATGATTCTTACATTTTGATATATGGAGGAAATACTCTACATTCAGCTTCAATACTATTTTTTGTAACTGATTTTTTGTCGTTGTAATTATAATCATATCGTTGTTGTTCCAATTATACTTTCTTAGATTTCAGCACCTAAATTTTTATTTGCTCTTACTAGGACGGGCAATCGAAAAGGAAGCAAATTACACACTCTTTACATAATGGATTTGTAATGGAATTTTCATTCGATCACCTACAGTTGTTTTTCCCCTTATAGTTTGATTACCGAATAAATGCACTTTCAAAGTAGATCATTATTTCTTCCATCAAAGGGATGCTAAGGTTTGGAAAAATAAACGTCATGTTAGTATGGTATCGACTTTCATGATGTTGCATAGTACACCTGACTAAGTTAAGCCGTATATCACGATGTTTCTCTGCATAACTTTATGGATACTTACAAAATTAATTACTATAATCAATTACATTACGAAATAATACTAAAAATATATAACTTTGCTATCAAATTATCTCGTTACATGTGCAAAAAAAATCAGCTCTTTTTCCAAAAGAAAAGTTATAATTAGGCCTGGAGAGGCTACCACAGCTCACATCAAAACTAAAAAAAAAAATACTATTCCATAATACCCCTTTTTTGCCAGACACTATATTAGTATTTAAACCAAATAATTTTATTATCTTCATTTTATAATAACTCTCTCCTTTGCATTTATACCTTACTTATTCACTCATGACCCTTAGTTGGTTTTTGTATGTAAAGTATTCTTACAATTATGTAAACAAATCTCTGGCCAGTTTCAAGAATTATTTAATTCAGAACCTTTTCGTACAAGTTGACCATAATGTTCTTGTTATCAATAGCTTTTACAATTTACAAATTTGGAAATAATTATCAGTTCAGTTGCGTGGAACAAATTTCCTTTCTAACTGCCATTATCCAGAAAATTCTCGATTTCAAAAAGGAATGTTTCCCAAGATATGATATATATTGGAAAATTGGGGATTTCTGTAATGATTTTCCATGTCCATAAAATATTTTCACTGGTGAAACAAATTATAGCTATTCTGTCACAGACACAGAAAACAATCATGTCTCCTATTTACGTAAGCATCTTGGAACACAAAGATCCATGGGAGTGTATCGAAAAAGAGAGTTCAAATTAATCAAAGAAAAGAACAGAATTTCTAAAGTGTTATAAATCTCTGCTTCGTACAAAAAATAACTCTCTTATAATTAGGCCTTAGTTTATATTTCTATTTAAAATACGACTTAATATTATTTGCTGCGTAGAATTTCATCATTGCCGCAAAAATACCGGAGGAATGTATTTCATTTTTTTAATGAAAATTGTCACGTATTTTGTCAAACAATTAAACTTTTATTGTAAAATAAACATAAAAAGTATATTGATAATAAAAGTATATGAAAACAAATATTTAGCTATGTTTTTTAAGTCAGAAAAACAAAGGCCAGTTGTACGCCACTCACTAGAACTGCATTTAGCTGTTTACACTGCGTGAACAATAATAAATCTCCTGCGAAAAGCAATAACATATCCTGATCGAATTCCAGCCGTTTACAACATTAGTTCACTCACGAAATTCATGACCTTTGATAATTGCGTATCTATGCAGAACGATATATATAGAAATATTGATCAACTTTTTCGATGAATTAATTTATAGTTGATTTCCTAATGGAAGAGAAAATAAGAGAAATTTAAAAGTATACGCAAGTAAATGCTGAGTGAAAATTAGTACCGTGAATGAATCTTTTTTTTACCTTAAAGCGAGGAAACATCTATCGCATTACAAGAGTTGACTTATATTTTCTTTTCATCATATCTTAAAAATATCAGTTTAAAAATTTTATTTTTTCGTTAGTTATTCTAATCATTTCAAGACAGGCGCTCTTTAACTCATATACAAGCATTACCAATTACCGCTCACAAACTTTCATGTTCAGATTAAAAACAATTCAAAAGTCCTTCATCTCTTTGATTTAGATCTATTTGAAATGTATATAATTCATTTTACTTCAGTATCCACATTCATCGTTTTTCTTATATAGATATTTGCGACGCCAATTATTCGTTTCATTTGTGAAATAAACGTTTTTCCCGTTACTAAAAGAAAATGGGCAGATGTTCAGGCCATGGTCTTGTAATATAATATTAATATTAGATAAGTAATTTGGCTCTCCTATGTTAGATATGAATAATTATCCGACCTGAATATGTTAATTTCGGTGACACCGGAAACTTTTCGGTAGTTGGTTTAAGCTTTAATGCTAAAGTAAATTAATGAGCTGGAAATAAGATACTTTGCTTTATGGTAGCTTTTTTTACTTTAATGAGTAATTAACACAAATTTTTCCAGCTATACTCTAATTCCGTGTTTCCTTTTGTGGTTTGTATTGATATACGATTTAAAACAGATATGCAAACACACTCAGATTCAGGGGATTGTTATTAAACAAAATGATTCAATATAAAGTAGAAAAAATATGGTATAATACTAATCATAATAAGTAACTAATGGTAAGTCTTTTGATATACTAATTTATCAGTTTACAAGGAAAATAGTATAAAGTAGAAAAAATATGATATAACACTAATTATAATAACTGGCTAATGCTAAGTCTTTTGTTATACTAATTGATCAGCTTATAAAAAAAATCGTTTGATATCTTTCAATGAAGATAGAGGTTTATTAACCTCTATCTTCACTGAAAAATGTTAAACAATAAAGAGGGTTTGAATTTCTAAAGCATTATTGAAGTCAACGTTACGATACGCTCGTGTAGAGTCATAAAAACTAACTATGCATTTGTATTATATATTTCAAAAAAAAAAAAAACAAAAAGACAAAAAAAAAAAAAAAACTGTTATGAAAACTTGAAGAATCATTAAAAGCAGATGAAATATGTTGTTACGAAGCAAGACAACTGCTCACTTAGTCATAAAAAAAATAACTAGGCATTTGCATTACTTATTTCCCACTAAAAAACCAAGATGTCATTAAGGCTTCAAGAATCTTTAAAAGCAGGAAATGTGCTTATTACGAATGTAAGACACAGAAGTGGTAAAATTAATTCATTTAGAATTAAAAAGAGAAAACAAAAGTTGGTTACAGTTCTTCACGCTTATTTACAATTGAGTATTTTCCTGCTTTGAATATCAGCAGGAGAAACATAACACTGCACTCTCCGGCAAATACACACATAAAAATATAATGCTATTTTCCGTGATATTTATTCTTCTGCAAATTCTGCTCCATATTAAGCTCAGGCAAAAAGTCCACGTGCAGAAAAACAGGACGAAGGAAATATTTTCCATTCATATTTCTTTCTGGTGTCAGAGAAACTGGTCACAAGATATGTCAACGAGCACTTACACGTGTATGTAGGTGTGTATGTATTTATGAATGCAGGTTTATACATACATACATACATACATACATACATACATACATACATACATATCAATACATACGATATGTGTGTGTATGTTGTATGTGTGTAATCGTTTTTCGCATAGAATAAACTTTGTAAAGAATGCAAAAAATATGCATGAATATTTGGACATTAAGATGTAAAAGAGCTAAAATCCAATCCTACTAGTCAGTTAAAAATATTATACCAAAAAGAAATATGAGGTAACGGTACAATTTTGCAGCAATAATTAAACAGATTGAATCTTCCCTTTAATCTGGAAAACAAATAACAAATAGTCTGGGCGAGAGATGTTTACATATTCTGAGAGTTGTTTTTGATGTTTCTGACTGTAATTCGTTTTCCATACCCTTGAATATTTTGTTGTTGTCATACTACTTAGGCATTGTGTTTTTAATATACATTATTACTGTTAATTGCTGTTATTATGTTTTTATAATAATAATAATAATAATAATAATAATAATAATAATAATTATTATATTATTATTATTATTATTATTATTATTATTATTATTATTATTATTATTATATTATTATTATTGTTATTGTTATTGTTATTGTTATTGTTATGTTATTGACATATAAAATAGTAAATTTAAATAAATCTGATACTCACGTTAATCTGTTGATTATTCCATCATCATGATCATAATTATGCCACCCCTTTATAATGCCATTAACATTTTTATTGCTGGAAAACAATCAACGCACCATCTCAGGTGATACAGAGAGAAATTTCTAACTCACTTCCTCAAACTGTCATTTTAGTCAATTGCGTATTATCTACAATAAAATAATATTGTTCTGTGTTTCGCCTATAAAATCCTATACAAATTCATATATACAAAGCTTCATATATATTCCTTAGAGTCAAAATGTTGTTAATAAGTCATATTGGTCAATGACTTCTTATCAGACGTGGATGTCCATTAGTTGCCATGATTAATATAACTTAGTAGTTTAAATAGATCCCAGGAAACTCAAAGCAGATCACCCTCGTTGCCTTGGTAAACACTAGAGAATCTAAGGGCTCAGATATCTTTATAAACGAAGGGTGAACTAAGATATGTGAAGAAGAGAAGGTAGTAGGATCTGTGTAAAAAAAGTTAAGGAGGAAACACTTATCAGCCACGGAAGCGAAGTTCGACTATATAAAGGAACTGTTCGGCTAAATCTTAATGACAGGAAGTTTGGATGCTGTCTACGAATGAAGTAACCGTTGAACCCCATGAGATGGATTGTTAGTATGGTAGATGTGAAGTAAAATTTTTTTTTTGGCAGATATGGAGATAATGCACTTTAAGTAATTAAATGTCAGGGTAGATCAGGGGTTCCCAAACTGCGGGTCATGACCATTTTGGGGTCATGAGCCTTTTCTAGGGGTCATGGAGGATCCAAGATTTTTTGAAGACATTTTGTATGATATTTAGGGAGTTTTATTAGTTAAAATACATGATTAAATCAGTCCATGTTAACAAACATTAATAAGCATTTTTTTTTTTATTGCTCTCTCTGCTGATTAATCTTTGATTTAATGTTTAAATGTATCGGCGCAATTGGAAATAGTAAGTTTCAGAATTTGGTTAGGGGGAAAGGGGGGGTTGGGGTTATGGTAGGTTTGGCACTACTGAAAGGGGTCACGTACTGGAAAAGTTTGGGAACCACTGGCGTAGATAATTATATTTTTAATCAATGAAAAAATATAGTTTAGAGTGTTAAGAGTAAAGAGGCGAAAAATAAAAAAAAAAAAAAGCCAAAGAGGGGTTTCATGACTGTTATATGACTCAATATGAATACTCAAGACTTTCCGTATCCTGTTATCTTCTAGAGCTGGAAATGGAATGAGTATTATTTATACCAGTGTGGGTACTCCCCTCCCCTTTCCGTATCCTGTTATCTTCTAGACCTGGAAATGGAATGAAATTATTTATACCAGTAATAAATATCATAACTTCTATGCAGCATTGCGACAGTATTCAATGCGGCCTAATTGGATTTTTTAACCTCTGACTCAAAAGAAAGCGACTACGACAACATGCAGTATATATACTGCAAAGCTCATATGAATTATTACCACTTATGGTTGAAAATGTAAAGAAATATACCAAAGCAAAAAAAATTGAATAGGGCTTTTTTATTTATTTATTTTTTTTGCAGACGTTAATGAAACGATGCCAACATTGAGATTGAATACGAATATTAATAAAAAAAACGAATGTTAGACAAAAAAGCATTAAAATATGGTTTACTTATCGAAGAACTAACAATTTAACGAAACGAACTAGCAGTTAAATGTTTCATTATTTCCCAAAAATACTTTTAATACCCCCAGCAATATAATTACGTTTTCAAAAGTACTTCTAATCCCCCTAAAAGAATGTAGCAAGTGTGTATAACTACACGTGGGCCAAGGATAAAAGCACTGTTGTTTGAGCTAGGTTGGGAAATGAATATCGGGAAATAATTAAAATCCTATATTCCTGTTAATATCAATAGCCAAACCCGTTCCCATATACTCCTTAAAATCTTCTATACTCAAAGGTAAAATATTTAAAGCCCACCAAAAACTTTACCCTCGGTCCTTAAAATCTATACTCCAGGTAATATTAATAGCCAACAGTTACCCTCTAAAAATCTATACTCCAGGTAATATTAATAGCCAACGTTACCCTCTAAAAATCTATACTCCAGGTAATATTATAGCCAAACCGTTTACCCCTCTAAAAATTTTTTACAAAATCCGGTAAATATTAAATAGGCCAACCGTTACCCTCCTAAAATTCTAATACTCCAGTAATATTAATAGGCCAAAACCGTACCCTCTTATTAAAATTCTATACTCCAGGTAATATTAATAGCCAACCATTACCCTCTAAAATTCTATACTCCAGATGATATTAATAGCCAACCGTTACCCTCTAAAATTCTATACTCCAGGTAATATTAATAGCCAACCGTTACCCTCTAAAAATCTATACTCCAGGTAATATTAATAGCCAACCGTTACCCTCTAAAATTCTATACTCAGGTAATATTAATAGCCAACCGTTTCCCGGGATATGTCAAAGTTGCGTAACTACTTCGACCTCTACTAAATCAACACAAAAGTAATTAATTTCTGAACTAAATACCGAGCTAGTGAAACCAGGACAACTAAGTGGGACGACTACACTATTTGGAATTTATTGAAGCTAATTATGATGCAATTTTTGTTTTCTTTTACCAAGGCTATTTCATAACATACTGCCCTCACAATCTGCACTCGTCCATTTCCTTCATTTGAATTAGTCCTTTATGAAATAGTTCATTAAACTAACCAGAATCCCCATTCTGAAGACATGGAATTGAAATAGCGAGTTGTCTACCGGTATATTTCTACATTAAGTACACATATCTTAAAATATTACAGTCGTGATAATCGCATTTTGAGAGAATTAATCACTACCAATAAATCGTTATATATTACGTTATCACCGAGTCTCAGTTCATGAGGAAAAGACTTTAGTATCTTGATATTAATGGTCGCATAGCATGCAAGCATATAAGACAGTTATTATTAACCAATATATCTTTGGTTTTTAGGCTTATGCTACTAAATTCTCTATGCGGCAGAATGTTAGTCCCCTGATTGTTTATAGTTACGCGGATATTTAAAGTCTGTATTAAATAAACGTCGCGCCGACCCCCAACCCCTCCCCCCAATAAATAAGAAAAACAATAATTGGCAAGTAACTTGAAGAATAAACCTCAGCCGTGCCTTACTTTAATCCCTCGATTAAGCGCATTCGGTTAATTAATCTTGTGGTATATCTTGCTTAACGTTCGATGTTTAACACTGACATCCAAGTAGTCTAGAACTCTAATAAATCCAGTTCTACAACAATTGCTGACATGAATTTTCAGTTTTACTTTACAAGCACTACTAGCTATTGAACAGGGCAAGTATCCCACTTGTTTCATGCAATTGTACCAGCAAATGTTTACAAACTTCCGCCCGATGGTCCAAATGACACTGGCTGACAAATACCTAATAGTAAACTACTTCTCGCCTTTTCTCAAACAGCGTAAATGCTCTTGATTTCTCAAACAGCGCAAGTGCTCTTGAATAGAAGAAAAAAAGTACCTCTAAGTGAAGAAGAAAATGTATTAACAAATCATACGATGACTCAAGTTAAAGTAGAAGTCAAAGAAAACTTAGCCAGGAATTTTATTAGCAGGTAAACATACTGAATATCGATAAATAAAACCTTCTAGAAAACCCATACTAATCAATTACATGAATGACAGCAAACAGTCAATGAAGCAAGTCAAAGTCCTTTGCCCGATGACACAATGAAACTTCTGTCTGCTAAAGCTGTTGAAGACCCTAAGCATCAGCTCATAAACATTATGCTGAAGTGCCATTCTTCCTTGAATAGTCGGAAAATATCAATAACATCTTAACACCAAGATGCCCCAGGTACCAACCAACCGTTGTTAGCACCAGAAAGGCGCAGGTCCCTTCTAAATGGAAATGGCTAATGTGATGGCAATAGGACAAAACAAATCATAAGTACAAAAGATGCAAGTGTAGGTAATACGGTAATACAAGTGTTCTTGTTAACTTGACCACAAACAGGAAAACCAAATGAGGCAGAGGGAGGGGTATATTAAACAGCCAAAAGAGTAGCTGATAACATGCATGAGTGGAAAATTGAAAGGAATTGATATCACCATGTGAAGCACAAACAACATTAAGGAAATGTTTGTTTACATAACAGTAAAGGTATCCTTAATACAATGTTACTGTTGGCCAAAAAACTCGTGGCAGATTTTCATAATTTTCGTTCACCACTGCCTGACGCACGATTCATGCCTTGTTTATCTATTTTTCTTTTCAAAGATGGAAGAAATCATGTGTAATGACGTTAAAAAGAGTCACTGATATCTTTAGAACATTATGTTATGTTATTGTGTAAAACTATTTTCCATATAGCAAAATTGACGTGAACGAAACGAAGTTATAAAAAACGTCATATCACAACCATAGATATACATTACCAAAATAGATAGGAGACACCTATCACTAGTAGTATCGCATATACTAGTCCTTTATTATCATTTCAATAATTAAGTTGAAGGTAGTTGAACTATTCCATTTGTTAAAATTTTACAGAAAACATTGGAATCTCACAAAATGCTATCAAATGAAAAAAAAAAAATCCATTTAAACTTAAAAAAAGAAAAAAAAACGATATCTTAACAGTGTGAACCAGGCGACCTCACTCTATTTGCTTTTGATGTTATGTGCACGGGAATCTAATGTCAATGTGTCATTTATCGGTCTAAGAAACATCCCTCGATGAGCGAGAGAATTATTGCACTGCATTTGGTGCAAGTTCCTGTTGGAGAGATATCAAGAAAGCTTAATAACCGGAGAGAATCATACATAGATGAATAAAAAATTGTTTAAAGAACGGCAAAATTTAGAACATGGCCTAGAGGTGGAATACTCGAAGCACCACATGACAGCAAGACAATACAGTAGTGTTAATGTTGCTGAGCAACATTCATTTGTGAACTTTGAATTTCTAGTTCCTCGTCACGGCATTGCTGAACCCAGGAATCATAACTAGCTCTACGCTTATGACTGGTGTCTGATGAATACTTTAGATGGAGAGAAAAAAAAGATTTATAAATCTACACTTGAAGTCTTTGATAGTTCTCTAATGAATAAGTCTAATGAATAAGCAAAAAAAAAAAACTTATCTTTGATGGATGAGAGATTCAGTTAGGCTTACTCTTTTTTTGTTTTGTTTTTTTTTATCGGTGGCCAGTAAAAGACCATGGATAGGGGGTAGGGGAAACAAACGGTTTCAATGATGCATGCATTTTTTTGTTTCTTCAAAACCAAAAAAAAACCTAAAGAATTACAATTTTATTGGGAGATACTTTATTAACATCGGCTTAATCCTTGCCATCACTCCTCTAAAACGCCACCTCCGTTCTCTTTTACCATCTCAGGCGACTAGATCCGACTTCTCACTGGCGAACTCCTCCATCTCGTGAAAGCCTTAAAATGCATGTTTATAAAAAAAATTATTTTTCTGTTCAAAGAACTTTATCTTTCATTTCACAAAAAAACAAAAAAAAATATGTGCATACACTCGTGTTTAACACCCTGTAGCCGTCAAAGAGCAACCCTTGATTAAAGCAGTAGGTTTTTTTTCTTAAAAAAAAAAAAAAAAACATATGAATAGACTTAAACAGAGAACGTCACCTTTCATATTTCTTATCCTTTCAGCTACTTATAATTTGCTAATGGTAGGTCTAGTAGGTAAACATGTGAAACTAATTTGAATTAATTTCTATTTAGAAGAAATTAATAGCTACAGAAAGATCAACCTAAGAAAGCTTTAAGGAAAGAAAGCCTTTCTTAATGTATTCGTCAGTTTTTTGACTCCCACAGCTTTCCAAGGTGTCCAAAATGAAACAGGATGATATGCAAGGAAATTCGAAAGAAAATAAGACTGAATTATATTCGTTTGATTTTTTTATGATTGCTTTTGACTTTGAATGAGGGCTAGGTCTGAATTAATTATGTTTTTAAGCAATTATGAAAAGGATAAGAGGAAAAAGCAGATTAATATATAACAAAAAATTACACACACACACACACACACATATATATAATAAATATATATATATATATATATATATATATATATATATATATATATATATATATATATATATATATATATATATATATATATATATATATATATATATATATATATATATATATATATATATATATATATATATATATATATATATATATATGATATAGTATATATTAATATATATATATATATATATATATATATATATATATATATATATATATATATATATATATATATATATATATTGTCGATCTTTAAGATATTCTTAATATTACGTATCCGAGAGAGTATGCTGCTGAAAAATAGACTAGGCTATCATGTGGGAAAATCAATTATTGGCCCACTAAATGGTGTCATGCAAATTTTTTATTTTTTTATTGATCAAAGGACAAATTAGTTTAACTAAAAAAAAAACAAATCGTTTCAAAGAATGTTAACGCCTTGATGTATTATTTTATCGGCCTGTAGGAGACGAAATGAAAACACCCAGTGCAGTACGATATGGTTGAGTCAAGGACTCGAGCGGCAGCAAAGCCAACTTCAAAATCTTCGGTATATGCTGTCCCGAAGCTAAAGTTTGAAGAATAAAATTAGAAATGTGGACCCATCGGTATATTTTCCTTACTTTGCAAATATTATCTTTAATACGTTGAATAAGTCTACCCAGTTCTAATGTAATTTATTTCAAGTATAGCACCTTTGAAAGGAAATGTTATTATTGTTAATTAAATAATTTGGCACCTGCACATGGCAATATTTCCATAACGAACAATGAATTAAGAAACTACGACAATTCTTCGTTGGGCCGTCTGTACACTCCTGGAAATGATCTGAAAGTGTCGGATGGGAAAAGGATAAAGAGACAAATAGAATCAAAATAAGGAAACGTCCTGATGTATACATTGAGTATACATCGGGAAAAATTTTGTTTATATATAGCAAAAAACAAATGCAGTGTTGGAGAATCAAGATATACAAAGACCTACACGAGCCCTCAAGCTTTAGGACAAGAGAAAGGAGGCTAAGGTAAAAAAAAGGCGGGTGGCAAAGACAAAGAATATGGAAGGAACGCATCATGAGAGCAAAAGGAAATGAAATATTCAGGAGAGGAAGTGGCTAAAGAAAGATAAAAAGGAGGAAAAATGGAAAGAACCCTAATATAACATTTTAAGTGTTTTGAAAATCAAAATAGAGAAAATGAAGACTAACTACAGTAAATCTCCCAGGCTCATCAGGAATAACAATATCCTAAAAATATGTGAACCAGTCGTTATAAAGCTGACCAGACTATAGCGCTACTGTGTAGGGAAACCTAATAAATAAATGGATAGGACTAAAGAAATGGATAAGGCCAGAGGCCAAGAGAAGCATTTAAAATTGATAATTTTCAGCTTGACCTATTACCATGGAGGTCGACAACAGCGTCAGTCGATAACCATTCAACATAAAAATAGAGTTGTTTGTGGAAGATATTTTATGATAGAAGAGATTCATGGGTGAATGCCATTGCCACAGCTGACGAAGCTCTGCTTCAGCAATTGACTTCTTAACAAACCTCACTCAGGAACACGGTCAACTCATCCACTCACTGCCTTATGCCATTCCACTCTTCAGACAACCATTATTTAACACTCTGATTTACACATCCTATGGTATATAACAGTGGTGGTTTAAGCCATTCAGTGTTTTCGACAGTGAAAAGAAACAGTAGGAGAGGTTGGACATCAAGATAGAAGAGCGGAATTGGCATTTTCAGCTCTTTTAAAAGCCAAAAGCTATAAAAACTGTCAAGCAAATGGTCTATTAATATCTAAACTAACTCGCTAATGCTTTCAAACTTGGAATTTTTTATTTATTTACGTAATTATCTTTTGGAAGGCAAATTGTGCTGCTATAAAGAATTCTCATAACAATATTATGATTTAAACTGAACTTAATAGGACGTTTTAATTTCTCGTCTTATAAGAATGTACACTCACCTTCATCGAACTAAGTTATTACAACTATAACCAAAAGATAATCACAAGTCAGGAGCCCAACATTTCCCTACTTCATATGAGGCTGTAAGAGGTTATAAAGCTGCTAAGGAGACAAAAGAATTCATTCCATTACTGATATATCGGCAACTACCAAGTAAATCGGAGCAGGTCATATGGTCCCTTACTTGGTCAAAATCTTCTCTAGACCTTGTATTTCGGTATGATTATCTCACTCCAGGGCTGCTGGAAGTCAGGAACCCACAGGTGAGTCCCGCTGGACCTTGACACGACACAAAAGCTTTGGGGAGATATTGTCTGACTCTTGATCCAAGACTTGAAATCTGTAAATGTAAAATAAATGATGAACATCCTTATACTTATGTTAACACTTGAATTTAGTCGTTTAACATATAATGAGAGAGAGAGAGAGAGAGAGAGAGAGAGAGAGAGAGAGAGATAGAGAGAGAGAGAGAGAGAGAGTAGTGGTGTCAAAACTGCACTATCTATTTACACGAGTAATTGAAAATAAAAACACAAACAAAAGTCAAAATCAAAAAAGCAAATTAGACCACAAATGTGCAGCTTCCTAGAATCGTGACAAAATTTTGCATGTCCTCCCCACACACCCAGATGCACACACCCCGATACTAATGCTGCCAGGGACTGTATAATTCCCACTTTTAATTTTAGTCTCCCTCATTACCTTTAAACCTTTACGATGGAGTAAAGCCCACTTGACTTATCAGAGCACATACCCTAGGACATCACAACTTTCTCATGGGTGGCCACAGACGAGGAAACCAACTGGGGCGGCGTTTGCCGTTTTGCGGTTTTTTGTCTGATAACGTGGTCAAATAGCGCTATTTGGCATCTCTCTGTGGCCATACTGACTGCGACCACATCTGTCTTGGTAAAAAACCAAATTATATAGAAAATTTAATTCTTTAAAAATTCAATCTTAAATAATAAAAATTTAAAAAAAAAAAAAATCGTAAAGTCAAATAGAATTTCCATCTCCTACCGATAGCAGAGTTTGAGATTTATGGAGGTAAAAAGTGCATGCATGAGTAGCGCCTCAGTGGTGTGGTTGGTATGGTATTGGCTTCCCACCTCGGTGGTCGCGGGTTCGATTCTCGGCCATTGCATTGAGGAGCGAGAGATAAGCATTTCTGGTGATAGAAGTTCACTCGAAGTGATTCGGAAGTCACGTAAAGCTGTTGGTCCCGTTGCCGAATAACCACTGGTTCCATGTAACGTAAAAGCACCATAAAAAAAAAAGTGCATGCAATTTCATTGGTAACACTGTCGTTTAGTCATTTTACCCACCCTGAGTGTGATCAATGCCCCCCACCCCCACCCCCCACTGACCTGGGCCGTTTTATGACAAGACCGCAGTGCCTCTAGTGACCTAAGTAGTCAGTATGTGGCTGGGGGTTTGTCGAATGTGGTGATCAGCGGCAATCAACTTCATCCCAAAGAAAGGTACTAAGAATCAGAAGGATATAAATAACACCTCAGTAGAATCTTAAGAAACTGACAGCCTTTTAATAATTTTTACAGTGACTACCACATTAATAATGACTTCTGTTACAGCCATACTACAGAGGTCAGGTAACAGCTGGATTTGCTGCTTCACTGACGTCTATCAACATAAACTAAAGAAGGAAAACTAACTAAACCAATACCGTAACTACATAGATTGACCAGTACGATTTTTATTACTTAGACATATAGTAAGAAACCTAAATGCCATATACCGATAACATTTAGTGAAAAGAAAATACAGGTTATGTAGATGTGTCGGGATAGCAATATTCCATGGAGCCTCGAGACTGGCCGAAGGTACACAAATAGTCTGACACAGACGCCACTATATGTATTTATAATATAGCTTGAATGTCTGAGTAACACTAACATGACAGCCTATCCCAGAAGGTAGAATATTCTTAGTTATCTATCATTTTGAAATATTCAGTAGGAGCATCAATGAAAAATTAACGTATACTCGTATAGCTTGTAATTTGATGAAGCAAACTTAAAAGACGATCTGGCTGACACCAGCTAACGTGTAAAAAAAAATCCAACCATCTTCATGAAGGAAATATTCACTGTCATAGAAATAGCGTCAACCCAGAACCTGAAACACAGAAACGGGGACATGCTACATTGTTGCTACTCAAACTTTACCTACAAAGGCTCAGAAATTCAGTTTATTTGCTTCGTCTCCTCTCCTACCCAAGCTTTTTAAATCACTTTAAATTGGGCTCTTATGAACAAGAAGCTATACTTCAGAGAGAGAGAGAGAGAGGAGAGAGATATAGAGAGAGAGAGAGAATCTCTTGAATGACACCACGGTTTTATTATTATTATTATTGTTGTTGTTGTTGTTTGTTGTTGTTGTAAAGGGTCCACAATAATACAGTGCTGCAAGTCCGTGTAAAATTTTTAAACTTTACAAAAAGCTTTCGTACCCTTCCCTGTTCATCTTAGTCCAAAGTCAAAGAACAGTTTAGTTACAAATGTACTGAAGTGAATTTAAAAAAACAAGAGCCGTTGAAGATCGTTGAAACCGGTCGTTAGCTCGTCAACGATCTTCAACGGCTCTTGTTTTTTAAATCAACGATCATCAACGACTCTCTTTTTTTTTAAATTCACCTCAGTACATGTTGTAACTAACTGTTCATTTGTACTGAAGATGAACCCAGGTAAGGGTTCGAAAGCTTTTTGTAAAGTTTTAAAAATTATACACGGATTCGCAAAAAAACAAAAAAAAAAAAAAAACCTTTTATATTATTGTGGACCCTTTAGAACATTATGTATACTCTCGCGATAGAGAGTTTTTCCCAATTATTATTATCGTCATCAAACCTATTCACATGGAACAAGCCAACAGAGGCCACTGACGGGGGCCCACTACATTGTTAAAAGTACTCATGAAACGAAGGCCAGAAACGTTCAAAGCACGCGATAAAATACGAAAATGACATTTCAAGTTCTATATGCAATAATGGCTTACGGGAAAATAACACTGTAAAACTTTCAGTCATGGGCGGCGGGCAGGATGCTTTAATTCACTTACCTTTATCCAAACAGTAAAGTAATATTTGTTTACCTAAATAACTGAAAATTTTATTTTGGGCTCTTAATTGCAGAACATGTACTTTGGCTGGTAATTCTAGGCAATAACTCCGCACGGACTGTAAGGAACGTTTCCGAGAATACGACAGCCACTAGGGACTGGGGTGTCAAAATGTATTCCGCTGTGTTAAGTTCTGGCCCCTGGGAGTTAATTACAGTCGACCCCCCAAAAATAACGGTAAGTTCTTAATAATCAACCCAAATACTATAGGAAATTGTAATTAAAAAAATACCCGACGCGGGGTTACTACCCAGACCTACCAAAGACTAGCTATAAAATTATGAAAAAAAAAAAATATCTTAGAACTTCAGACTATCTTTTTGAGGAATACCCAAAATCGAATTGTAACTGGAAAACAATAACAACTTTTATCAATCGAGGACCTGTAAAGACATAAATAAAAATCCACGTCTTTCATCCTACTGCCTAGTCACTCAGTTCGCCCTCATTCACGAAATATCACTCCATTCATCACTAATCTTTTGCCTGTATGTAACATCTCCGGCAATCAAGTTAAGCCATGTCCAGTGTCTCCAATATAAAAGCGGTCGGCCGCCATAAAAAAAAGTTAAAAAAATTTAAGTGCTTTTGGGAACTTCCTTCGTGGGGGGGGAAACTTTTGATCATCCAAAAAAATAGGACCTAATGGGCCTTAACTCTTTTAGATTATAGCAAATCAGAACACAACGTACCTTTCCACAACAACGAGCAGAAGATTTGGAAAAATCCCACAAATATGGCTGAGGAGTACGGACGAACCACAATCACAACACTGCAGCACTGCACTGGTTTTCCTGTCTTCCTTCCGAAGATCTGGCTGCCTTTAACATCCCATGGACCAATGAAAACCGTCCGTGATATTCCTTTTTCAAACAAATGAGGAGGAACCGACCCTCTCTGATTGGCTGAATTACGGTCCTGTTTCCAGCTGACGTTACGTCGCTGTGAATAACTCAGTAATGTGGGAAATAAAAAAAAAATGAATGTACCGGAGCTTCAAAACAAACTGATAAAAAAGTAATATCGTTTGATATTTGATGCTTTATTGAACAGGTAGCTCAGTTTAGATAAACAGTTTTCCTGAGGAGTAAAGGCCACAATACTGAGGCGATGGACTTGTCTAATTTCTGAAGTATTTCTATTACTCTCATTTGTTTCAGGAAGGTTACTGATACGACGGATTACATCAGATTAAAAAATCAATATCAAGTACAGTGATCTGAGCAGCGTAGGAACCACAGTTATTTTTGGCAAATTGAGATAGTTCATTGCCTTCTTGAAAAGGGAAGTCAGATTGATATACAATCCACCAAAAGTCAAATAATAGTAAATACAAACATAACGAAATACCTGGAAGTTTTTCACTTCTGTAAATATTTGTATAGGATTTTGAAATAAAACTTGGTGCCAAATACTGTGCAACCATTTCCTGTCACTGAATTTTTAAGAGATATGCTAAAAAATTCATCGAAGACGCCACTTCACTATCGAGGCTTTGGAGGAGATAATGACTAACCGACAAAGAAAAATTTGGCAAGTTAGATTATCTAAAAAGTACCAAAGTTTGGCATTGTCCAGTTTCATGTGCACCAAATATTTGGCCTCATTTGTGTCATCCACCTACCTACAGATAACCACTGCACATCTTTTTTTCTCTCGCTCTCTCTCTCTAATCTCTCTCTCTCTCTCTCTCTCTCTCTCTCTCTCTCTCTGTAGGAACATCACAGAAAATCTTTGTCACCATTGAAAATTCACGAATAAAAACTGGGCCTTCGTTCCTGCATAGCTTTTCATAGGGTCTTCAGTCTAACGCAGTAACTAAGGTCACACATTCACGTATCAACGCACGCACGCCCACGCATGAGTGGAAATTGGTAGTTGGCAACAGCTTATGTCAGTAAACCGTAAATGTAATGTAAAACATACGTAAAATCGTAGACGTACGGTGACGGGTCGTCCGGGCTCTAAGCTCCACCCACTAGGGCGCTGTAGCCCGCTCCAGTTTTGAAATGTTCAAAATAAGTCGTGGATGGTCACGCCAAATGTCACCTGACGTAGGTAGCTCCAGGCATTGCACGTGGGACCCACGGTGACTACTGCAGGGTAAGCGCTAGGGTCACCTGCATTGTTCGCCGTCGTTGTTTTCTTTCCGCTGCGAAGCTCGTGGGCCTCCTAATTGCGCTGTAGCCTACGGAAAACCGAATTCACACATTTACAACCCTGTACGACATGGGCAATGGCTGTACGTGGTATAAAAGGTCACCTCGGTCCTCGGTAGGCGTTGTAGTGCTTTTGCCCGTACATAGCCGTTATATGTCATATCACATTCGAAAAGGTAGAGTAATTAGATATTAAAAGACATTTGTAGCTTGATATATGTATATGAATCACGGTAATTAATGTGATATGAATTATATAATTGGCTACGTGCGGGCAAAAGCACTACAATGCTACTGAGGACGAGGTGGGTTTTGATGCAGTCTCCAAAACTAAAAATACCTGAGCGTGGCAGGTATTTTGAGATAGGAGGCGGCATTAAACTTATATCCTCTTGTGGTGGTGGGGTTGGGCTTAGGCTTCACGCCAGCCCTGGAATTGAAGATGTCGATGGTTCGTGCCCGTCGACCAGCAATTCTATTATTGCTGAATAAATTCCACTTTGGTTAAACATATATGAAAATATATTTATTCCGAGGTAGAGCGAATTAGTTATTAAGGACATTTGTAGCTCGATATATGTATATGAATCATGGTTATGTGTGATATGACTTAAATATATATATATAAATATATATGTATATATATATATATTTATATATATATATATATATATATATATTATATATATCATATATATATATATAATATATATACTGTTACGTATTACGATTATTATTCACTTACGCCCTAAGATTAGGATAAAAAGTATTCTGTTGACCATTTTACACCTGAACTGGAATCTATAAATCATGAAGATGATATCAAAAAAATTTCCGGTTTCTGAGGCTCAGGAACTTTGAGATCTGTGTTCTTCTATCTATCTTTTAGTGTAGAATATATATCAAGGGTTAAATTTGTATCACAGAATATTCTGATACAAAGTCATTGACTCTTCATCCTTATAAATTTGTCTTCTACTACGTTTAAGCTGACTACGACAAAGCCGTTCAACTAAAACCAACCCTCCCCTCCCCAGGACTGGGGAAGACGTTAGCATTATTTTGACGGAGAACATCACTGTTCATCTCCCAAATTAGAGAATGTCAAAGAATGGGTAAGTAACAAGTCTGTTTCTATGGCATATAGAGGTGTGGCACGACGGCAAAGGTGGTATGCTGAAGGAAGTTGTTGTCCTGTGGTGGAAAGAGGTAATCTGAGACAAGGGTGGTTCTTGGCCGCTTAAATTACCTGCTATAAGAAATTTGCTTAAGTCGGAAATCTGGTAAGTTAGCTGTCGTAAGTGAAGCTGCTGCTCTTGATGGCAGATAAACAAAGAGAAATCATTCCTGACAATAACTGGAGAAGTCGAATGTGATGCTGGGTCTTGCCAGGTGTAGTAACAGATAAGTTGACTGTGGCATTCTTAGCCACTACAGCTGGTGTCTGCTGGTGAACGTACACACCTGCACTGAACCCGATGCTGGCACTATCTAACACCAACAATGATGCCCTCTGATATTGATGCTGAGACGCCAGTAGACTTACGGTTTGCAGCAGATGAGGGCTGTTATGGCTGCTTACTGACTTGAGAGTTTGTGTTTTAAAGTGTAAAAGGAAGGCTTGGCAGGAGTCTTTGGATGGGGCATGAAGTTCAGGAAATGGTACCTAAATGGGTTGAGCCATGGGTGAGCGTTGCCCTTTATGCCAGCCAAACAGGCTCAAGTTGAGCTTTTACTCGCCAAGATGCCGCACACATCAAGTGAAGGAAGAACAGCGACATGGAACAAGCAAGGATGTAGTAGCTAAATTGCCCAAGAATGGGTTACAAAGTGACTTGTAAACAGCAGCAATAGAATAAGCGTACATACAGTTAGAACCAACAGAAGTCTAGAAATATCTGGGGGATCCTGTTAACCATAACAGTCAGTACAGCTATACAAAAAATATATAGGTATTCTGTCAGTTAGTGGAGACCTGCATAACTATTTTAAATTAAGACTTCCGTGGAAATAAATATACTATACTTGTTTCACTGCAATTTTTCTTCAGGTCCTAAGCTACTGTGATAGGAAACCAAATCGCCAGTGACCTACAACTTTGAACAAAATTATTAGTTCGTTTAATTAATCACAATATTCAGTATTTAAATCTTAACTAAGTTCGCTTGTATTAAAGAGCTTGTACGCAATAGGGCTGCTGTATAATAAAACTGGTAAAATTATCGTTTTATTGCAAGGAAATGAAATGACAAATCAATTCTTAGATTACTATAATAGTTCTTAATAGCATAAGTTGCTGTTTCATATATTAACAAAATTCATCGACTTCATTGGACTTGTTTTTTTTTACGTAATTTCATTTACCAGACCTCTGATGATTAGACCATTGAAAGCGTTTATATCTGAAGAAAATTTTTCATATTTTATTCCTCGGTTGTGTAGCGATTGATCATACATGCTCAGAAACATTTAAAAAAGCTACCCAACAATCGCTTTACATTTTCTTTATTGATTGCTTCGGTTAGCAACTGAAAACAGCTCTCGCTAGGAACAGAAAACGGCTCTCTCTCTCTCTCTCTCTCACACACACACACACACACACACACACACATATGCGCTCGCGCGCGTGCGATTTTCCTTACTGACTTATCAGTTCTCTGGTTTCGGTGTGCATTTGCGATGAACATCCTGTTTTACGCAATTATTGAACGTTGTTTCCTCTTGTTTACCTTTCAACTTTTCCTCTTTTCATACATTTTTCTTCTAAATACAGTCGAGCATCATAATACACTTTTTTTCTCTTTCTGCCTATGCATATTTTTCCTCTTTAATGGAGATGAATAGACATTTTGTCACATTTTTCTAATTCAAGGGACGAAGAAGGATTCTTGGAAGGGATCCTCATCTTCAGCTTAAACAGTTGCCATCAACAACCACTCCAACCTGTGTCAGTCCATTCACTGGACGTTTGCATAATTTGGACTCCTGCTTATGTTACACAGATGATTGCCTGCATTCTGCATCTGACAGATTTCTGTCATCTCTCTCTCTCTCTCTCTCTCTCTCTTCTCTCTCTCTCTCTCTCTCTCTCTCAACAGGTTTCTGTCATCCCTAAACCCCCACTTTCTCTGACTCACACAAAAAATCATGGTAAATAAATGCACTTTGTACCAGATTTGTCGCTTATTCGTCCTTTCTTTTGGCTGGAAGTTCTTAGGGCCTGATGAAGCTAACAGGGTAAAATTCTAACGTTAGTCCCCCTGTATCTTGATGACTGTCACCTATTACTGTGTTAGGCTGAAAACCCTTTGAAAAGCTATGCACGAACGAAGGCCCCGTTTTTATTCGTGAATTTTCAATGGTGGCAAAGAATTTATGTAATTACTGTTCCTACAGAGAGAGAGAGAGAGAGAGAGAGAGAGAGAGAGAGAGAGAGAAAGAATTGCGAATTAAAGAGCTGGTTGCATTCTGTAGGTAGGTGGATGACCCAAATGATGCCAAATATTTAGCGCATGTGTAACTGGACAATGCCAAACTTTGGTACTGTTTAGATACTCTATCTTACCAAAATATTTCATTTTCAGACAATATTTCCTCCAAAGCCTTGATAGTGAAGTGGCGTCTTCGATGAATTTTTTAGCATTTCTATTAAAAATTCAGAATTAATGGTTTTCAGTGACAGGAAATGCTTGCACAACATTTGGCATCAAGTTCTATTTTAAAATCCTGTAAAATATTTACAAAAGTAAAAAAACTTCCAGGTATTTCGTCATGTTTATATTGGATATTATTTGACTTTTGATGGAGTATATGCCAATCTGACTTCCCTTCTCAAGACGACAATGAACTATCTCAATTTGCCAAAAATAACTGTGGTTCCTATGCCGCTCAGATCAATGTACTTAATACTGATTTTTTTAATCTGATGTAATCTGTCGTATCAGTAACCTTTCTGAAATAAATGAGAGTAATAGAAATACTTCAGAATACCTAGGAATACAACGTTTAGACAAGTCCATCGCCTCAGTATTGTGGCCTTTACTCCTCAGGAAAACTTTTTATCTAAACTGAGCTACTTGTTCAATTAAGCATCAAATTTATAAATTTCCACATTACGGAGTTATTCACAGCGACGTAACGTCAGCGGGAAATAGGACCGTAATTCAGCCAATCAGAGGGTCGGTTCTTCCTCAATTTTTTGAAAAAGGAATATCATTGACGGTTTTCATTGGTCCAGGGGGTGTCAAAGACAGCCGGATCTTCGGAAGGAAGACAGGAAAAACAGTGCAGTGTTGAGATTGTGGTTCGTCAGTAGGATCTTCAGCCATATTTGTGGGATTTTTCTCAAATCTTCTGCTCGTTGTTGTGGAAAAGTACGTTGTTTTCTGATTTAGGATAATCTAAAGAGTAAGGGCATTAGTTCATTAGTTCCATTTTTTTATGATAAAAGTCATGAAGGAGTTTCGTCATTAAGATACTTTATGGCCGACCGCTTCAATTGGAGATACTGAACATGGCCTAACTTGATTGCCAATGATATTGCATACAGGAAAAAGATTAGTGATGAAAAGAGTGATATTTCTTGAATGAGGGTGAACAGAGTGACTAGGCAGTAGGATGAAAGACATGGGTTTTCATTTATGTCTTTACAGGTCTTCATATAGGTCCTCATTTAGTACAAAAAGCAGTGCTTATTATGAGGTTAAAGTTTACTCTGTGGCAGGTGGTATTCTCTCGACTATGTTCTGTCATTATGGAAATTAGTTTTGCTTTCCTAACAGTTGGATTTCGAGTGATAAAAAGTGTTATTGTTTTCCAGTTAAAATTCGGTTTTGGGTATACCTCAAAAATCTTGTCTGAAGTTCTAAGATTTTTTTTTTCATAATTTTATAATAAGTCTTTGGAAGATCTAGGTAGTAACTCCCCGTCGGGGTTTTCTTTGGAAATTACAGTTTCCTTCTTTGGAAATTACAGTTTCCTATAGTATTTGGGTTGCTTATTAAGAACTTGCCGTTATTTTTGGGGGGTCGACCGTAATTAACCCCCTGGGGTTAGTACTAAACACGGCAAAATACATTGGAAGTCCCCAAGGTCTAAAGAATCCACGTATTTTCTATTTACTATCAATGATATTCATTTGTATTTTATACTTTTGGATTGAGCCTTATTTTCGAAAATCCTAATTTTCTAATTTCACATATTTTATAAGCTACCGTCAAAATCTTTTAGGACTGTCTTTAATACTTAGAACTCATAAATAAGTTTTTACAAACATTATTCTTACACAGAATATTCAGATGAAGTATGCAAAACCAGCAAAATAGAACAAAAAAAAATAATCCTTTTGTTAGGTACTTGAAATTTACTTTCGAATTCCGATTAAAGTTTTTTTTTCACAAATTGGGATAAAAAATAAATGAAGAATAACTTTCCATATCTCTCTCTCTCTCTCTCTCTCTCTCTCTCTCTCTCTCTCTCTCTCTCTCTCTCTCTCTCTTATATGAATAAAACATGAATTTCTGATTGCATTACGAAGCAGAAGGATATCAGAATTCTGGTGCTTACGAATTTCTCTTAGGAATCTCCACATCTTTTCTAGAGATTCACATCTCGGAACATCCAAGGAAACATCGCCGGTATTTAAACACATATCTGTAATTTCGCAGATTGGTTTAGCTACAGTTACCGACGTTTTTTAAGGGCGCAAAAAAAAGATATATATATATATATATATATATATATATATATATATATATATATATATATATATATATATATATATATATATGTATATATATATATATATATAGTATATTATATATATATATTATATATATATATGTGTGTGTGTGTGTGGTGTGTGTGTGTGTATGTAAGTATGAATGTATGTTATAAAGGCGGGCATATCTCACATTATAAATTAGAAATGGTAACGTTGGCCGACTTCAAAACCCTAACCATCACATAAAGCAACTGCAAAAATGAGCTTAGGCACTAAATTAAACTGCAAACTACAAAAATAGACTGTCTTCCAAAAGATAAGCAAGATTCTATCTATCAGGGGAACACTATATTATGTTAACCTAAATGAAGTCAAGATCGACGTTTGTGCCTTGATAAATACTTCTTTTAACAAAACTATCCTAGATTAAAAGTAGAATTATAGTCTGTTCATGACAAAAATTCAATGGCTATTGGTCGGTAACTCTTTTGTCTTTCAATTGAAAATATTTACATTTTTTTTATTTTTTTACTTTTATTTTTATATTTTACTTTCATCACTGTTATCAAAAATTGGATCTATATTCAAGGACCTGTAAGAATCTTATAAAATCTTTTTAGGTACTTACAGCGAGTATTGCAATTATTTTCTAACAAAAAAAAAAATCTCCATAAGATACTATATACTGGAGTTAAGAATTTTTTCCTAGTTTGTAAACAGCTTAGCTTTAAAAGGCAGTTCCAACACAAGTATACTGTTGTTCTTCTCGGGGAGAAATATACCTCTTTCTCAAGAGTTAAATTGTGCTATTTAAATTTCTATTTTTAAGTATATATATACACACACACACTCACACATACACACACACACACACATATACATACATGTATATATATATATATATATATATATATATATATATATATATATATATATATATATATATATATATATATATATATATACATACTCAAAGGAGAAATAAATAATTCTCAAAAGATAAGAAAATCGGAACTGATAAAAATTAATTTAGCGGGCATTCTTTTTAAAAGTGAATTAGTTAATTCCTAAAAAAAAAAAATTGTGCTCCATTCATCATAACCTAACTCACAAGATATTAATAAAAATCACGAAACGCGATCAGTACTGCAACGTGCCTTTTTAAAACTAAAAAAAAAAAAGGAAATTCTAGAAAGTACTGTCGTTTTACGCGAAAATACCACAAAATGAAAACAAATCTTAAAATAAGCTAAAGGTTTTTTTTGAAAAAATGCCAACAATGGCACCACTTTTTCTGCAATACAGAAGCGCAAGTTCCAGTGATTTTCCTGAAACAGAACAGACTTTCATCAGGTTAGCTCGTCCACATTCCTGCCCCCTGCATTAGAGTAATGCTGCTTTCATTATTATTATTATTATTATTATTATTATTATTATTATTATTATTATTATTATTATTATTATTATTATTATTATTATTATTATTATTATTATATATTATTATATACATATAAAAGTTTCTGGATACTGCTAGCAGTTCTTGAAGACTGGCCTTCTTAGTTGCTCGATAAGATTTTGTTATGAAATGACAAATTTAATTTTGCTATGGAAGAGACACAGTGAAAATGATATTTTCAATGTGGGCTGAGAACACAGTAAAGGGGCATGTGTAATGGTAGACCACACTCGTCTTCTTCAAGGGATCCTGCAGGGGCGCCAAAGGATTGTTTCTCATCACCAGGCTGCTCGTCTTCTTCGTTTTATAATTTATAATTATTTTAATATTTCTGTCTGGGTCGGCGGAGCTGACGTTTTCCTCGATGATCTTTTTGAGGGCTTGTTCGTCCTCCTTGTACCTCCGGTGGAAGTGCCCCTTGTAGAAAAGCTTGATGGGCTCTGCAACGTCGGGACGGGGTTCCTGGTGGTACCAGGCATCCATACTTTTCCTTATTGACTCATCAACAGCACGATTGGTGTGTCCGTTGTCGACGAGGACCTGGGCGGCGCACTCCAACTCACTGTGTGTGTCATTCCAGGAGGAGCATTGTGAGAGGGCCCTCCTGACGAAGGCGCTGATGGTGGAGTGCTTATACCTCTCAGGGCACTCACTCTCACCGTTCATGCACATTCCCAGGTTCGTCGGCTTCGTGTACACACTTGTGCTGAATTCAGAATCTCGCTGTTCGACAAGGACTTCAAGGAAGGGGAGGCGGCGATCTTGGCAATGTTCAATCGTGAACGTGAGGCAGCTCTGGTCGTGGAATACACGTCGCAGCTGCTCTATCTCATCCTTGGAGTCGGCGCAGACGAAGGTGTCATCTATGTAGCGCATGTACAACCTTGGTTTCCTGGAAATCTGGAAGACCCTCTCTTCGACGGTACCCATATAGAAATTGGCGAAAAGGACCCCAAGGGGAGATCCCATCACCACGCCGTCGATCTGGGTGAACATATAGTTGCGGTGATCAGCAAAACGGGCCTTCTTAGTGCAGATTTCCAGCAGGGCTCGAAGGGTATGCTCTGGGATGTTTAAGGATGGAGTGTCGGAGTCCCTTTAAACTCTGTCCAAAATCATTTGTATGGTCTCGTCAACGGGGACGTTGGTAAACAGGGACTCTACATCCATCGAAGCAATGTATCCTCCGGGTGGCGTTGCTCGTAGGGCTTCCAAGAACTTGGCCGATGACTTTAGGCTGTGCCTATCTGGGACGTACGGGGTTAAGATGGTGTTGAGTTTCTTGGCCAACAGGTACGTAGGGGCAGGGATCTGGCTGATTATGGGGCGAAGGGGGTTCCCTTGTTTATGGGTCTTAACATTCCCATAGATGTAGCCTAAGTCATAGTCACCCGTTATGGGTGGCAAATGCAGGGCGTTCGAGGCGACGTTGACCGTTTCAATAATCCAGTTGGCCTCTCACTTGATGTCGTCGACGGGGTTCTTTGTGATTCTGCGGAATTTCGTGGAGTCCGCCAGGATTTCTTCAATCTTCCGGCGGTATTCCTCAGTCTGGATAAGGAAAAAAGCAGCAGTTTTATCGGCCCTGCGTACTGTGACGTCCTCACGCATCCTTAACTGCTTCGCTGCTTCCCTTAGGTCCCGGCTGATGATACAACTGCGGTAGTCTCCAAGGTCGGTGAGGGCCTCGGCAAGCAGAAGGGGCTGAAGGGCGTCAGTCGTCCGCAAGTTCACAAGGTCCTCTTGCTTCTGGATACCGTCGAGGAGATATTCAATTTCCAAGCGTTTATCCATCGGCCTCGGCTGCGTGATGAAGTGGCAGTTGAGGCCCATCCGCAAGATCTTGTCTTCATCAGGTGTTGGGACGTAACTTGTGAGGTTGATGTACTTGTCACGTCCTTGTGGGAGGCGTATCTTACCTCCGTTGAGGGCAACGAGTTTTCTTGTAATAATGTCCTGTTCTTCTTCTCAGCATCATTTTCCTTCCAGGCGGGCGAAGGCAGTCGATGATGTATTCGTTGTTGTCCACGTCCCTTGGGGGTTGTCTATTGCGCCATTTTCTTCTCTTCTGAGGCACGAGGGGGAGCTGCAACAGGGGTCGCTACGACGGCGGAGGCCTCCATCGGAGTATAAAGCTGTCCTTTTCCTCGACGAGTGCGGCCGTCTCTTGATCCTTGGCGTGCAGTTGCCGTTGCAGCAGGGTCCTCCTGAAGCTCCTCCTGCCTGGTTCTTGCTTGGCGGTAGGGTTATGTAGCCGAAAGAATGTGTATTTTGGTAGAAGACCCTCTTATAGGCAAATACTGTTAAAAAGAATGGAAGAATTAAACAAGTTGATTTTATATATTGTTTTTTCTATTTTCCTTACAATTCGCTTCTCTGGCTCAGCGATGTTTTTGAGTAACTGGCCAATATTCATATTGGGAATTTTCAAAAAATTTTAAATGCTGAAGTAATCTTTTATTAGAACAAGATATCAGGTCCAGGTCAAGCAGGGGTCGTCGTTAGTGCCGGTATTATTCCGTAAGCGTAGTTCAGTTCGGGCCAGGGTCGTCTTTGGTTTAAGGGCTGGTGTTGGTGCTGGTATAGCTGGTATTACGTGACGTTTCGACCTTCTCAAAGGTCATCTTCTGACGAGTCGGTTGAAGAGACTGTAGCAGCAAAGTTTGCGGAACGGTATTTATACCGGCACGGACCTAGAGTTACATTTTCATTGGTCGGGCCGGTCTTGGGCGTAGCCGTGGATCTCGCCTCGAAGGTCTTGGGGATTCTCTCGTGCGAGCGCCACAGTAGTGTGCCTGGGGATGAACGTCAGGAATTTTGTCTGTAGCAGGAATCGTATCATCCTATGGGGGCTCCTGATTATCTGGCATCATCGGGGGGTCGCTTGCTGCTCTACGGGTGGCGGTGGGAAGGAGAAACGTTTCTTGAGTTATATTTAAGTTTGGTTTCTCTTACCTTTATATGAAGGGCTTTCTTAGGGAGGGGCGCAGACGTCGAAGTCTGTTTGTCTGATCTATTATTATGATATTAGGGATAATATAATTTCTTTTTATCCCTTGTTATGAGCAGTCCTGGCGTGGTTGAATATGGCTCCTTCTTGGGCGTGGCAGGAGATTCGCTTGGAGAAACGCATGGAGGTCATACCGACGTATTTGCCGAGGCATCCTCGGACGGGCATGTGTAACGGATAGACCACACTTGTCTCTTCAAGGGATCCTTGCAGGGGCGCCGAAGGATTGTTTCTCATCACCAGGCTGCTCGTCTTCTTCGTTTTATAATATATAATTATTTTTAATATTTCTGTATGGGTCGGCATGGCTGACGTTTTCCTCGATGATCTTTTTGAGGGCTTGTTCGTCCTCTTTGTACCTCCGGTGGAAGTGCCCCTTGTAGAAAAGCTTGATGGGCTCTGCAACATCGGGGTGGGGTTCCTGGTGGTACCAGGCATCCATACTTTTCCTTATTGACTCATCAACAGCACGATTGGTGTGTCCGTTGTCGACGATGACCTAAGCGGCGCGCTCCAACTCACTGTGTGTGTCATTCCAGGAGGAGCAGTGTGAGAGGGCCTCCTGCTGATGAAAGGCGCTGATGGTGGAGCGCTTATACCTCTCAGGGCACTCACTTCACCGTTCATGCACATTCCCAGGTTCGTTCGGCTTCGTGTACACACTCGTGCTGAATTTTCAGAAATCTCCCACTGTTCGACAAGGACTTCAAGGAAGGGGAGGCGGCGATCTTGGCAATGTTCAATCATGAACATGAGGCATCTGTGGTCGTGGAATGCACGTCGCAGCTGCTCTATCTCATCCTCGGGAGCCGCCGCAGTATGAAGGTGTCATCTATGTAGCGCATGAACATCCTCGGTTTCCTTGAAATCTGGAAGACCCTCTCTTCGACGGTACCATATAGAAATTGGCGAAAAAGGACCCCAAGGGAGATCCCATCGCCACGCCCGTCGATCTGGGTGAAATATATAGTTGCGGTGATCAGCAAAACGGGCCTTCTTAGTGCAGGTTTCC